>NC_089433.1:627500-1255000 GCF_026210795.1 Rhizophagus irregularis
CTATATCATGTGAATTCGATAATCTTTATTTGTAAAATTCTTTAAAAGCAATCGTTTTCTCTTTTTGGAATCACTTTAATGGTAGATCATTTCCTCTTTTAATCTTTCGAAACCGAATGAAACGATTAAAATTGATTAATATATCAGGAATCAAATGCATGGAGACCGTCCGTTGCATATTATGCGGAATAAAATCTTTTTTACTCCGGGAATTTATGAAAAAAGTTTTAATGAACTTTAAAATAAATAAATTAATTAAAATATTTTTTATTGCTTTTTAAGTACAATTACTCATTTTAACTCATTACTCATTTTAACCGTTAAACAACAAGTTATTTTTATTCTCAAATGAAATTAAAATAAAACCTGTAAGTTTACAAGTCATGATCATTTAACTTTTTGCTTGTCGCCTGACTATATCATACGATACACAAACATTTTCTTTTTCTTTCTTTTATTCCCTCTTTTCTATTTCGTAAATGTAGTTTCTACTTTACTTTACATATCATGGGATTATCTAATGCAGGAATCTTCTTTTTTGCATTTTCAAGTTAAATAAATCAATTTTGTTATCCTATGTCAAAAAAAATTGTACGGATGTTAATTTGTTAAATCTCCGATTAAAATTACTAATAAGCTTTTTTTTAAAAGTATTGAAAGGTTTGATTTTCTTTGTTTCTATCTATTTTGTCAAATGATTATAATTCGATTGTTTTATCTTCCAATAATAACTTTTACCCTGTATATGGATTTTTCTTGGCAAAAAAAAAAAAAAAGAATAAATCTTTTATTTCTTATATGGAACATAATGTTTGTATACTCTCTAGGCATCGTTTAAAAGAAAAACCTGTTCTTTTTTTCTTTTTTTTCTTGTGATATGTAATACTAAGAATATTCTAGGTATTTTATATAATTTTAGTAAAAAATAAATTAAATGATCTTAACATTTCTATCAAGAAGTTCTTGATCGAAAAAGTGTAAATCCCCCTTTTATATTTTCATCATGTGATCCAAAAAAAAAAAAGGCGAAAAAAATCTGCGCCGAAATCGTTGAAAGGAAGTAGGGAACGATGGACCGTGTAACAATCATGAAGTTTAAAACATGAAACTCAATACGGGGTTTTCGGGTTTTTCTTTATTATAAATATACTACCCAATCATTTTCTTGATTTTCCCGGAATTTTTTAAAGCCCGTAAGGTTTTATAGTAATTATAGTAACATCTATCACATCTTTCCGTAAAAAAAAATTATGTAAAAATAAATTTTGAGTTTTAAGTAGATCTTTTTTTTAAAAAAAGACAATAGAATTAACGCGGAAACGTGGCATGTTCAGTACATCAAAGACTGTCCCGAATCGGTTTGATAATTCCTTTATTATAATTATTCTTAATAATAAATGTTATAACAATGATAATAATAACAAAAACTTCAAACATTTTAAAATTAAAATATAATAAATTATTTATTTCCCTTTTTTCCTTTTTACATTTTACTTCACTCAAACAAATTAATAATTTTACACTCAAACAATTAATCTTTACTCAAACAATTAAATGTAAGATATTTCTTATTCTGTCCAATGTCCATTCTTTTCACGTGATTCTAATGCATAATTCAATTTATTATACTTACAAATAATTGATCATTCATTCATGTATTAATTCTTATATATTGCCTAATATACAAAAGAAATAAAAAATTTTCCTTAATTAATTTGAAACTAACTTGATTGAGTGAACGATTATTATATTTAAAAATTTGGGTTTGTATAGGTTCGTACAAATAATGTACTGTAATCCTAAACCAAAACTGTTCCACATCTCAAAATTAATAATCTAGTTTTTATTTTTAAGAATAATTGGATTTGAAAATAGGTTCGTAATCCTAAATTGTAAAATTGAAAAGAAAGAAAATAAAGCCAATGATGTAACCAATAATTTATTTTTGGTTAGGCAGTTTCAAACCTCAAACAATAATCTCATTATTAAAAAAAAAACTAGATTATTAGCCAAGATGTGGAACAGTTTTGGTTTAGGATTCAAATCTTTTAAAGATTATTAATTGAAGATGTGGAACACAGTTTTGGTTTTAGGACTACGAATCCAATTTTTTTTTTAAACATAGTCTTAAAAAAAACTAGATTATTAATTTTTTCAGATTTTCCAACCAATTAAATGTTTCAACCAATTAAATGAGAAGTAATTCCTCAAATATCGATAATAAAACGGAAACACATTTTTTGTAACACATTATACTGGTGGTTGTGTTCCCAAGTTGTTGAGTCATAGAACTGAATGTACAGAAAAAAAGGGAAGATCTATTATTTGATGAAGATTTCTTTTATTGTGTATGAAAATATTTTTTTAAAAATAATAAAATTTTAAGGATTTATTCGATCATACCTATTATAATTTGAGTATCGTTCTCGAAATAATGACAAGGAATTTCGCTGCCTTTGGACCATTATAAGTACAGTCGCCTTCTGTTAGTACTTCCATTAAATGCTTTTTGTATCGTTCTCGGAAGAATGACAAGGAATTTCGCTGCCTTTGGACCATTATAAGCACAGTCGCTTTCTGTTAGTACTTCCATAAAATGCTTTTTGTATCAGAATGACAAAGAATTTCGCTGCCTTTAGACTGTTATAAGTACAGTCGCCTTCTGCTAGTACTTCCATTAAATGCTTTTTGTATTGTTCTCGGAAGAATGACAAGGAGTTCGCTGCCTTGCCTCTGAACCGTTATAAGTACAGTCGCCTTTTGCTAGTACTTCCATTAAATGCTTTTTGTATCGTTCTCGGAAGAATGACAAGGAATTTCGCTGCCTTTAGACTGTTATAAGTACAGTTTTTCACTGTGGTCTCACCATTGCTAACTTAATTTCCCTCTAACTTTATAGCACTATACAGGCGCCACCGAATAAATTCATATTATAATAATTAAAATCAGATCTTGGTGATTTTGGTTTATATAATTTTGACAAATGACTATCTCAACCAGAAAAAAATCTATACGAAAAAGATGATAATGCCAATAATATTGTTACGTAACAAAGTTTTTAAAAATAAATTTTCTACTAAAAACAAAACTTACACCATAACATATCTCTTTATCCAAACCCATCCTTTGATGTGCCATGTTATCAAGATCGTATTGTGAATTCCATTATACATTCGGTAATTACACAATAAATTTGGAAGGAATTTTGATTAAATTAATTACCCGTAATGACCCGTAATGACTTGTACTTCCAATAGTATGAAAATTTGGTTGGAAGCTTCCAATCCAAAATGGTTTTATTAGAAAATTATGCTTCCAATCTTTCCAAAGATGCTTCCAATAGTGCTTCCATTCTTCTAAGAGCACGTCACTGCAGTTATAAACAATAGATTTTCCGGAGATATCATTACTGCGTCCTCTCAAGACCAGTATATACTATGTCTTCGCTCGCATGTCCATCATACATCTTTTATAAGGTCATCAACATAAATCGAATACCTTTTAGATACTTTAATTGATTATGATTGATGGAATTTCTGGTATAACGAAATAAATTCTTGTAAAACATCATTATGTTGGAGATTTTTTTATTCAGCGTTTTATTCCAATTCCTCTCTTCGTATTCACCCTCCTCCTCTTCGACTGCTGCTTTCTGATATTGTTGTTTTATTTGTTGGGATTTGACATGGGGATTGCAACTGCGTAGACTCAGTTGTTACTCGGTTGATTATTTTAATAAATCCACCTTTCTGAATTACTATATTGTGAAGATAATTGTATGAATTTTGTTGAATTTATTATCATCTTTGTTATTACTATTAATTTCTATTTACTATAATCTAAAGACCATAGTGCGGGTTGGCCAAAATTATAAACAATTTTGCTCACACTATGGCATTGGCTCGAGTTGACTTGAGTTCTGATTCAAGTTCTGACTCGATTTATTCTTTCAGGTGAAAAAATTCTTGATTCGTTTTACTCGAATTGTCCTGACTAATATAGTAGTGATTGGAAGCATTAGGTTGTTGTTTTGTTGTGATTCTGAAACAACGAGTTACTCGGCAACCATCATTGTCGCTAAATTACGTGATTCAATCTGAAAAATATAATATTGTTATAATGAATAAGAGTTTATAGTTTTGCATTCATAAAAGTTAATTCAACAATTAAAGAAGAAAAATTATCTTACTTCACTTAAAATTTCCAATGACTATGAGTATAAGCATTTGAAGTTATTTTTTAATTATGTTTACTTGTAAAGTTGCGAGAGTTATATAAACATTTTAAAGTAGCAGCTATTAACCTATTGATTATTTTTCCATCCTTCAATAAATCCATCTTTTCTAAATTACTATCAATATGGTAAAGGTAAGTAGTGGACAATCGATGTTTCACACCTAACCGAATTTAACAATTCGTTTACAAAATGGGCTCCTTAACAATTCACGAGGACATCCATGTCGATAGATTATGTTCTCATAGAAAAACGCAATTATCGATGTTATTTTAGCACCACCCGCAAACAAACGGGGTAATTGTATTGAATTTTCGTTGAATTCTTCATCATCATCTTTGTTATTACTATTGATTCCATTCACTATAATAGTAGTTAGGTTGTTGTTTTGTTTATGATTCTGAAACAACGAGATACTCAGCAACCATCATTGTCGCTAAAATACGCGATTCAATCTGAAAAATATTATTATAGTAAATAAAAATTTATAGTTTTGCATTTATAAAATTTAATTCAACAATTTAAAAAAGAAAAATTTTCTTACTTCGCTCAAAATTTCCAATGATTATGAGTATGCACCGTATTTTTTAAAGTTATATTTTTAATTATGTTTACTGTGAGTCATGTAAACATTTTAAAGTGACAGCTGCTACTCTATTGATTATTGTTCCATTCTTAATAAATCCATCTTTCCAAATTTTGATATAAATAATATTGTTTGTGAATTTATCGTTTTATGCAAGTATGCTATGATACATCATCTAATGCAGGAAAGATGATATTTTGATTACTAATAAAGCATGATGAATGGAAACGCTTCTTTAATAAAAATGTTCGACTTTCCCCGTTCTTAATATCATACTATTTATGTAACGAAACAATGGGACCTAATTTAAAAAAATTATAAATTATTAAATAATTAAACTTGTTTGAAAAGAAGACACAAATAATGATAATTAAAATAATTGAGGACCATGCAACCGAGAAGGTAGGACACATAAAAATCAGGCTATTGTCGAGCGATATAATCGGACATTAGCTGAGAAGCTATTCAGGATAAGATGCGTTGGAATTTATGAGTCAGAGAGTACCACCTGGGTTGTGAACATCCCACGTATTGTGGATGAGCTGACATTTGCAATTTAGTAAATAAAAAGCTAGCATCAAAAATAATATTTTCCAAAGAAATAAGTATAATTAACTGTTTGGGTTAAAAAAAAAGAAGACTCACCAAACGTCCAAGCCATATAAGATATTTTTGTCTATAAGCTTTTAAGCTTTAAAATATAAGTATCAGACGTAAAAATACATTTTTTGAAAATTGCAGACGCGATCTAACATTTTTTGTAAAGTCACACCAGAATTATGCTGTTGTGAGATTTTGCAAAAGTACAGTACCTGCATTAGTTAATGTCGTACAAGATCGATTTGTTTAAAATAATTTTTTTTTCTTTTTTTCAGTAGAATACTGGAAACGAAATTCGGGCAATTCTTTTCTTTTTGTTTGGGATAATTCCTTCTTTTTTAAAGGGACAAGTTTGACGAGTTCCCTATTAAAAACGAAGTTCGGTAGGTTTGCTTTTAGAATTTAGCGTCTCTTTCTTTTTTTTTCTTTTACTTATTGTTTTTCTTACGGACAAATTCGCGAAATCTGGTTATTAAGGCCTTCTATATTCTTTTTCGAAGTCGAAGCAGGGATCATTGATTCTTTCTTGGATATCAAAGAATGGGAATTTAAATTTATCCTTTTCTTAAACCAGAGGAAGTATGATATCGAAGAATGGGAGTTTAAATTTATTCTTTCTTAAACCAGAGGAATTATGAAATGAAGTTCGACAAATTTTGGGGAAATTTTTTAATAAATTTTCTCACTTAAGAATAAAATTTATTGAGTGGACTTGTGGTCTTCTCCTATTTTATTAGAGACATGAAGTTTAGCGAGTTAGGAACGAAATTTACTTATTCTTCCGTTTTTAAAATAAAATTCCTTCCTAAATGGGTCAAATTTTAAAATTATATTATTTTAATGGACAAGAGAAGTGGTACTAGTAATAAATTAAGTATTTTTTGCCATAGAAAGGCTGGTAGAATTTTAAAACATTGCCAGAACTTTCAAGACTCATATAATCAACAAGGAAAAGAAGCGGAGCATTCTGATAAAACAAAAGTAAAATTATTTTCTTATTATCTATTTTAATTGTTAAATTAGTTTTTTCTAAAAAATTGACTTTAATGCTTATTTTTTTTTAATAGTGATTTGATTTTGATTAGTCAACTTTCGCAATGAGGATCACGAGAATCGATTTCTTCACGCTCTTTCTTAATTTCTTTATCTTCTCACTGACAGTGGTGTGCTCATTAATTCATTTTATAATATAATTTCTCAGCAAAATACGGTACCAATACGATTATTATTGTTTAGAAATAACAATCGTATTGGTTCAATTTTTCTTTCTTTTAATTTTTTTATATTTTTATTATTTTTATTTCTTCTTTTATTTTTTTATTTTCTTTTACCGTATTTTGCTGCCAAAATACTGTAAATAATTGAACCAATACGATTATATTGTTCTTAATTTTTGTGGATTTCCATTATCCTGGATAAATAATTTAGAAATATTCGGTTTTTTTCTTCTCACAAGTCAAAATTACTAGATGTAAAGATGAAATTTGGATGATTTGTTGAAGAATTACGAATCAACTTTTTATAAAATTAAAAAATAAAATAGTTTAAAAATCTAATTTGCTTATAATTATCAGCTTATAATTACAATTTTATATAATTAATATATAAAAATTATATATTAAATAAAAAAGAATATGCGTAAAATCCATGGAAATAGTATGTAAATATATTATCTATAAAAGAGGTAATGTTTTCCGTAACTCTTTCCTAAATTATTTTTAAAAAAATTATTTTAAAAAAATGTCAACAAATTCGTTTCAACTCAGCTACTGCTTTTGTTACCTTCTCCCAGTGCCCTCTTATGCCTGGCCGAATTATCGAATTACTTAGGTTTAAATTGGATAATAGGCGTAACGCCATAGTCATTTCGGGCTTCTCTGCTGGGAGAGAAGCGCATCAAGAGGGAGGGTTCCACACCCATATTCTTATGAAATTTGAAAAGAAAATTAATGTAAATGATGCTAATTTTATGGATGTGGAAGATGAGGATTGGTCTATCATCCCAATACTCAGAAGGTACAAAATTTTAAAATTATGTGAGGAAAGAGTATCAAGAAAATATAGAGCAGGCTAAGGAAGCTGGCTTCCTTATTGAATCGTGGCCTGAAGCGCTGGACGCAGGTGGTAAAAAGAAAAGGAAGGGAGGATTTGAAGATGATGAAGTGTTCGAGATGGTAAAAAGAAGCAGGACTTCTGAGGACTTTTTACAGGAGGCTAATGCCTTAAAGCCTGGGGCTCTATTGGCCAATTTTCATAATGCTAGTAAGTATGCAAATTGGGTGTTGCCAACGCGGGTCGTTGAGCCTTACACACCACCCAATTGGCATAGGCCAATGAGAGATGTTAACTGGACGAGAGTTTTGAATGGGTAGTGTAAAGAGCAGATAGAGAGGTGTAGTAGAAGAGAGAGATGTAAATCGTTATATTTGTGGGGAGCACATGGTACAGGAAAGAGCACGTGGGCACGGATGTTGGAGCCCAGTGCTACTTGGTTTAATAGAGGAGCGATGAATTTTTTAATTGGACACAGGGTGACAAGGTGGTGATCGCGGATGATTTAAGAGGGCCCGGAGTTACGAACGAAAGTGGGGTGGATTTTTGGGAATTGAAGGATTTTATCTGTGGGCAAGATGAGGTTAATGTTAGACAGGCATACACAAGGTGGAAGACTGTGAAGGGACCATTATTTTTTATTTTTATTTCTAATTATAGTCCGGAATTTTTTGGATGGAATACTGGTAGTACGAGGGAGTGCTTTCTCTATAATATGATGGAATGGCACGTGCCCGAGACGTTTTATAATATTATGTATAAATATAGAGGGAGAATTAAATCAGATCGAAAATAAAAAAAAATGTCTTCTTCCAATTATCGTTTTTCTTAAATAAACAAAATAAAATAATATTCACATGTAAAAGTGAATATGGTGAAAGTCTTTAAAAAGATATAAACTTAATGATGAAGTGCTTGGACCTAAAAGAGGCAAATATCTATGTAAAATTAGGTGGTTTATACATAAATATTTATGAAGATATCAATTTTTTCTAATATAATATATATATTTATATAAAAATATATTAAAAATAAATATATAAAAAGGGTTTTTTTTAATTTATATTCCAGTTATAATTATTTTTAAATAAACATATAAATTAATTATTAACTGATTAAAAATTAAAAAAATTTCATTTTTTAAATCAAATATATTATTTTTTTTTTTTGCAAGAAGTGCAATTTGTGAGTTTATTAATTATTAAATCAAATAAAATATTTATCAGAAAATAATTAATAATTTTGTAATTATTTACTTTATTTATTATATTATTGGATAACTATTTAAAATTTCAAAAAATTTATTTATATAATTAGAATAATTAATTTTAGGTTTTTTTACTGGGGTGATCATCACCGTTGGCCGGAATTATCAATTTTTACCGGCACTATATTTTTTTAATGCTAGTCATCATCCCAGGTGATAGTTAGAAAATTCTTAATTTTAATTGTAATTTTCTTTAAAATATATATTTTTCTAATTTATAATTATATTTTTTGTTTAAATTTAACAATTTTTTTATTAATTAAATATATGCTTATTTTTTTTTTTTTTTTTTAAATGTTGAATCATGTACCATTTTATTAGAATATATTTGGATTACATAATAATCACAAATATTCTATGAATGATACTTCCAGCTCCAGACCAGTTCGATCAAACATTAAATATTATATTACCAATAGAATTAAGAATAAAAGTAAAATGTATGCTTATTAATTTTAATTTTTATTTAAAAAAAATATATATTTTTTTAATATAATTAAAAAATAATTTAATTATTTATTAATAATATTATATATTAAATTTTATTATCTAATATATTAGGATTTTTATGTTGCTATTAAAGATAAAAATTATTATCTTTTATTAAATATTTATTAAAATATTTGTTAGTAATATTAATAATACTTTTCTTTTTTTTTAGTTAATTTTTTTTTGTTTTTAATTATATAATATATTAAAAATTTTTTATCATCTGATAAACTTTTATTATAAATTTATATACTTTTAACATTTTTTAAATCTCTAAATATTTACATATAATCTAAATTTCTATAACTCCATCTTTCATTTCTTTTTCTTTTCTAATATATTTTTCTATGATTTTATTATATATTATTTTGCTAATTTGGCAAGCTAATATTTTAAAAAAATAATTTTATCATAATAAATATAATATAAAAGATCCAAATAGTATTGGAAAAGTAATCATTTTAATAGGACCCTGGATATCTCCAAAACAGGTCATAAGTCACATTTTCAGTCAAATATGGCATAGTAGCCTTTATCTTTATTAATTATTTATCAAACTTTACAAAATTACATATGAGAAAAAAGAAAATAAAATAAAAAAAATTAACTAAAAACAAAGCTATATAGTCTCCTAGAAAGAAATTAAAATTAAAAGAAAATTCAAAAGAAAAATCGCTAATACTAACACTTCCTAGATCTCCCCCCTTGATATATTCCAACCAAAGTAGAAGCAACTATGCAAAGTCACATTTTCAGCAAATTGGCCCATTTTTTAGAAGCTCAAAAAATCATTTTTTGTAAATATCTCAGCATCTAGTAGTCAAATTTTAATGAACTTTTTTTTAAATTGTAGAGCTAAATAAGGGTTACAAAATAAAAAAAGTTCATTAAAATTGAATCACTGGATGCTAAGATATTTACAAAAAATGATTTTTTGAGTTTTAGCAAAAAGTAGTGTTTTTAGCCAAAAGTCCATTATAACCTTTATATTAGATATCTGGGATCCTATTTTAATATATATATACATTTATAAATTCAACTTAAAAATATATATTAGATATTTATTGTACGATTTTTATCTTAATCTTTTACTTTCTTTGTATAATATTTTATAAAGGCTTTTATTTTAAATCACTGAGAGTGATCATCACCATTGGCCAGAATTATCAATTTTTACTGGCACTATATTTTTTTAATGCTAATTGATTGTCATAATTTCAGTCACCAGTGATCATCATCCCAGGTAATAGTTAGAAAAATTCTTTTATAAAAATATTCAATAATAGGTTCTCATCTTCTATATATTAATGCATTTGTTTTTTAGATATTTTATATTGCTAAAACTAAAAATTATATAAAATAAATTCATGTTTAAAAAATAGAGAAAAATTTTTTTTTTAAAAAAAAAGAAAATATTTATTATTTAAGTGAAACATGTTTTGTAGGTAAAAATTTGCAATTTATTATTAAATAAATACTTTAATTAAATTTAATATTTAAAGAAAAAACCATATTTATATATATATATATATACAGTGATACCTCTTTAAGTGTACCCCCCTTGGGACCATAGTAAAAAAATAGTAGAATGTGCACTTAGAGAGAGTGTGCATTTATAGAAAGTAAAATATTAATTGCCGATCCGCATGTGATCAATAGAATTTACATAGTAAAATGCGGCGTTATGTTAATTAATAAAAAAAATGCCGTTTGAAATCTCTGTTTCCCCAAGAAACAACAACGTCAAATACATACATAACTCCCAAAAAACTTGTTGCAACTGGCGCTATTATATCAGAACTTCATTATTATGTCCATATTTATATGACTTGTTTATTATTTTTTAAGAAAAAAATTCAAGATAACTATTCCTATTTTGAAATTATGCTAAAACTTAATAAAAGTCCTTTTATTATTCATATATTTCATTATATTCATATTTTTTACAAACTGGACATATTTGTGAAAGAAAAAGAGATATAAAAGTGCGTAGTGTTATTAAAAATGTAATAGTTGACAGAAATAATAATCAAAAAAAGTTTTATAAGCGTCAAAGAAAAGTTAAAGAGTTTATACCATAGAAGTAAAATAGTAGTAAATACTATGAAATCTCCATTTCCTACATATAAAACTTTATAAACTGCAAAGAAAAAAAACTTTTTATAAAAAAATTTTTTTTTCTAAGATCTTAAACGTATATTGCAGGTGTTAAATTACGCAATTGTATAACAATATGGTTGAATTTTATTTGATATAAAAACATGATCGACATGGCTTATATATAAAAGTTGCGTCGCATTTTATTATATAAATTCTATCGATCACATGCGGATCAGCAATTAAGAGCTTTTATAAGTTGTGACCAAATCCACCGTGCACTTAAAGAGAATTTATATAGTGCGTTGTGACCATGGGTATCGAACTTAATGGAATAGATAAATAATATATCGAATTGAAGATTACATGGTAGAAAGTCATATAATCGGATAAATAATTAGCTGGAAAGGATAAATGTTTAGGAGAAGGAATGATCTACATGATGTAATGTTTATTAAATGATTAATGACGAACTAATAGATCAATCAGGAGTCGATCAATGCGGCTTAGCAACCAGTTTATCAAGTTCATCAACAGGAATAATTAGGTATGAACTATGCCACAAAAGATAGATTATGGGACAATATGAAAAGATAATATAAAAGATAATATGAAAAGATGATACAAAAAGATAGCACAGCCACAAAAGATGGGTTATAAATTATTTTTTTACGATGTAATATTTGAAAGATAGAAAAGATAACATGTAAAATAGTATATAAAATAACATATAAAATAGTATATAAAATAACATATAAAATAGTATATAAAATAACATATAAAATAGTATATAAAATAACATATAAAATAGTATATAAAATAACATATAAAATAGTATATGAAATAGCATATTAGAAAAGATAAAATAGCACATGAAAGAAAATATATTGGAAAAGATTATATATAATGAAAAGATAACACATAACATAAAATATTAGAAAGAAATAAAAAGTAAGAAAAGAAAGAATAAGAAAGTTGGTTTAAATGGGAGCGGAATGGGAAGTGAATTCCACAGTCGCCAGTTAGGATTTTGAATTTTAGGTAATTTAGTTAGTTGTGAATTTTATGAAGATCAAAATATAAATAAAGTACTTTTTACCCATTAATTAATGATTATCGACTCTTTTATACTGTTTTCTTATGATGAAAAAGTATGTTAAATAATGAATTCCTTTACCATTTGATATATGAGAAACGCACAAACATAATAGTTCAGTTAGTCAGAATGTACACAATCATATGAGTGAAGGGTTCATAAATGTTTGTAAAAACGTTAATTATTAAAAGTTATTTCGAATATACTTATGGTTCGCCTAAGTTTTAATTAATGTTAAATAAGTATTAAAATGATGGAATGAATATAAATATAAAGAATTAAGGAGTCCCAAGTGTGACTCGTATTATTTTGAGAAACCTGAGTGTGGTTTATTGAGAAGCCCAAGTATGGCTTGTATATTAAGAAAGTCCGAGACCAGTGACTTTAGAGCCCAAGTGTGGCTGATGTATATTAAGAAATCCATGTGTAACTTAAAAATTGGTGAAAATTAAGTTAAAGATTTAAAACTAAACTAAGCAAGAATATTAATGTTTTGCTGAGAGCACATATAACAGAAGCAGGGAACTTTGTTTACCACCAGGTGGCAGACGGGGGTGACAGCGTGCGCTCATAGAGGGTGCGCTTATAGAGGTGTCACTGTATTTTTTTTTTTTTTTTAATGATTTATATATGCTTTATTGATATGTAGTTTATATACCATACAAACAAATTATCATAAGCTATATCCATCCAGTAGGATGCAATCATCAAAATACATATTTATATATATATTAATAAATATTAAATATTATTTTATTGATATAAAAAAAAGGTCTAATATTGTTCATTTATATAAATCAATGTCAATAATTGTCTTTACATGTCCATATTATAACTTTGATTAATGCAAGAAAATTTTTATTATATTAATCCATATCTAACTATAAAGTAGTTTTCATGCCTATTAGCTTGTATTATGTTTAATTAATATTAAATATTTAAATCACCTTCACTTTCATATCTTTATTACAATAGTCACATTAATATTTACTAATCATTACTAAAGTATCAGACTTAACCCTTCTGATTGGTATTATCTTGATCCTTCTTTGTATTATACAAGTTAAGTTAGTATCACGTAATGGGTCAAGAACAATACATTTGCATAGGAATCACAATCTGTATCATCTATTTGTATAATTATAAAATTAATATTACAAGTTTCTCTACTGATGTTTTTAATTTTCTAACAATTGAACAAATGAAAGCAAAAGAATGAAAACTTAAAGATAAAGATATCAATAAATTATATAATCAGATGTTAGGGATAAAGCATTTCTTAAGTTGATAAACTCATCACTTATTTTTGAGTATTCCAGTCAGACTGGCTAGTAAAGCTGATCAATAAAATCTGAAAAAGTAATAAGCTTCATTTTTGTATGCACTTTTATATTTGAAAATAATACTAAATACTTATTTATGCATGCTAGTGTTCTGTACAGATCAAATCAGATTGAATTAGTTCAAATTCGAATTTGATTCAATTGAATTAAATCTAAAAATTTTAAATTTAAATTCAAATCAAATTATTTAAATTTAATTCAAAATTCAATTCAATTTGATTTAGATTTAATTTGATTCAAATTAAATAATGTTTGATAAATTTGAGATTTGAATCAATTTAGTTCAATTTGTTTTGAGATTTAATTCAATTTGATAATTTGATTTGATTTGATTCAATTTGGCAATTTAACAATTTGACAATTAACAATTTGATTTGATTTGATGATTTGATTTGATTTGACAATTTGATTCAGATTTAAACAATTCAGATTCGATTTAATTTGATTTGAGTTTAATCAAATCAAATAGATTTGATTCAAATTTGATTTGAAATTGAATCAAATTTTATTTTTTTGATTCAGATTTAGATTTGAATCTAAATTTGAAATTTGAATTTAATTTGCAAATCAAAAATTATCAAATTGAGTCAAACCAAATCTAAATCAAATTTGAATCGATTTGATTTGACTGAATTATTTGCAAAACATTAATTTATGCTCTTCTTTTTTACTTTTTATTATTAAGTACTATCCAAAAACTACATTTAAGTTAATGGTAAGTGAATCATAATAAAATTAATCGACATGAATAAAAGTAAAGTTTAATTTTTGATAACCATTATTTCACCTCCTAATTTGTTTTTCATTTTATACTACAAGAACTTTTTGCTGAACAAGAACTTTCTAAACAATTCTTTCTGTTTCTGAAATGCATGCAATTAAGATAAAATTCACAATAAAGCAGCAATGAAAAATTTCCTAATATGTTAACTTTAAAATAAAATGATTTTCTTACTAATGCCTTTTTTATATCAATAGCTTTTAATATAGATAATCGTGTTTTTAGAGACCTAATATTATCACTGAAAGTTTATCTAAATTATTAGAATTATTTGATAATTTTTTAGATATATAGTTATTAATAACCCTAAATATGATCTACTTATAACATATATTTAAACATGATTTTAAGATGACAATTTGAACAATATTTTTATTTTTCTGGCAGTTTATATCAATTAAAGTCATATAGATAATAAAGATTTATTTTCTGAATATATGTATTATTTTTACAGCAAATTCAACTATATGTTTCTCACCACTTAATACTAATGAGAATAGTGATAATAATAGTAGAGATAATAATAAAAATGATAATAAAGTCAATAATAATGGTGATGATGATGAAAATGATGAAAATAATCAGTCACCAGATGTGAGTGCTTTTAGAAGAATTTTAGAGTATTTACTCATAATAAGTCAAAAAATAGAAAAAAAAGACAAAATGATGATAAGTTTTTCAATAATATGGAAAATTATAAGCATAGCCAAATCTCTTTTGGCAATATGTTAGAAAATAGTTAATCTGAAGTTGTTTTTACAGCTATGCTTTATAGAAAAGTAGGCATTTTTAAAATGATCGATCTTTATAAAAAAAGTATTCATTACCATACAGAAAATCTTAAACAAATTTAAGATATATCTTGGAAATTCAAAACATTTATATACTGAAACTTTTAAATTATGAGATTAATTATGAGGTATTTATTTTTATTTTATATTACTTACTGGTAAGTTATTTACAGATATGAATAATATCTCAGAAAAGGAAAAAGCAGTTAGCTATTAATGGCTTACTAGCAATAAATACAGTATAGAAACATTAGATTAGAGAATATAATGTTAAAAAGAAATAAGTTAACAGGTTGTTTTTGTATATGATGGATTGATTTTACATAAAGCAAAATGCAAAAAATCTGGATAAGGAATTAATTAAATTGAAACATTTGCTTAGCATACATTAAAATTATTAAGATTTATCTTAAAATTTATTAAAAATATCATTAGGGCACTGTCAGATATTACCCAATATCACTTTAATATAAGAGCTTAACCCCCCTCTCCTAGGTAAGATATGTTATATATATAATTTCTTATATAGTATTGTATATAACCTAAGATCTTTAGTTACCCCCCTCTCTCTAAAATATTAGGTAATATCTGACAGCACCCTTATCTTTTATAGGAAAAAAAACTAAATATAAATATGTATAATGGTGTGAATTTTTTTTTTCAATTGTATTAGTAACTTACTTCATTAGAATTACATATGTGTTCATAGTATAAAATAATAATCTTAATTCATGTATTAATTATGCATAGCATTTGAATGGTTTTTAAAATCTGAAAATAAATATACAATTAATCAAAATAAAATGATGAATTTAATTTAAATATAAATTTAGCTATATCAAATAATGGTGATACACAAAATAATTTAAAATCAAATTATGCAGCTTCCATCAAATAATGAAATTGCATACAGTTATTTTAATTTAGGTAAATGTTATTATGGTGGTATCGGAATTGATAAAATCCTTGAGGAAGCAATTTTTTTGTTTAAAAGAAAGCAGTTTAAAGAAAGCTTAAATGATAATGGAACAGAATAAAAAATGTGGAAGTTAAATTAATAATATTTATTCTCTTTAAATTTTTGATCTTGTTATCTTAGTACTACTTTTAAAATAATGTATATAAATGTTTATAAAGTTTTTTTTTTAATTAGGGTATTCACATCAAAATTACCCAACTTTGAAGTGGATGATTTCTAACTCAAACTACCATTTTCATTTAGGAAGTATTACTAGAAGGTATGTATTTTCGTACCATCTTTTAATAAGAAACTTAGTAATAAAAATCACATAAGTACAAAGAAAAATATAAAATTTCAATTACAATACATGGTATTTTTTATGGTAATCTGATCATGGCCAACTACCCAATTTTTTTTCTCTGAAGGTGACGTTCAATCACTTTACATGTATATGTGTGAACTTGATGAACTATGAGCTCTTTTTAGCTTAATCGGGCGCGTGAAGCACTTCCCTCAATGGGATTGGTTAGTGATTATCAATTGAAGTATACAATTTGATTCTATTATATTGTGAGGTTTGATATATCATATGACATATAATCATCATATGAAATTCCATATTGGATCATCATTAATAATCTTAAATCAAGATTGTTCTGTCTCTTCTCGAATATTTCCTTCTTTCAATCTTTCATCTTTCATATTTCAAACATTTCTATCTCTCTTACTTCAACATTACCTTCCCTCAAATTTTATTCTTTTTCTTTCATATCATCCTTATTATTCAACTATTCTCATGAGTCAGTCATGAGCGTATAATTATGGTTCTGTTAACAAGATATAAGTATAGATTCGTAAATGAAATAACACATTGCTTCAAGTTTACCTTAAATATGTACGCCTTTTCGATCATTTCTTAGAGCAAATACAATTGGTCCTTGCTATCATTTTGTCCACTAGAATAAACTACCTGCACAATGTATTGTATATATTTGGCCACCCGTTCTAAAATCAAAAAATTCAAATAATAAATTATGTGATCTAGTAAAATTTTTAAACGAAAGCATGTTATACTCACTATAACAATGATGCCAAGATTCAACCATTTTCTGATGCTCCTTGTTGAGGGTGGTGCTATCGTTGTGTAAATAAAGAAATTTGTTCCTGAAAGACATTAAGAGAAAGTATGTTAACCTGCTGTAAATAGAACGTATAGCTGTAAGCGTACTTACACTTTAGCACTTTCTCTAGATCCTCGGATAGTTTGGTAAGATCATATACAACACTTTCAATAACCTCCACCCAACCTTGATTGTAATCTCCATACATTAACAATAATAATACTATCCTGACGGCAAGACATTAGCACTACATTTATAACGTCCAATTTACATGAGCAGTTTTACAAACATTAAATTCCCCACATCCTGCAAAATAAAAGGGTTTTTTTGACTCATAAAAAGGATTGTTTCTGCATCATGAAAATTCAATTATTTTTCTTGTAGTCAAGTTTTCACAATAACGACCATATTACACCCAACGCGTTATTCATCGGACATGACTTGATTCTATTACAAATTATTGATCTAAACAACAATTATATATATCATAATTTTATCTCCTCCATTAAATCATATTAAAACTTATTATGCTAATTCCATTCGGATACATTCCCAGCTTCTTCAAATTACTAGTTCCTCTCTCACCAAAAAAGAAAAAAACCTTTCTTTTATATAAAATGCAACCATAACCTTTGTGGAATTTTAACATGGTACTTCTAAAGAATATGTTAATATCTTGAATTCTTGATACTTTTCGTAGGTTCATATTCTAATTTTATTAGAAAGGATAAATTTAGGACAATATCCCTTAAATCAAAGAAACTACCACTATCACTCTATTTCCGATTTTCTGGATAGCGACTGACTTTTAATATTCTTCCATGTAATATAGGAATTGATAGAACATTTAATTATTGATATTATATTTAACAAGAATATCTATCCAATTATATAAGGACTTAACAAACAAGTAACTTCGATAACAATTATTAATTGCTCTTAGTCGTCTTGTCTTCGTCACTTTATAATGACAACAATATCTCATCCAAAATCATTCCTTTAGCAAGCTTCCTATTTCACATATGAAATAATATTTTGCGGTTCAAGTGATAATGGCCGTATAACTATTAATTATGGAGAAACTAATTCGAGAAAAGAAGACACTTAATGAAGTTTGTAACGTTCTTTAGGATATTCTTCTTATTTCTATACCGTTAATAAATCATACCTTCTTGAAGACGTGATAAAAGAACTGTGTTGAAATTGATAATTGTATAAACTATGATTCTAAATAAAATAAGATTATATTATAAATATAGAACTTTGAAACATTAGAAATACACTTGGAACCATTGATGACCATAAATTGCATTGAAACATGCATTTTATTTATACCTTCAATTATTTAACCATAATATTTAGGAGGTTATCACCAGCCTCTAATTCTTTATAGTCTAAATCCAAAGTCTTGAGCATAAGACAAGTACAAATACCTATATCTACAATTATATCATCTTTAGATGAATTAAATTTATAAGAAGTTTTCATTTTGTCACGGGAACGTCGAATTACGCGATTTGATCTTTAGGTTCGAATAAAGTAGTGACCGTGAGGACATGTTTACATGTATTTGATTTTTTTTCAAACGTTACCAATGTGAGAGATTTTTTCAAAATGATATAAAAATTGCGATGATCAGATGAATCAAACCTTTGCTTTTTTTTTGTAAAACTGTAAATATACGTTTCGAAACACAAGCTTTTGCGACTGTAGTTTTTTCTTAACATTTCTGATTAACTAATTTCCCTATATAATTTAAAAAAGTAATTAACAATCAAATCTAAAAAACTAGCTTAACTTTATAAATACTAAACCTTTCCAGCCTCCGCGTTTTTCCTAATACTCATTTTTCCTAAAAAATAAATAATACTACAAGATCCTGACTCCAGTACAAAAACTTTTTTTCTCATAACAGAATAAATGTACGATGATCGGATTCTCGATTTTTTTATCATGTGTGTAACGTAACTTTATATCATTTCCATTATTAGAAGTGTTATCATCATTTATTATGTAAGCATAAAACTAACTTAAGTAAGTCAATTAAGAATTTTAATCTTGGGCGAAATCGAAAATCATAAAAATTAGACGAACCGCTCACAAAAAGTTATATAAAAATGAAAATAGATTTTTAAATATTTGTAATAGATTTAAACCGATCGTAAATTATGTCAAAATGTAATTTACATCAAAATGTTGACTAACAATGATAAAATTTAAAATTTCATTGTTCATATGCAATATATGCACAAAAAAAAAATTTACTATGAGTTACAGATATTCGAAACTAAATTAGATATTTTATTAATAGCCTAAATGATGTAAATGGTGATCATTGTCTGAATAAATTATACTGAAAGTAAAATTGGAATTTCTGAAAATGTAATTATTAAATGGTGAGGGAGAAGAAATTATTTGCCGAGTAAGTTAATAACGAAAGGATACGAATTTACTGCTAATGTAATGTAACAAGTAAATGTGATCAAGCAATGTAAAATATTATTCCGAAACCTCCGAATCCCGCAAAACCCGTTTTATTTAATAAAGCAATATTTATAGATTACAAACCAGTCAGTATAACCAAATTAGTAAATTCGTTATATTTAGTGAGGTAGTAGTTACACGATTGAAGTTTCCCGCTTTTCAATGAATAATTATTAAAAGTTAATGATTTTGTCTATCACTTTCTCTCAACTTTTCTTCTTTTAAATAAATGTCCTTAGTAAAGGTAATATTTAATACAATTTTTTTATATTTCTTACTTGTTTCGTTTAATTAATATAATAAATACCAATTTTTATACGAAGGACTTAATAAAAAAATAAAGCGTACTTAGCGGAATAACTGGTAAAACGACGATATACATACAATATACGAACTCTTATATAATCCGTAAATAATTTGTTTAAAGGTTCGAGCATGACTCCCTTACTCTAAAAAACAATATTTCGAAATTTAGCAGAGAAAAGAATAACGAACTAAATTGAAAAAAAAGGTTTTCATTTATAGTAATAATGAGGGTAGAATATAATAATTCAATACAACAAAAGATAATAAAAAGAAATTGGTATAGGGTTATTATAATTGGAATATTATTATCTCTTCAATATATTATACCGGTTGATGCTGACCCTGCTGAAGCAAGATGGTAAGAATAAAAAAGTGAATTTGACTTTATTTTTGGTTTAAATAATTAATGTTAATCATGATGATTAGGGGTCACGCGTCTGCTTTAATTAATAACGGGTAAGAATTCTCATATAATAAATGTATATATAAATTTTTTTATTCTTTTATTATTTATTTATTTATTTATTTTTATTTTAGACTTTATGTATATGGAGGTAGGACAGCTGATTCACCAAACAATGACACATCGAATGTGAATGAATTATTATATTTAGACGTATCAAAATCATTTAATCCCGCGGAACCTCCATGGGAAATAAGAAATTCATTATTGGTAACCGGAGGTCAACCACCATTTTTATCATTTCATTCATGTAGTGTGGGAGGAAATCAAAATGAATTATTAATATTATTTGGAGGTGCATCAAGAGAACAAGATCCAGAAGATAATCCATTATTTGAATATAATACAACAACCGGAACATGGTTAAATCTTGCTGTAACAACAGCAAATACTCCTCCGAGAAGAAGTGATCACACAATAGTAACAACAAGTAATTCAATTTCTTATTTATGGGGAGGAACTCCCTCTGAAGCTGAGGATACGAATATTAAAGCATTAAATCAATTATATAAGTTAACTACAGGAGATACAATATCGTGGGAATTAACTACAGCACAAAATTCAGTTGGTAGATGGGGACATTCTGCTACTTTGTTAAGTGATGGAAAAATGTATATCATTGGCGGATTATCCGATGGAAATATATTAGCTTCAATGACAGAAATCCCTGTTTATGATACCTTTCGAGAAATATGGTTAAGTCAAACTGCTACAGGGGATACAATTCCAGCACAAAGAAGGGGACATAGAGCAGTTGGAACAGAAGACAATAGAATAATTATATATGGAGGAACAACAGCAGGTCGTGAGACGTATTTTGATGATATAGCAGTATTAAAAGTGGTGGGAGATGGATTAACATGGGAAACACACACAGTAGCAGGAAACCAACCACCAGGAAGATATGATCATTCAATGACGTTGGTTGGATCAAAAGCAATTGTTACTTATGGTCTCGGAAATGATTTTCTTGATGCGGGAACAAAATTATTTGTATTCGATATTGATTCATATACATGGGAACAAACTTATAATCCAAGTCCATCTGTTATGCAAAATCCGTCTACAGTTAGTAACGAAGCAACTCCAACTGATATGGCTTCGATGAAGACGAGTAGTTCTAACAATAATTTAGGATTAATTATTGGGGTGTCTGTTGCTGGCGGTGTGGCAATTATAATTTTGCTTGGATTGTTATTCTATTATATTAGAAAAAGAAAGAGACAACCCCAATTTACTTCCATGCCTTATGAAAAACAACAAGCATCAATCCCTCCAATCGCTGGTCCTGCTCCATTATATAACTTAAATAATTTTGGTCCTTCATCACCATCACAAGGAGGTGCTGGTGGAACTACTGATAATGCTCCATTTATTCCTCCATTTGCCTCTACTAGTCATCAACGTCAACCTTCTCTTGGTTCATTAAGTGAAACAAGAAATTTAACACCTGTCGATCAACACGATTCTTTGGGTTCGGCTCCAAGTAATAGCTCACAATCTCAATTACCTCAAATTAATATTCCTTACGATTCGAGTTATTATAAACCTTTCACTTCTAGACCTACATCGCCACTGGCTAACCCAAACCCTAATGTTAATTACTTACCTCAAACACATTCTCCTAATATAATCCCTACTCCACCTCCTTCCACTCCTACTCCACCATCTATGTCTCCACCTATTTCTCCGCAAAAAGATATTTTCCCTAGTAATGTTGCTGCTACTGGTGCATCTAGTAGTACAAAAACATCATCGTCTAATTTACGTTTAGATTCTGATTCAAATACAGCTCCCGTTGAATTTGATTTTAACCTACCTCCTGTAGCCCCATTATCATTTAATCGTACAAGAACTCCTTCTCCTTCTCAAGCACAAGCACAGGAACAGGAACAAGCACAGGCACGACAACAACTTTCAACACTCCAAATACCAATATCAACTTCTTCATCATCTTCATCTCTACCACAAAATTCATCAAATGATTTGGTTTCGTCTCCAATAGAAATGGAAACAACAGAAACGACAACAACGACAACAGCAGAAGATGAAAGAACGGATGGATCATTTAATAGTCCGTTATTCCGCACAGAAGCGTTATCTGCATTGGCTGGTACTGCTGCCGCTGCTTCTCCTACTGATAGATCATTAAGTTTAAGAAGTGTTCCTAGGTTAAATACTTCAACTCCGAGGAACAGTATTGGTCTATCTTCACCACCTCCTACTTCAGCTAGTAGTAGGTTAAGAAGTAGTACTTTGGAAGGTCTACGTACTCATGATGGTAGTGCAACTAATAGTAGTAGGCCTACTTCTCCTACTTATACTAATACTCCTGATGATCAACAACCAAGAGGACGATTATTTGTAGCAAATCCTGATCCATCTGATGAGAGCGATTAATCAAGAAATGTTTTTTAAAAATAATTTGTTATATAATTAAGTCTTTGTATTTATAATTTATCAACTTTATTTTTATTTTTTTTTTAAAAAAAAAATAGTATTTATTTTTGTTTACATTCAAAGAAACACAAAAAAAAGATTGTTATTTCTTATTTTTGATAATTGCAATAAGAACAATACAAAAAGAATGTTTTACGGTTTTTACGCCGAATATCTGGCTTAGGTATTTATGACCAACAAATAAATTCATAACGTGACGTGAACACAACGTCCTGTCAAACAAAATTAAACTAGCCGTTTAAAGAATTTATTAGATCAGTAGATCTTTTTAACCCCACAAATTCTGGGTATTTAATAATCATAAATACAGCAGATCTAATTTTTTCGTCTTTTCTGGTAGATCAAAATTTATTTTAATTATTAACTTTAATAAATGTTATTGATCGCTGCTTCCGCAAAAGCGGCACAACTTAAACAAGTGCTTACATCTTTTGCTTCTGCAACTTCAGTTGTTTTACTTCAAACAAAACAACGGTTAAGCTTTGCTGTAAACAATAATTCTTCCCACGAAAGTAATGGAAGTTTTGAAAAGCGAAGTGGTTTGGAAATGCCTGTAAAGCCAAACTATCGTGCACCAAGATTACCTATCATCTTGTGCCATGGTATGTTATTGAAATCAACGATATGATGTTTTATATTTAATAAATTAATAAATGCTAATTATGTTTTAAATTACGACTAACGACATTAGGTTTATTTGGATTCGACAAACTTGGTATACGGAAATTTTTTAATAATGATTTATTATGAATTTGTTATTATTTAATGATATTAATTAATTATTCATAATTAAGGTCCTTCCTCTATTCCATATTTGCAAATTCATTACTGGGGAGGTATTCAAGAAGCCTTACAAAAACTTGGTGCGAAGGTTGTTGTTACCAAGGTTCCAAGGTAAATAAATCAAAAATTTATTAATTATTAATCGTCCACATAAGTATTAAAATGTTATTTCAATTTTAAATAGGACTGGTTGCATTAAAACACGAGCTCAAGCATTGCATAAAATGTTGGAAAATGTTTGTTCAGGAGGAATTGATGTGAATTTGTTGGCTCATTCAATGGTTTGACAACCAACATTTTGTGAATATCCGATAAAATCTTTTTGAAAGTTTTTAAAATCGTTAATATTTACCAATAATCAAAATATTTCTTATTTTTAGGGTGGACTGGATTGTCGTTATTTAATTGCACATCTTCCTACAACGCAAGTTACAATCCGTTCATTAACTACTGTAGCAACACCACATCGAGGAAGCTCTTTTATGGATTGGTGCAGAGATAATATTGGTGTTGGTGAAGCTGTAAAAGCTGTGGATGATGTTATAAAGCGACTTGAGGACCAGATGTCTCAAAAAAATTCAAATCATGAAATATCCAAGAATGAACAATCTCATAATAATATGAAACCATCTCCGCCCTACCGGGAAAATAATGATAATTACCAACAGATATCAAGAAACGTTAACAAAGAGAAGCGAAATCAGAAAATTATTGAAATTAACAATCATGATTCCTCTTCTAAAGGGAGAGGTACAAGTAGAAAATCATTCCATATTCCAATTCCCAATTTACCTAACATCTCAATTCCAAATTTAAATTTTAATATTTCCTTACCAAATTTTAGTTTTTCGAATTTTAATTTATCTTCTATACCACAAACCACTTATTCTTTTCTTCATCCAGCTACAAAATCACTAATTCAAGCATTGGATACACCAGCTTATGGTAATCTCACAACAGATTTTTGCATTAATGAATTCAATAGGACTACACTAAATCATCCTTCAGTCGCTTATTTTTCATATGGTGCAGCAACAGATTTACCAATTTGGTCACCATTATATTTTCCTCATCAAATAATTAAGGCAAAGGAAGGCCCAAATGATGGTTTGGTTAGCGTTAAATCTGCTCAGTGGGGTAAATATGTTAAAACTGCTGAATGTGATCATTGGGATTTAACCGATAGATGGAGAATTAAGATTGGTTCCAATTTTGATCCCGTAGAGTTTTATTTAAGTATTGCTACTTTTTTAGCTAGTGAAGGTTATTGATTTTTATGATTTTAGTTAATTTATATGAGTATTTAAGTAGTATTTATTTAACAAATAGAATTGATCATTCCAATCAGCTTTATTTAATTTTAAATCATGATTATTATCGTACCCTTCTAATATTTTCAAACTAATAGAAACTTTCTTTTAACAATTGAGACGAAGGATGGTTGCAAGAATATATGATAGAATTGTACGTTCTTTGATAAACACTTTATGGAAATGCGTGAATAAATTATATAATTAATAAAAAATTTTCTAATTATCTTTGTCATTCTGATTATATCATTATATTGGTTTTCTTATTATAAAGAAGTAAATAAAATCTGACGTGCTAATAAAAAAGAAAATAATAACTCATTTAGGTGTTGATAATTAGATGAAACAAAAATCCAGAAAATATAGTCATGATAATGGAATTGAAGGTTTGAAACTACTATTAATTAACAAATATAACTTATTAAGTTAATCATTCACTTTACGTTTCTTTTCTAGTTAAATTTCAAAATTTAGAATCAGCAATCTTATCTAGTCATAATTTTTCAATTTTGGAATTGACAATAGAGCTTTTCAAGAACTCGTTGATCAAGAAAGGTTCAATAGAAATGACATAATAAATAATATGGTATCGGCAGATGCTCTTTCCTGTTCAACAAGGATTTTAAATACAATGTAAATTCCAGCAATTTCTTTTCAACTTGACTCATCCAAAATCCCTAACAAGAAGGTATCCTTTTCTACTTGAATTTTCTCCTTTTGATATAGTAGTTCTATACAAGCAATTTATCTTCATCTCCTTGAATACTAGAATCTCTCATCCATTTTCTAATGTCATTAACGATTATATCAGCCTTTTTCTGAAAATCAGGTAAATGTAAATTTGAGTTAATTTAAATAAAGTTTCTAGTTAAACTTCAAGAGATTATCAGATCAATGCTGAATCTTAAGGTCTTAATAATAATTAATTTCACCATCATGACTGATAACAAAAATAAAAAATTACCATAATCACAAAGACAAACTTTTAAAATTAAAAAAGAGCCTGATTAAATTTATGTTTCATTATTATAATTCAAACATTTCTTTAAATTTTCTTGATCTTTATATTTGCCGTTTATAGGTCTAGAATTGAGGTAAGGATCTTGTCTTATCGGGAGGAGAGGATTATTATCCGCCGATATGCTAGTCTAAGAGGTTTCCGACTTTAGCATCCGATGATTATCATAAATAATTTTCCGTTTGTTGAATAATTAAATAGTAGTTATATTACTTGTAACGGGAATTTAGATTGTTGTTGATCTACCTCTTATGGAAATTGGCACGCACGTTTGGAACCCATCCATGGTCTATCATGGATTCATGGAATAAATAGAATCAATGCTTGCTATCCTTTTACCATTGTAAATGCAATCGAGAACCGTACATGTATCAATGTTAAGAAATAATGTCGTTCGGAATTGGTCAAAATTTATAGGAAAAGCTCTGGGCTGTATAAAATAAGACTTTCAAGAAGTGGAAGATTCTAATACGTAATAAAAGAAGCCCTTGAGAAATCCCTGACGTTTGGTATATTCATTAGTGAGATAGAGGTGTGAGATAAAAATTCTAAGTGGGCTAAAAACATAGCTCAGCAGTAATGAAATTGATGATGTAATTAAATTTAAATTGCAGATCGCTGCCGATCATCCAATAATTGGCCAAATAATTATCAAAATTTACTAGGTGCAAGAAAAAAAGTATTGTGTCGATTAGGTAAAAAAAAAGTGAGCAATTCGTGACTGAAACTGGTAGCGCGACCCAGTTCATTGCCGACTTTGTTGAGATGAACCTGGGATTATTCTCGGAAAATGTGTTATATCAAAATGGGGAGATTCTAGTACGGCTATTTGCATCCGGCAAGTTCTCTACTACCCAGAACTTTCTCAATGAGATTGGGCTATCTAGCTGATTCAACTTTACCATAACCTCCTTTGAATCTAATGGCACCTAATAAGAGATCTTTGGAAAGAAGTTTAGCAATGTATTCCTACTTGTTATATATCACTTAACGAATGAATAGCCAAGATATTGCCGTAATATTATTTTGAGAAAATGATCTCGAAGTTGACTCAGATTTGGAAGAGACCGCTCTCAGTACAGGTAATAGTAATATGTAGATAAATGTTGATGTCTATTGGTTGATCAAAACGAATATTTCTCTTCTAGCTATAACCTTGTAAACATCAATCATGTGATGAACTGAAAATAAGCGAGCGTAAATAGGCAGCATATCATATACTGCAATATTCAAGTTTATAAGATGACTTTTAGACTTGGATCGAATTATACGCTCGTTATGCGAAAATAATAAATCGACAACCAATTCAGAGATTGTCAAGGTAGATTCTAATACAAAAGATATTTCTAATGTAGCTCATGGTCCAGAAAATGCAATATATGTACACACTTTGGTGGGCGATATGAGTGGAAATTCATATCAAGTAGTGGTTTATAATAATAATAGAGGATATTCATCACGGAAGGGTAAATGATCAATTTTTCTATTTATTCTTTTACTTTTGTTCACTATACTGTATTTGTTGTATTTCTTCCTAATTAGGAATTGGTTTATTAATTATTAGGTAATATGGATTAGAATCTCAATAAAAGAATTCTAGTATTTACGGTGGCCTCATCAGCATTGGTAATTGACGTAGGCAAATTCCGACGGATAATCATGGTCAGAAAGTGATGGTTTAAGTAAATTTGGAATTACATCAGTGCATAATTAATTAGGAAAAGACGTGGAACCACATAATGTATCATATGTTGTATTAACGGTTAAGTACTACAATGGTGATTCTATTTATTATGTTATCTATTGTTCTAGTTCTAGATGGACTAATAATACATACCATGTGTACTATTTACTGATCACATGAGTACAAAACACTTTAATCTCATGATGATTTCGTCAAAACTTAATATCTCTTTTTTTTTAATTGATTAATTATTAAATTTGACAACCAAAAAATGATCTATTAATATTATTGCGGTAACTCTTTATTGATTTCCTTAATTTTGATGAATAATGAAGGTTTTAGATAAGCCATTCAAGTTTTTGATACTGCGGTATGTTTTTACTATGATACAACAGTTTAAATGACCGCCAAACTAAAATTCTATTTGCATGATCTACAATAGATCATTGATAATCATAGTTCTTTAAATAATAATATTATGGTCTCATGATTCGAAAGAGAATCCACTTCTGAGTTCTGATGTTCTAAGTATAGCTGTATAAGATTTACCAAAGTTGGATTATACGTGTAACGGTAACCATTGTATAGGGGTAATACCGTATAATTCCGAAATTAAGCATCCTATTTTATGTATAATGTCGGGCCAAAGTTATCATAATGCTGGTAAAAAAATCGGAACAATGCGTTCCCGGTCCGGGATGCATGAATGGAATTTTAAACAAGTTATAAAGCAAGTTTTTTTTTAGAGTTCATGGCGTCAAAAGATCTTTACACAAATTATCTTACGACCTAGTTTTCCCATGATACCATCTAAAATCGAAGAACTTCTTCAATAAACATTATTCAAATGCAATTGAAAATCAAACAAATACAACATTCATGTATAATAATTGTAATATCCTCCTTTTCGAAATAAATAATTCCTCTGCGCCATAGTTTTAATGTTTCATTTCTTCATGTTGGCCAATACAGTATTTACGTTACCTTATTGATGTATGTATATTTATTATGAAACATATTAATATCTACGCGAACATCATCACGTTGTAACATGCGGATATTATTTTTGAGTTACAATTTATATTAATGTGCATCTCAATCGCGATCTACTTTTAATTCCATGGCCATGTCCTTTAACTAAATTGGATTCTAATTAATACAATTGATTGGTTGTTTATATGATAAATATTAGTAATTTATTAATCTTGTGGTTATGTACCTTTGAGTTATCTTATCTTTTAATTTTAACAATCTTTAATATCATCAAAATGTGACTCTTGTTATTTCAATTAAGAACTGTACTGTTATTATCGTTATACCCGATTATTTTTGTTTGTTTATATTTATAATTAGCATTACATTTACATTTTCCATTCAAGAAATAAAAGGTGATCTTAACCGTTTTTATACATAATTTTTTGATTATGTTAATATATATATTTTTTTTATTGGTAATATTCGAAAAATTAAGTTCTTTTTAAATTTCCAAAATAAATTCCTTCATGATGCACTGGCTGCATTATCATTGAGAAACACAAAATATTTATTTTCCCTTATCATATCGGAATTTTTTTGATAAGGTAATTTTATAAATTACTTGCTATTCGAAAGCTCGGATTTTCTTTTGATCGTTTCATTTGAAAATGCTCCTTTCAATATAAGACTTTATATTACTTATATAGTTAAAACAGATACAATCTTATACATTTTTATTTTTTTTTATTAAATTTTTTGTTATTATCAAAATTTACACTCCTTAGTATCCTTCTCTCATTATTTTTGTTCAACTAGTTCCCTTTATAGTTTATGAAAAATGTCCACAGCTACACCACTAGACGACTCTATGTTAGTAGAGAATAAATATTTTCCAGGAGATATAGCATGGGTGTTGGTTAGTACCGGTCTTGTGTGGCTTATGGTAATTTGACTTTTCCTAATTTCGAGTTTGAATTTTATTTTTTTTGCAAGGTTATTAAAATATAATGATAATTTGTGGATTTTTTTTTCAATCAAAATGAATAACAGATTCCTGGTGTAGGTTTTTTTTATAGTGGTATGGCAAGAAGTAAGAATGCTCTCTCTCTCATTCTGCTTTGCGTCCTTTGTGGTGCCGTAGTTACTGTACAGGTAAAGAGTTCTTAGAATCTCATTTATGTGTAGCATAATTTATTTTTTCACGCTAATGTGTTAACAATTATTATAATAAATTTTAGTGGTTTATTATAGGATATTCTCTCACATTTAGTACAAATGGAAATGGTTTCATTGGTAATGTAGATCACGCTTTTTTTCGAAATCTCAAAGGAAATCCATCATTTGCCAGTCAAAGAATTCCAGATATATTATATGCAGTATATCAAGGAATGTTTGCTTCAGTTACACCAGCATTAGCAATTGGTGCAGCTGCCGAAAGAGCAAGAGTAGTTCCATTGCTAATATTTGTGTTTGTATGGACAACCTTAGTATATGATGTTATTGCATCATGGTCATGGTCAGAAAAAGGATGGTATGCACAATTAGGCGGATTAGATTTTGCCGGAGGTACGCCAGTACATATAACATCAGGTGCAGCTGCATTAGCATATTGTATTAAATTAGGAAAGAGACACGGTCATGGTACGGATGAATTTAAACCGCATAATGTAGCAAATGTAATATTAGGCACCACTATGTTATGGTTTGGATGGTTTGGATTCAATGGAGGTAGTGCCAATGCCGCTAACATAAGAGCAATAATGGCATTAACCTCTAGTAATTTAGCAGCTTCTGTAGGTGGAATAACATGGATGTTAATAGATTATAGGTTAGAAAGAAAATTATCTGCTTTGGGATTCTGTTCTGGCGCCGTAGCAGGATTGGTGTGTGTCACACCAGGGAGCGGATATATTAATGTACCATCAGCTATAGCATTTGGAATTGTTGGAGGTACATCATGTAATTTTGCTGTTAAATTAAAACATTTATTAGATTTTGATGATGCATTAGACGTTTTTGCTGTACATGGGGTTGGTGGTATATGTGGAAATATTTTAACCGGTAAGGAGTAAATAATAACTTTTTTTATTTATTTTTTCTTAAAAAAGAATAGTAATTAAAGCATTTTATTTTTTTAGGTATATTTGCCCAAAAAGAAGTTGCAGCTTTAGGTGGTCAAGTAATTCAAGGGGGTTGGTTAGATGGTCATTGGGTTCAAATACTTTATCAACTTGCTGATAGCTGTGCTGGTTTAGCTTATAGCTTTTGTGTTACATATATGATTTTATTTATAATGGATAAAATTCCTGGTTTACATTTAAGGGTTGATATTGAGGCCGAAGAACAAGGTATTGATGATACTGAATTGGGTGAATTGGCTTATTATCACGTTGATCGTCTTGCCGGTTTACTTAATTCAAATTATCTAAATAACTCAACCAATACTTCCGCTACTATGACTAATATTAATAGTGGTAAACTTCCAATACAGCAAGGCACTAATCAATATATACTTAGTTAATTAGTACGTATTAAAACAAAAAAAATATATTATTTAGATTTTAACCATATAATTATTATTTTAATATTATAAAGTTCAAGGTTGTTTTTTAATTTGCATAATATATAGTGTATACACATATATGATCTCTATTACAAACCTAAAAATACAATAATAAAAATGACCTACAAGAAATAGAAAGCTTAAATTTCAATCATTTTGCAGTATTATTATATTTTAACTTTCGGAATTTGATACATAAAATTAGTTATTGGAAAAGAACCGCTTTTTCTTTATTTTCGTGAATGATAGAAAGTTGTTTCAGGCTGAAAGAGAAGATCTTTAGCACACGGGCACAAAACATTATATAGCTTTACCAAATCCCGGAACCACATCATCTCGTAGAAGGCATTTAGCGCCACGCACCCAAAAAATTTTTTATAGTTCTGGCCAGAATTACAGTCGATTACTCAAAAAAAAAAAGTATTTCATGAATCATGACTAGAATTAAATGTCTATTTATCATCGGAAATATAATTATTGAATAATTAAGTCATTTGTGATAATTTTTACTGAATCTTTTATAAACCTATTTGTTATACATATTCTTTTATGTACTGTTACTCTTGAAATAAACTTGCTAAATGCTAAATTTTCCTTTGAAGATACCGTATGACACCGAATAAAAAGACCCTTTTGGTGTATCCCATAAAATACCCGTCTCAATATATGTAATATGTGGATCTATTTAATAAATCTTATAAATTATTAATATTAAATTCTTCTAGTACTGACGGGATTAAAGTTATACCTGGGTTTAAATCAATATTTTAAATCGGGTAAATTGATTTAGACCCGTATATTTGGTCGGTGCTTATACAGTAATTATTCCTTGCATGCAAGTCGCACTATCGGTTTCAATAATAATCCGTAATATCCGTAATATCCGTAATTTTTGGTCCTCACATGGACAGACTGCTTCTAAATTAGTCCTGTTATATATGAAATACCTAATAAGTTCTAATAAAAGTAAAAGATGATTAATAAGAAATTGATAAAAAAGAAAAATACAGGTTGAAATATTGTTTATAAAACTTACCATTCTTTGCCAAGATAAAAATATAAATTCATTATAATATGTTTATAATAATAAATGTGATGGATGATCCCTCGCAGCAAACATTTGAACTAATTTTTTTCTTAATTCCTTGATTTTTTTATAATTAAAATTTTAGGATCTTTTTTTTTGTAAAATTATAAACATTTTTATTGGTAAATTTTTATTTTACTTTTTATTTTTTATTTTATTTCCTAGAAGGAAAAAAAAAGTTTTAATTTCTTTTTCTATAATAATACGTTAACGATCGACATAAAATTTTTCTTTTTACTGCGCGTAAAGGCAATTTACCATCTTATCACGCAAAAAAAATCACCTGTACATTGATTGACACGTTGATAAGTGACAGGGTCCTACTGATAACATAAGATATTAACGAATTATGTGTAACGAAGGACTATATATTTCTTTTACGTAAACGTTCATGCAATGTCCGGATGTCAGACAAAAGTGTCATTCTTGATTTATCAATAATAAAATAAATATATGTCCGTTAAGAATCATACTATAAACTTATTAAGAATGATATTTTTGCTTCACACGTAACATTGTACAACAAAAAAAAAAAAAACTTTAGTAAATGATACTTCGGACTTAATAACGGTTTCCGTGGCCTAGTTTTAGTTTATTTATTTATTTATTTATTTTTTTTTAAAAAAAAATGGGTTTATATTGAAATAAAATGTTTTTTTACTTAGCATGTATCCTGATAAATACAAGTTAGTTTGATATGCAAGAAAAAAAAAGTTCTCAAAATGTTCAAATTTGATGCGGTACAACAAATTCAATGAGATCTAATGATGTCAATTTTTTTTTAAGGTTAGATACATATGATATGAGTTATAAATGATACTCATGATATTCATGATTCGCATGATACGCATGATATACAGCACAATTAAAATATTGAGAAGAAAAAAATTAAGGAGTGGTAACTAACACCATGTAAAATGTAAATAAAGAAATCATCTTCTTACGACTTATTTTAGGAAAAAAAAAGTGGGAACATCTGAGCTTAATTTGAGGGTGATGTTCCAGAAAAAAAAGGGCTGGTGTTGTCATTCATGAAGGAAATTTTCTAATGTATGACTTGATAACACTTACCTAAATTCGGATTTCGGAATTGTTTATATAAAATCATACAAAAGGTTAGCATTAAAAGTCCACCACTGAACGACATCATCATCAATGAATCAATATATGAAAGGGGAGTTCTCCTGAAAATTTTTTTTTTTTTTTGAATATTTTATATGCAATAGAATAAAATGTATTCCCGCAATTCCTTCTATTTTTTTAAAAAAAAACTTCTTTTCTTCTTGACTATCACACCAATAACCGAATTTGGCCATTTTAATTGTTCTCAAAACAGTTATTTCAGTAGAGGAATAAATTCACACGACTAGCATATACATTTATTTATATATATATTACATAAAATGTCAAACTTTATTATTATTAAATTATCTAATCCGAATTTGAAGGGACCTTAATGGAATAAATATATTTGGTATGGGACACAATTTTTGTAAATTGCTGAATATAGTAATTAGGGAAAATAAAGCAACATTACGTAAATTATGCAATAAATGTATTTTAAATTTTATTCGTTCAACCTTAATATCAAACAAGATTTTATGAAAAAAAAAATCTGATGGTAATAAAAATTGTTAACAATAAGAAAGAGAGAAGAAAATAAAGAATAATTATCGGAAAAACCCTAAATCTAGTTGGATTGCACATGAATTAAGTCAGAGGGTTTTTTTGATTATCAATGTAACAATGAGGTCCGTTGTTCACGGGAAACTATTTTTTTTTTCTTGAGAGAAAGATGTTTGTCGTACATCCAATATATTTAAAATTTCAATAATTTTTAATGGTTACATTAAAAACTTCAAAATTTTGTCTTTCATTCCGAATTTATTATTGGGGTTTATTTTTAACATATTGTACAACTTTATTAAGGTTGGAAATCATATAAATGCTTTTTGACATTTTTTTTGTAATATATAATAATTTGCACAATCAACAGGAATCTTCAATAAATATTAACAAATTTGGTACAGTACTTCTTGAAAACTCCGCCGGTGGGAAAAGATTAAACAAAGCATTAAAAGCAATATTATTGTTCTGAATGCATGCATGTATTCTAGCTAATAGAATTTTTTTATCTAATCATGGCGTGATTTCTTTTTAGTAATCATAATGTGAAAATCTGTGCTTACGTATTACATGCCTTGAAACTCCATAAAAAATTTGGCAATTCATTAAAAGCACGTTAATGTTTAACTCCTGAAACTTTACGCGTATTTTTGATCGATAAAAAAAAAATTTATTTATTTTAACCCAATATAATTAACTTAATATAATAAATTAAACAAGTTTAAAATGCTGAAATTTTATTGATCCTTTTCATTTTTTTGGTTTTCTTTGTTTCAAAAAAAATTTTAATGTGAAAATCATGTATGTAAGGATGTAAGGTAAGTTAGCGTACATTTACTCCCGCGTAAAGTTATTGATTCATGTTTTTGATCGATAAAATAATAATAATTTTATTTAAATCAATCTAATCCTCTATTTTCATTTCAAAAAAAAAAATTTTTTTTTTCCTTTTTTTCCTTTTTTTTTTTAAGACGTTAATTAAATAATGTGAAATTCTGTATGTACGCTGTTACACCTGAAACGTTCGCGAAAGTTATTAAAGTGTAAAATGTTATAATTATGTTTTTTTATGTAATATAACACAAGTTACGCACGTACGTTGAAAATATAGTTATAGAATCTAGACATTTTAAAATCCAATGTCAAACCTCGTACTACCTGTAACAAAAAAAAAACTCTACCCCCAATTAAATTTATTTTATTTTCAAAATTAAATAAATTATTTTAAACAACTCAAACATTTACGTTGTGTGTAAAAAAAAAAAAAAAAAAAAAGAAGACAAAGAAAATAGATTCCTATAATCTCTATATTTACTACCAAATTAGTAATTATTTATTGTCTGTCTCAGCATAAACTAGAAATTGATTGGTTAGGAAAATCTCCGCTAGACAACTTAAGAATTGTACGACGGTGCAATGAAAATTAAGATTTATTGGGTACTTATTTGGTCACTTAATAACAATAACAAAATATTTCAAGATGATAAAGGATTAATGAGTGATATTTAATATAGAATTGTTCTGACAGTATATAGTTTACAAAGAAATATTTAGAAATATATATTTTCTCATAAGATGAGGAATAAATCTAAATATATTTATTACGTCTTTGAAGTTATTATAAGGCATTCTTCTTTAGAGAAGATTCTAAATTTCTCGAAGAGGTAGAAGGAAGAAAAATACAGTAATTATAATTTCTATGATCTTTAAAATATCTCACAAAACACACTGACGATATTTATGCATTTACTAATAAATACAATAAATTCATTTTAAGAATAATATAATAAAACTATCGCGTATTCATAGTTAACTTTATTTGAGTGCAGGATGAACAAGGACATAATGAAGTGTTATCCTGAACTGTTTATAGAGATCCGATAACTAAACGAATAGGCAGTCAAGTTTCGCGTAATTAACGTAAATTACGTATTAAAAAATACAGATGTTTTTTACAGAGCGAAAAATCTTTTGATTATTTCTATAATCTGTATCAATATCTGATATCGGCAGAACTAAGTCGCCTTTTATGTTTGATTTCAATTTAAACAGAGTTTTTTCTTTTTGCAAAGCCTCTGTGTTTAAAGCCTCTTTGGTTTCTTTAGTTTGAAATTTCAAAATCATCTAAATCTATTGTTTATTAATTTATTTAATAAGATAGTAGGATAGTAAATTAATAAATGTATAAGCATAAATGATTTGCTGTAATATTATTATTATTTGAAGTTTTTTTTTTTTAAAAATAAAAAGAAAAAAAAATATAAGGAAAATAGAAAAAATAAATTCAATCATATTTATATAAAACGCGATATAATTGACACTTCTTATTATATGATATTCAATAAATATATAAAATACGAAACGTTATTTTCTTTTGCATTTTACATGCATTAAATTGGGATTACGTATTTATTAGTCATATTACACATATTTATACAGTAACACGCAGTACTCATTAAAACTTTGAAAAAATAAATTGGTCCAGATATGTCAATTTATAATGATACTTTACTATTGAAAAAGTTATAATTTCTGGAAATTTTAGAATTTAAGTACACATATTTCAATATGATCGGAAGTACCACCGAAACTATATAGTAATATAGCAAGATAGTAAAAGTTGATCATCAATAGTAAATATAATAATTTCGGTATTTATAAGCCGATAATACATCATTATTATAATAATTTAATTGAAAAGAAAATTTTTATCCTTCGCTATCCTTATTATTCTAATATTTTTTCATATTTTTCTCACTTTTTTTTTATTATTCATATTATTTTTTTAATGTTTTTATTTTTTTCTTTAGTAAGTATGACAAATTTCCTTAATAAGTTACCCGGAAATGTGTGGCTTCAATTAAAATTCATGAAAACTGTAATGATGAAGTATCAAGCGAACTAAGGTTTAAGGGAGGTAGTTCAAAAAATCAATTTTTGCTAGTTGCGCTTACTTATGATTATCATTGTAAATTTGAGGTAATTTTTTTTTTTAGGGAATAAAATAATAAAATAAAACATTTTATGAGAAAATTTAAAGTAGCTCATTAATTTCAATTTGAATAATTGAAGGACATATAGCATAGCATGTAGAGTATTATACGAGCATATATTCTGATATGAATTTTCGCATTTATTTTCTTGATTTCTTTTTTTTATTATTTTTATTTTTATCTTTATGTTTATATATATATATGAATTTTTTTTTTTCAAAAGGACTGGAAAAGGGCATTAATTTCTCATAGGATGCTAAAAAGTAAACCTTAACTGATAACAAGTTTCGACACGATAAATGTACATCACGTGATGGATATATCGGGGACCATTTCCCGACGATCAGAAGCCCACAAATCGGGGATAATCCCGTACGTTAAGATACTCGGATAAATACGGAAACTTAGTGCCTATACTAAAAAACCAAGGGTATTCGGTATCAAATTTACTAGTATCAATATCATGAATTATAAAAACCCGGATGACTAATCCGACATGCTGTGAATGTCACGTAACAAAAAGTATTTAAATACTTTATTAGGACAATTGTTTTTTCTTTTAGTCATTTTATATCTCTTTCGTTATTCTAAATTAAGGTTCAAAATCCATTACAAATCGATTACGATATCAAAAAGATTTAAAAGCCCTGTATATGTATGTATGATAAGAAATGGAAAGTAGGTGAACAAATCATTAACTTATTATATCAAATTTATTTAGTATTTACTTATATTTATATGATCTATAAGTAGTACAATGATACAATTTATTCTATTGACGAATCATAATACCGATCCTTCTAGATTTTACCAATCTATAAGATTTATTGTAGCATTTTATATACTAAAATTATCACCCATCAGTTGTATTTCATAACTTTTTCCATTTTTACTTGAATCTTCATTAACCTCAGGTTAAACAATAAAAAGGTCCAAATAATCACAAATTTCAAATTTAACTTTTTGTATCCGGCTCATTTCGATTAAAACTATTTTTGAAACCTTGTTCTATTAATAAACCTATTAAAAATTGATGTATACTGCAATTTTTACAGCATCAAAAAAATGTATTCAAAGAAATATGTATTTTTTTTTTTACATCATCTCTTGAATCTTTTGTATTTGCTTCTTACTCTATATGCAAAGTTTCTGAATTTCTGATTTTTCATAAATAATTCTTTACAATTGTTTCTCATGTTTCTCATGTCATGATAAAAGTGTTGTGAGTTAAAAATATATATATATATATTAGGGTCCATTCCATACCATATTTTCTTATTGTAATCATTTGAAATTTTTGAAATACACACATAGCTCTTAAAATTCCGCAATTGTTGGGCAGAATTATAAATGATCGGTGCCGTGAACTTCTATATTAAGTAATGCCAGCCTCGTCTCTGATCCTAATGCCGGCTATTGCGGAATTTATCTGGGTCGTTCCAGTAAGATGATTTAATCTCGTTATTTAGTTATTTAATAGTAAAATATGGTATAGTATAAACTATATCTGATTTGTGACGTATCTCAATAGCTCAATAGGGACTAAATTTATTTTCTTTACTTTTACCCTTTGAATAATTAGATGAACAAGATTTTGGTTTCGACTTCTCGTTTGCCTTCTTTGCGTCATTTTTTATATCTTTTTTCATTTTACTTCTGTATTTCATATTCCAATAATTTTTAACTTTATTCTCAGAATAAAGTTTTCCGAACAATCTAAACAATTCACGAATTACTTTTCTCCAGCGGATTTTAATTTTATCGCCTTTCATGAGAAATTTTTGAACTTCATGATCGATAATGACTTTTTCGTAATAACCCAAGTCATCCTTGCATACTAATTGAATAAATACAATTTACTGTATGTTAAAATATTTCTTTAAAAAAATAAAAAGTATTAAAAATAAAGATTTATTTACATTCCGGGTTAAGATAATTTCTCCAACTATAAAGTAAAAAGCAGATATTATTATTTTCTTAAAAAAAAAACAAATTACTTAATAAATTATTCTTACCGTTCGGAGATTTGACTGCAAGTAAATTTTTCATTCAATAATCCACTAATAATTACGAAACGATTAGTGAATTTTCCATAAGTCTTCATATGTTTAATGATCATATTATCGTCCTACGACAAAATCATATCATTAATAGATTAAAAATGATTAATTTTTTTTTCTTTAGGATCTTTATTTATTAACGTACTTCCTCGGTAAAATAAAACGCTTTCGAACGCATTATTATTATTTTTAAAGTTTCAAAATTTAAACAATTTAGTTTTCATCAACAAAATTTCTCTAATTTTTAATTGAATAATGAAAATTGATCTTTAAATAGTTTTTTTAAAATCAATTATGCTGATAAGGCAACAAGAAAAAGAGTTTTTTTTTTATTGCGTAAATGAAGCAATTTTTGGCAATTCAATAATCAAGAACTGTGTTACTGTAGCAAAAGTTTTAGAAATAATTTCGGAATTCGGAACATACCCGTAATAATTATGTCATGGGCTCTATCTTATACATTTATCTAATGGCTTCTTTTATTATTATTACTTGTGTTCCTCTTTAAAGCTTCTAATAATTTTGTAATTCTCTCTGTGGATAGTGACGATCCCAGATCCAGGATATTATTTATTCTATAAAAATTTTAACTGAAAAGCAATTTAACATATTGATTGTCTATAATGGTTTATTCCTGCGTATAATAAAAAAGTGGTTTGTAATTAAATTAGAAACTCACTATACTGAAACGGTTATCTGTATTTCGCATATTTTGAAATGGTAAGACCCTCTATTCCTAAATTCAAAGACAAAGAAAGAGTGCCTTTTGTCACTTTGTGCGGTTAACTTATTTGATTAATTTGTGATACAAAGTACTAGCGCCAACAACCGGAGTTTTATCAACATTGTGCGGTAAACATTTAGTGAATAACGTACAGCGGAACATTCTGGAATTTATTTTAGTTCTATTCAGAACAGTCTACAAGAAGCTATATAAAATAGTTCGTAAAAGTAGAGCAAAAAGAACTGATAATAAGCCGACATTCTTCGGTGGAAAAATAAGAAGGGAAGGTTTATATCTAAACTACTAGAATAGACAGAATAGACGATACACCAGAAAAGACGGACGGAAATAAAAATAAATTATACAAAACCATACATAACTGCTATACGTAAAATACTGTCGGGTACAGACGGAATGATCAAATAAATTTTCAAAACAAGCGCTAATCAGAATTTTGATCACGTGGTTCGCGATTCTGAAAGTCGGTTAATCGTCGTGTCGAGAATTAAGATAATCAAGATTACCGAATAATTTTAACTATGGTCATGCTAACGAATATTCTATTATTGAGTTTTTTTTTACAAAACTACTTAGGATATGAAGATTATTCTGGAGGTTTTAAACTTGAGAAGACGATGTCTCATCTGCATTAATTCTGTACCTACAAAAAATTTCTTTTATTTAATTATTAATTTCCTTTTTGTTAGAAAGGATAAGATAAATGACATGGATTATAAGCTATACAATTGTTTATTTATAGATTAGTCATATGGGTACAATTTAATACATTCAGCCAATTTTCGTTCTTTGAGCCAATAAAATCCAACTATTTTATGTTGCACCATGCATAATTTACATTGTACCAACTTAGATATTATCAACATGTTTTTAAAAAACAAATATTCGAATATTCAATCCAATAAATATCTAAAGTTTTATATAATATGATCTAGATTGGACAACAAAGATCAAATGAAATATTATCATTATAACATATTTGAATTATTTATAACCTTTTTTTTTTAGGGTTTCATTCTCCCTGCTTTTAATGATACTGTATTTAGTTCTATCTATAAAATTTGTAAATAATTAATATTATATATAATATTAACAATTAAGTCAATTAAATCCATAAAAAGAGTAAACCCCCTTTTAGTCGGATAAATTTAATGATAAAAACGTATATGTCTTTGTATGCATCTAATATTTGTGATTCAAATTTGATTGGTATATTAAAGAAAGATTTTTTCCAACTTTTAACTAAATTGATTTTAAAACCGTCAAATTAAATAGGTATAAATATGACTTCAAAAGGGCGTTGAAAAACATAAATTCTATATATATTTTCTTTCTCATAAATTAATATTAAATTCCTATACCATTAACAATGTCGTTCATTCCCCAACAATCTTGTGAGGTCATGAAACCGGAAAATCAACTTCCTGAAACCATGGAACAAGAAAAGATGCAACATCAAATCGTTAACAATTCTCTCTGCGAATTGCGGCACATGAAAATTGGTGAATTACCATCTCCGTCTACTCTGACCAGGAATAAAACGTTAGGAAGACCGCGCAAACATAATCCGTATTATCGCAATATAGTAGCAGCAAGTTATATATCTGGACCAAACTTGTTACAACCGAATTACATTGCAAAAGATATTAGAGAGATGTGGAAATCAATCAAAGTTAACAATGTGTCAACCGTAGAAGGAAATAAAATATTTACATTTCATAATACTTTTTCTGGAAAATACGAAATGGACAGTGGTACGCGAAAAAATGTACATTCAGTCACTAAATCATTTCAACATCTTCCCCAATTTTTCCAATCCTTCTATTCCTCACAACCTTTTCAACAACCCTCCTTGCATCAATTGTCTTCCTTACAACCTTTCCAACAACAACCTTCCTTGCCTTATCAAGTCTATTACCAACCTTTGCTCTTTTCCAATACCGTCAATTCTGAATTGCCACAACAATCTATCAATAAATAATTTGCCTTTTCTTATTCGTTTCTTTCTATATAACTATATAAATTAGGTCATTCAATTACATTTCTATATATATATGTATATATTATCTTTAATGATCATTTAAAGGAATATGTTATATTACATGATTATTAAATAAAGTTATAATTTTCAAATAAATAATTATTCGAGATATTTTTTTTTAAAATTAATTGAAATTATAAAGCTATATTATTATAAACTGAATATGGTAATATCCTATAACAGATAACGTTGAATCAATTAAAATTTTTGTGCGTATTAAAATTCGTTACGATTCACGATATTTTATGGAATATAGCGGATTTATGTAAACAATAATTCGGTATTGCAATAAGAAACTTCATTGAAGAGTTATCTGTATTCTGTAATAATCGTAAGACGCGATCTTAGATTTTTCAGATGTTATAGTAGGAAAGTAAATGTGTGAAATAATATGGTACTTTGCCCAATACGGATTCCAGAAGCTACCACCACATTTCCTAGAGGCATTAGCCCATAACCAATCTTCATCCCATACAGTATTTGGAGGTATTACATAGCCCCGGTAACAGCATTGTTACTTCTGCGCCCTCATAATTCGATCACGTGATCATAAAATTGAAAGCCATACCTTGTATTATTAATTTATATATATATATTTTTTAAAGAATATTGCTAATATCCCACCAGATAGAAGGTCTACCATTCCCTATTAAAAATTTGATTGGCTAATTTTTTTCAACATTATATTTTAAAATAAATTTTAATAAACTTAAAAAAAAAAAAAATATTTATATTATTAAAAATTGGTAAACAGACTACCAAATAACTTTATTTAATTTAATAGTAAGTAATTTGATTTAATTATATTTAATAAATAATAAAAAAAAATTATGCTTATTGTTAATTAAATTATTACTGATAAAATTAAAAGTATTTAAACTTATACTGATGAGACATCATGCCCATTATGCAAGTTAGATCATAATGATGAAGAAAGTATAGAAGGTAGGTATAAATCCAGATCTTACTTTATTAAATGCGAACAGTGTGAAATTGAGATAACTCATTATTTTACAATACTGTATTTGCTCACGCTTCATTGTGATATTTTTTTACAGGGCTAATTTACGTTGACTATACTTACTATAATTTAAATTGATTTGCAATCATATAAAAAGACAATATGACCAAGTCCGATAAAGTATTAACCCCGAATATCTGCCAAATTAAGTGGGTTACTAAGCGTTTTGACGGATAAGATTCATTCTAATTTATATAAAAATATAAAAAAGAAACTGGGCATGAGCCATGGCAATTACCAAGAGCTGTGATAAGTATGTCACCAGAACCTAAGACCTCTGATTTCAAGCCTATCACTTATGAAACAAAACCAGTTCCAGAATTAATTATTAAATCTGTCTTAGAGCACTTCCATACTTGAAATTCCGAAATAGTTTCAGAGGGATTGATAATTATAATTTTGTATCTGCTCAGCCGTGGAGTTCACCATGTCCTATTTGTAATGGAAAACATGGAATTATGGATTACATGGCAAATGGTATAAAAATGGAACGGAATATTGTCTTACCTGTAACAGTTCAAGCAATAAATTTAAGTTTGCGATTGTAGCATAGGCCGGTAAAAATTCCACCGCAGTATTCTAGAACAATATTATTAACTTCGAAATTTCAGAATTCCGAAAGGTATCATTAACAGACTATCTTGTAAAAGAAGAATAAACTGAATAGATTAGTTTAGGTTAGCGTTATCATGTACACTGTAACAAGTTACGACCTGTATTTCTCGTACGGTCAATAAAGCAAAGACACAATTAGCGCAACTAATTTACCAGATATTACAGTATATTTTTTTTCGCATGGTGTTGGTTGAGGGATCGAGGGAATGGTGTATGCTAAATTTTTCTAACAAGTTTTATTATAATAATTTAATCCAGAACTTGATAAATGCGCAGTAACGTTAGAACATTTTAGTATAGACGATATCATGTATCACGGGAATAAGTAATTTATTCTCGAATTTTCCCAAAGCTTTTACGCATAACAAAAAAGACCTCCTTGTTGATCTTTGTATATGGGTAGCGTCAAAGTTTTTTTAAAGTGGATCCTTTTCGTGATGCGATCATATTAACGTAATTTCTTTCAAAAGTGTATAGCAAAATCGATCCTGCGAATTATATAAAAGGCAATGTCCCAGTTGGTGAACCCTTTTATCTGCCTTGCGCAAGTAAAGCAAAAATAAAACGAAAAATAAAACCTACCATTATTAACATCATCGAAATCAACAATCAAACGAACTCACATTTTCCGCAAAGTTATAATAAAGTAGGTTGGTTTTATTACTGGGCTAGCTTCTAAAAGAACATCATCACGATGTTAATCAATTTTTCTGACTCTATAGATGCTTAAAGTCAAAGCGGATATATTATCATTCCTGATCTTTTTAACATATTTGATATTCGCCGAGAAAATCGTGATCGTTAGCACGTGCCTCATCGGCGCAGTGAAATACAGAGAAAAAATCACATGACTGTAATTTTAGCCGGCAAAATCTTATATTGGTAAGACTTAACACATTAAACAACGAATTTCGTAAATATAAGACGGATTGGAATGTTATGAAAATGAATAGTGGTAAGCTTGAATCGGAAATATTGCATTTCTTATTTTTTTTAAACCCAATTGCTAATTCCCCGAATTCATTCTGTAGTCTCGAATTACTTGATCTTAGCGAAGTTCTATTATTGGAATAATCTTTTTCATAGTCTGTGTAGATGATAATGATATAGATAGACAAAAATTTAGTGGGATAATTTATTTCGAAAATCTAGTGTTATTTAGTGATAAAAAAAATTAGCTATAGATATTTTTCGAAAATGTGAGAGAGCAAAAAAATAACTTGATGTGGGGGCTCGCATTAAATGGCCTAGGATCCGCATCTCTTTGATAGCATCATACATTTCATTTACTCATCTGACTCTAAAAGTTTCTCAATTTGAATTTTATTTTTATTGCATTATGCATTAGTCACATTATTTGTAAAAATAAAAATAGAAAAGGAAAACTTGAAAATTTTTTGAAGAAAATATATATATATATATATATATATTTCTTTCTCGCTTTCTCGCTAATCATCGTTTCAAAAAAATAAAAAATGTTTGTTTGATTTTGCGTCCAATCCCATCTCCATCAATAACTACTTGTTTTTTTCAAATTATCATCACTCACACCTCAAAATTAATCACTTTCTAATCACTAAATTAAGTCTTTTTTGTTTATATAATCATCATCATCATTCCTTCAACTACTAAATAAAGTAAAAAAGAAAAAAGAAATAAACACTGAAAGGAAAAAATAAATCAACTAATGTAAAAAGAAAATTGTTCGGTTTTTTAAAGATTATTTGGTTTTTTGGTTTTTTTTTTCTGTACAGACTTCGAATAAAAAAAGAAAAAAATAAATCAATAGTAAGTATGCTATAAAAAATAAATAGCATGAAAATAATAGTAAATACTTTTTTTTAAAACAATGTTCAATATTTTTTTTTTTCTACACGTCATTTTTATGGTAGTAAATACCTAAAAAAAAGACGGTGTAAAACCTTTCCCATCAAAACATATGCCATTTTGAAAATTTCTAATCAACTTCTATAATTTTACAATGTGAGGAGAGTATGTTAAATATATTAGCATTTTCTTGAATATAACTTTCTACTGATCGATGATATGAAAATATATTGTTTCCCAAAACTTCATTTAATTCCTCAACCTTATCAAAATATTTCATAAATGCTAAAAAGCTGAGCTCATTAGACTTCAACAAATCACTGATAAGTCTTCTTCCTACTTCATAATATGGACCATTCGGAAGGAGTTGTGCAGATTGAAATTTCTTCTCAACTTCATCTAAAATCGACTGTTTAACGACTGCATAAAAAGGGATAAGCAATTAATAAAAAGCAAAATCATGCGAATTCATTTGATGCAAATATAAAGCTAATCTTACCTTCGAAGGTTTGTCCAGCCAGGAAGTCATCTGCCACGGTCTTTAGCTCTACAATGCGCCCCACAACCAAATCATATAATTTTTTTGCATCTCCTTCCTTGATACTGCGCTTCTTAACCAAATATTCCATTGATGTGTTCCTATCAAGGTCACCGATTTTAATTATAGGTTTTTTCGCACTATGAGCTAAAATAAGAATAATAACTTGTAAGTAATACTATTCTCAGGAGCACAAAAAAGAAATAACGTCATACTTACATTCCATTCTTCGAGGTACATTCCCTTCACTACTAACAAATACAGCAATGTACTCTCGGTGATCAGCATTCATTTTAGCGTCATCTTGAAGAGTATCAAGAACTTTTGGGTTCACATTAGCTAATTTGGCAATGTTGTCATAAATGATGACTGAAGGTTTATTGTGTTTTGCTTTGTACACTGCACTAGCACGCTTGAAGGCCTCCAAGGCTCTTTTCCACTTGGGACGCTCATCTTTACCTATAAAAAGTAACATTCAGATCAAAAGCTTCGGTTGTAAAGGAAAATAATGATCAACTTACCATGGGTATCACCTAATACTTTCTTCGTAAGCTGTGACATAAAAGAGATACGTTCCTCAAATGCGAAGTTAAGAGATTTTCCAAATGCTATGCCAAAGTTCTCTATATCTTCTGCATCAGCAGGAATTTCAACGTATATGACTCCCTGCCCTGATGCACTTCTGATTAACGTGGTTTTCCCGGTCCCGTGTTCTCCACAAATCACATGATAACATGAATGATATCTATTCGGATGAAGAATTTTTTTAAGACGATCTACAACTAGAGGTCGGGGAACAAACTCATCATCCGAAACATCAACTTTAGGTCGAGTTCCTTTTTTCACGGTCTTGTTAAGTTGACAAACGTTATACTTGTTTTGTATCCAATCATATATGATATCTCCTGTAGTGTTGGTCTCCGTAAATAGTTGTAAGTCCAAAAGTCAAGTAAATATAATGGCTGTAAATCAGAATTACCATATTTTAGCTAACCACAATAGTGTAGTATTTACAGCCAATTTACAGCTTACGTTTATAATATTACAACCGCTAAAAGTTGTAATTCGATATATAATAATCGTTACTTCCGAAAATCTCTTCAGCAGAAGTGTGGGGGAGAGGTGAAGAAGAGTTTGTCGAGAAATAAAAATAAAAAAAGGTGCAACGTCAAAAACATAAATATAAATGTGAACATAAATATATATTTTTTACATGATACTCGATTATTAACGAAATGGAAGAGCTGGAGGAAGACATTAGAAACGAATATAACGGTTTGAATTATTTCGAATTTAAAAGAAGTTTGAGAGAGTTTCTTAGGGATAAAAAAAAAGAAAGAATTTTGTTCCGATAAAAGAAAAAGGAAGAAAATTTGTTCCGATAAAAGAAAAACAATAAGCTATTTGATCAAAATCGGCTTATTGATATATTAAATTAAACCTTTCTGAATACATCGTGACTAGACTCTTGTAGTGACGTACGTAATATAGCAAATAATACAGTTACTCATTAGACTCATTAGATTGTAAAAATTGTAAAAAAAAAATGATTAAAAAAGATACTTAAATTAATTAAATTAATCAAATGACTCACGAAAAAAAAATAAAAAAAATGACAATTCTCCGATTCAAGGTATTTATTAAAAAAGTGGTTTAATATTACGTAATTTTCATGTCGTACGAGTGGGGAAATCTTACCACGCCACCTCATGTTACACAGCCGATCACCGACCCACTTTCCCGAGCTACCCCTTATTCAGTTCGGACAGTTGTCATATTTCAAATATAATTAATATACACGTAATAAACAATGCATATAACAAAAAATTAAACCTTTTTGTTTAGTGTTTTCTATACTTTTATTATAAGTCAACTTAAAACGTTGTATATGATATAGCAACTGTAAATGTTAGAATATAGCGTTAGAATTATGGCGTTTTTGCTTTTTTGTAGGAGATAACGGGTAAATATTTTTTTATCATATATTTGTTTTCCTTTTTGGTTTGAGATCTTTCTTTCCAAACTTTATTCGTAATATCCTTCAAATTTCTAACATCTTCATTATCAATAATTCTTTCTAGAGTTAATTTTATTTTTTTATTCAAATTTCTGGCCTCGTCGTCTACTCCATCAGGTATATTTTCTGATAATCGTTTTATATTATTTGTTATAAATTCCATTTCATTTAAATTAGCAAGAATATTAGTAGCTGATACAATATATTCTTTGTTTTCATATAGCGGCGTCTTGTTTAATATTTAAAGAACCTGTTAGCATAGTTTCTTCGGGTTGAGACGAATAGACGCGTGATGGTGATGATGTAGATGGCGAAGTAGCCAATTCGTGGATTTGTGTATGTAAACATGAAGATTGAATTTCTTGAATGTAAATTTTAATGTAAGAAATATTTTTTCTTAACAAAATAACATGAATTATATAATATGAATTATAAATTTTATTAAATACCTGTATTATTTTGTATAGAATTATTGTTGAAGTCTTTTTCATCAATACATTGATCTTTAATATATGATAATATCAATTTATTTTGATGGTCTTTTACTTTTTTAATTGCATCATCTCATGATGGTAATGAAACGTAGGGTGATCGAGAAGGTGGTGATACTGAAGTTGTGATGATTGCAATCGATCTAAAGAACCGATGCTCTTAAATGTTTACAAGCACCACCTCGTGATAAAAAATCCATACATTGACATTGAATTTTTGGAAGTTGAATAATATATATTTTTGGCTCAAATTGAGTTGATTTGTCTGAAAGTACATGAAGATATAATGATGTATAATTATATTCAACGTGAATTATTTTTTTTTCCCGCATATTCTTTTAGCTGCTTCGTCACGATTAATATCTGGTGTAAAATAAGCAATTTGCTTATAATGGTGTTCAAGTTGAATTTGATTAGTTGGTGAAAATGTATAATTTTGATATCTTTCAGTAAGTTGATTGTTGAGTCGTTTTTTTAGAGTTCTCTTTAAAAGAATATTAGGTGTAATACTTTTTATTGAAACAACTCCTAAAATATCCATTCGCAAAAGATAATTATTATTTTTGATATTTATGTAATTGATGCGTTTTTAATAGATTATCAAAACTTTCAAGATGATTATTTGTTGTAGGTATTTTCTCTGGCAAAACTCCTAAGATATTAGCAGCAAAAATTCTTCCATATGCACACCATCCAATAGATAGATCTCCAGCCCAATAATCTCGAATATAATATACAAAATTTAACGCACTATGAATTACATTCAATTTAGATTTTGGAATATTATTTTGAATTTGATTCTATGAATTAAAAATAAATTTAATATAATATTGTGATTTTTAAAAAATTTAATATAATAAATTTATTTATAATATTTACCTTTAAATGAATTTCAGTATTAGTAATTGTGTGAGTTATTTGATTAATATAAGAAGAGTCATTAACATTCTTTAAATTTTCAGTAAAATTTCTCAGAAATTGGTATATCTCCTTTCTAAATGCTTTCTAAATGCCATGATTTCATGGCCACCATGATGTCCAAGAACGGCTTTTAACTTATCTTCCCAACTTTGAGAAACGTGAAATAGACATAAGATTAAGTGAATGTCTGGCCAGACTTCAATTAAAGCTTTTCGTTCTTTATGATCACAATCTGTCATTGCAACCTAATAATTTTTAAAACAATAATAATATAAAATTAAAATACGTTAAAAGCAATATATTTTATAGCAATAAAATACCTTTTGAGTAAATTTATACCACTTTTCCTGCTCTAATCTATGTTTATAATATAATAATAATTCCTTTAAAATTGTATGATTGTAGCTACTACTAGCTTTGTGTGTGCCTCCAGCTGCTGAAAAAAGCAAGTATCCAATAGGTATTCCCTTATTCTGTTCGTCTAATACTAGTAGAACAAATAATAATATTTTTTTATTTGAAATAACAAAAGTTCCGTACAGATGCAGAATTTTATTATGGCCAAGTTCCCATGCTAATTCTCGCTGTTCTTTAGTAGCTAAAACTTATATAAACCGATCATTTAATTCTTTTTGTTAAATTGTTGCTTCCATTATTTCATTATCTTTACTATCTGGCCCAAATAATTGGTCTATATTAATTTCTTCAGCTTTTTGCTTATCAATTCCCCAAAGAACTTTTGTCATTGAATTACGAATATTTATAATATCTTGATTTGATAATAAATATCTTTCATTATCAATTAAAACTTTTCCCCCTAAATGTCTGTTTACATAGTGAGAAGGGTAAACATTTATTTGTAATAAATTTTGAGCCATCAATTTAACTGTTTCATTTATACGAAGTGGTGGTGGTTGAACTGGTAGACAACGTTGACAATCTTCTAAATGATTTAGATAACCAAATAAACTAATATACAGTCCTTCATGCTTCCTAATTCACACAAAAGCAAGACAACCAACAAACTCATATATTTTTCTTGTTTTTCGTGTTTTTGCTTGTGTTTAAACTCATATCACTTTCACAGCAGCATTGTAAAACATAAATTCCTTTAGCTTTATCACTATAATGTGTTTTCTACAGTCAAAGCTCGTTATAGTGAATCTCGTTATAGTGAACATTAAGTAAAATCGCGTTATAGTGACCTATTGATTTTTTTCTTTATGATTAATTTCTCTCGATACAGTGAATTCTCTTAATAAATCTCGTTATAGTGAAAAAAGGGGAAAAAATTATATAGTGGAACGGAAAGTTCACTATGACGAGCTTTGACTGTATTTATGTTAAGGTAGAATATTTTCTAATATAAGGTTATATTGTTGTAAAAAAACAACGGCATTTTCTTGCATATTATTACTCCATTGTAAGTTAATAAAGTTTGAAACTGGTAAACTATTAAGCTGTTCTTTTTGCTTTTGAGTTAATATTAAATGTGAAGGAATTTTTAATGACATTTTACAAAAAAAAAACTAACACAATTAGTCACTTTAGTGTTTGACGCGTTTAAAAAAAAAAAAATGTTTAAATTGTTTAAAACTGTCCGAACTGAATAAGGAAAGTGGGTCAGTGATCGGCTGTGTAATATGAGGTGGTGTAAGATTTCCCGATTTTAGGTTACGCATAATTCCAAAAAAGGAGGTCGTCTAAAGCGGGGGCAAATCACGTGATTCGGTGTAATTTTAATTAGATTAATTTTTTATAAAGAAAGATTAATAGAAACTTTAAAATCATAATATAAGCGTATTTTTATCTGCTTTGCAAGTTTACTTAAGGAAAAAAAGTGGATTATGAATATTGTTTTTTACTTTACATATGAATGAACGAAACTTTGCCGATCATATCCAAAAATGGATAACGAAATTGAAAAAGTCAAATAAATCAAAAACAGCATTCAAAACCCTACTCTGCGCTCTAAGTAAACTTGCAGAGCAGGCAAAAATGCATTTAGAATGTGTGTTTAGAATGGTTGAATATATGGTAAAAAGTTTTATTTTATGAAAACAATTTTTTTCGAAGTCACGTGATTTGCCCCTGCTTTAGACGACCTCCAAAAAAGGAATTTATAGTTGCCCAAATTTCCATAAAAGGAAATTTTTTACAGATCCTTTAATTCTGGCCGGAATTATGACATTTTTTTTATAATTTCTTTAAAAATTATATAATAAAAAATGTATAATAAGGTTTCAAAAAACTGTTGTATAAATGAAACTTTACAATAAAAACAAAAAAATCATTATTACTTATATTATATTATTTAATTTTACATTTTTTAAGTAATATATATTAACTGTTGATATAGACAACAGGTAAATACTAGTTATATATCAAACTCATTTTATATTAAACCAAATTTACCAGAATGGAAGATTTATTATATCTAGAGTTAATTGTATTATATATTTATATTTTACATTTATTTTATTATATTATAATTTATTAATTTATTTCATATTTATATTTATATTTTTTTTATTAAATAGAATAAATAATATATTATTTAATTTAAAAATTTTATATTTTTTATTTTTTAATAATTTATTTTTATTTATTTTAAATTTTTCAGATTTTTATTATATCTACTGTATTTGCCCAAAAATAAGCAATTCCCGAAAATAAGCAACATGGCCTGCATTATAACAAATTTTAGTCCATATTATTAAAACTTGGCTGGCATTATGTGCAAAAACTTGTTGCTTATTTTCAAGCAAATATGGTATATATGGAATTTAAGAATAGAGTACACACCATAATTGATTTTAATAATCACGTGATGGCATATCAATTTTAAAGTAATACAAGAGAAGATCAATCTAATAAAAAATAGGCAACATGTGCTAAACCCTTTTCATACTTTTTGTGTAAGTTCTTTAAAACCAATAATATATGTTATATAAAAATCAAAGTTCATTTCATTTTGTCAAAATACTTTAACGTTCGTATGAAGTTTAAGAAAACTGCCAATTTTTCAAAAAGTCTGCCAATTTTTTAGTTTGTTCTAAGTAACCATAACTAAAACTTTTATATTATATTAAAAACTATTATAGAAACCAAAAAAGTAAGTCTATTTTTTATTGTTTATTTCTTTAAAATGAAAAAAAAGAAAGAAAAAAATATAAATATAAATTACTATATAATATTATATATATATATGCCATATTATAAAAATAATTTTCTAAGTTAATAATATTGTTTTTTTAAATATATTAGATTGTAAAATACTATTTTAATGTGTTGAAACTGCTGGATTAATATATATAAATTTCAATATTAGTTTTAGGTTCTTTATTTTTATTTATAATAGAACTATTGATTATAGATATTAATTTACTATAAAAAAGGTTTTTCAAAGAAGTAAATTAATTTTTATGGTATTTTTTATGAGGAAAATTTAGAGAATTAATAAATTTAGATTAAAATTTTGTTTTTAAGTTCTTTTCGTTAGCATATGTCAAATTGCCAATCACTTGCCAATGACAATAATTAGTCACATTAACTAATAAAAAAATGATTATATGGTGTACTCTATCCTTAATATAATAAAAAATAGGTTGGAATATCAATATAATATAATTTATATTATATAATTAATTTGAAAAATCATTAGTTCTAAAAAATTTTATAAAAAATTTGTTAGAGGTAGTAGTTTATTTTATGAATTTTTTTTATACATTGTTACCCCTAGTCACATGTAGAGTTACACCTTACTACGCCGAAAAATTATGTAGAAAATTAGGATCTACTGGACCCAACTGTGCCAAGCTGACCTAGCCGCAGCCAACTTAGTCTATTATTTTTATTATTTTTATTATATTAATTATATTTAATGGTGGTGTAAAATTTCGATATATTACACTAAAAACGTAATATTACAAAAGTTTACGCTTTTAAATTTGAATAATTATAGTAATTTAAAAATATCTCGCTATCTACTGATCCAATCAAGACGATCTATAGCTTATTGAAATCAGCTCATCAAGACAAATCGAATGGTAGTAAATTCGCATTTCTACAGTTGATAGAACGTTCTATAGTATGCAATAAAGTTTTAAATTAATAGAAAGTTATCTATCAAACGTAAAGATACAATTTTACTACCATTCGATTCGTCTTGATTAGCTGATTCCAATAAGCTATAGATCGTCTTGATTAGATCAGTAGATAGTGAGATATTCTTAAATTACTATAATTATTTAAATTTAAAAGCGTAAACTTTTGTAATATTACATTTTTAGTGTAATATTTTGAAATTTTACACCACCTTCGAAATATTATACTAAATTACGCCTAAACAAATTTCCTGATGTAATTGCTCTTATTACAATAGCTACATAGGTCATTATTTACCCCTGTAGGTTTAATTATCTTTATAGGTCTATTAATTACAAGCAGAGCACGCCCAGAGCTTCTTAGCTTTAAAGTGTGATTGACAACCTTCAGATCTAGTACTACGTCTGCAACAAATTTCACCAGTATTTTGAAGATGATGACAAATAAATTTTGCTTTCATTTTCTAGATGAATAAATAATTTTAATTAAATAAATCTATATGCAATATAGTAATATATATACTAATTACACAATGAGTACACAAATTCAATTAACAGAAAATAAGCCCACCTCCCAGGAAATTGAGCAGGCATTAATAAACATAATCAAAGCAGGACTCTATTATAGAAGACCAAAGGATGGCAAATTCATGCAAAATTATAAAGAGAGAGTTAAGAAATTACGCTAAGCAGAAGACCTTGAAGAATATGTACTAAAGTTAGCCCAAACCATATTCCCTAATAAAGATAAATATCATCAAATTATGGATGATTACAAATCATATTATGGAAAAGATTCAAAGATTCTTAATTCCATTATGGAACTATACAAGCTATACTATAGATTAGCTAAGGATTATTTTGTTATAGAAGCTAAAATTGATGAAGAAGCAGAAGACTTCCTTAATTCGTGAGCACCTACTAAGGAGGCAATTCTGTATCAAAAGGAATAATCATCAATTCTTCTTAAACAAAAGATCTTTCAGGATGTTTGAGTATATAATCATCATTATTAATTAACCCAAAGGGGACTTCTTCCAACCAGTATAAGACCAGTTGATTTTTTTGCACCATAGATTGACGGATATGATAAATATGAGGTGACCAATTCAAATCACCAGTACGGTGTCTTCCACCCTTCAAATCACTAGAATATAGTAAATATCGAACAAGAACATTACCAGAAAGCTTCTCTTCATCAAAGTCTATGATAGGGCCATCCTGAGGATAAGAAGGCTTAGCTAAGACCTCTTCTTTCTCTATTGCATCAACAGGAGAAATACCAAGCTGGCATGTGATAGAATCATTAATATATTTGACAACAATAGGCAAATTTCTTACCCAAGTTCTAGATATCTTATTCATGTGTAAAGTTAAAAGGTTAGAGGCATTCTGAGATCGAAACAGATTTTTAGTTAAGTCTCCATTAAATTTTTCAGTAATACCTATAGTATTTTTAGATTTGGCCTTTTGAATTTTTACATTATACTCTCTCATTAATTTCTCACAATTGCCTCTAAACTCTGGACCCTTATCAGTTAAAAATGTTTCTGGCCAAACAAAAGGATACTCAGGATCATTATAGATTTTCTCAAGAGCTCTAGCAATAGTCTTTAAAGTTAAGATTCCCTGCCTATCTTTAACACTATATGTACCAATAGGAATAGATACTTTATATTTTGAAGTCACATCCACCACATTAAGACAAAAAAGATAGGTAATCTGACCTACTTTATCATAAGGCATGTAGAAAACATCTGCCTGATGAACTTTATTAGGAGTGGTAATAGAGCAAAAACTTGCTTGAGGAATATATTTAGGACGAGGCTTATATATCTGATATACAGCCTGTCTTTCAAGCCAATCTTTCACTTCATCTAGAGTAAAATCATACCCATCTTTAAGAGATACTTCAAACAATTTTTTCGCATTTCTTTGGTAGCCAATAGGCTGGTAATAAATCTTCTGCAAAGCAATAAAAAAAATCAGGTTTTCGAGCTTCATCTGAATCTATCTGAATAATAGGAATCAATGGGGGTTAAGTAGGCATATATTGATTTACTAGACAGCAATTTAGAATTGCGAATAAAGTTGACTAAAGAGGAACCTATTACCATTAGAAATAAGGAAAAGATTCGCAAGCTCACAAATGATCTAGAGTGATGTGAGCTATATATCAAATATCTTGAAAAAAATCTTATTTCACAAGAGGATGAGATAGATAAATTAAAAGTAGAATACTACTCCATCTTACATAATCTCAAAAAATGTCAGAATAATTTAAAGCTAAAGGAAGAGGCATTAGTCGCTCAAGATAACCGAATCATTCTGCTAGAAGGTACAGTAAAAAAGCTCAAAAGCCAAATTCTCAAGATATCACATTTTCAAAATAACAGTAATAAACTTTCTGAAGAAGACGAACAAGAAAATATGGCACTGCAAGATATTTTAAGGAATGTTGGTACAGCTCTAGATCAGGTTGAAAATTATATTGATGGAGTGGATACAACATTTAATCCAAAAAATACTCTAAATGGAATACGGATCTCATTAACAACTGTTCGTGATCATATGCAAAGGTATGCTCAAGATGCTATTAACTTACAAGGTTTACTCTATATAGCTAATGGGCAGATCAATAATCTTATGAATGACTTAACAAATACTAGGAATGATGTATTTCAAAGAACTCAGTTGTTAAATTTAACATATAATAATGAGGCAAATGAACATCATCGTTGGTATCTGACTTGGCTGAATTCAATCGGGTATGGGTATTTAATCGATATCAAAAATGGAAGGCTAGGGAATTAAATTCGCGACAAATTATCTTAAATTTACAAAACAATCTTCTAGCAAACAAGGCGAATATGGCAGATGTAAACCAACTTTTAGGCCTACAATTGGCCTCCCTTCCATTTTATGATGGACAAAAAGAGCCAGATTCATATTATGCTAAACTTAGAACTATAAACGAATCAGCCTGATCTTTAGCAGTTGCAGGATTTAATGTGGCTGCCAGAACTAATGTCATGAAAGGAAAAATGACTGAAAGATTTCATCCTGTTCCAGCTAATGATCCATACACAGCAGGAAATCTAGCTATTAATACAGAACCTCTCTTTCTGGTATAGCTACAGGGAAGATATAGAGAGATAATGGTTGGAACTAATCGGGATGCACTAAGGGTTTTATGAATGAAAAATTTACTGTAATGGATACGGCAGATACTTATGAGAAAAGGGTTAAACCATATCACTGGTCAAAAACCAATATATCGGGTAACAGATATGTATCAGATATGTACCCGATATGTGTAGTATTAATGCTAAAAATTGGGTACCCGATATGTATATGATATGTAAATGATATGTAGACGATATATATATTTATACATATCTTACACATATCGGGTACCCGATTTTTAGCATTAATACTACACATATCGGGTACATATCTGATACATATCTGCTACCTGATATATTGGGTTTTGACTAGTGTATGTTCAAGGAATTTCTTATGCGGATGCTATAGAATATCTTTATGGATATATGCTTCAATATATAGAAATAAGACTTAGGCAAGCCAATCCGGCTAATTTGGATGTTTTCTTTACAGATTTGTGAAGAATTTGGTTGAAAAGTAGGGGGCAAATTGCAGAACAGCAACCTTTTCTCAGCTAGACTTTACCTATTATTCAATCACCAAAAGATGATTTTAAAATTCGGCTAGCAAGGGATTTGGCATATTCAGGAATAGTAACAGATGATGCAACATTAGAAAATTTTATCTATGAAGATAGAGATCCTGGGCAAAACTGAAATATTTAGTCATTTGACTAAACCGAAATAGTTTAGACATTTAAAATTAAAAAACGAAATGCCGAAATTTAATATTTCATAGTATTTCCATAGATTTTTTATAGATTTCCATAGATTTTTAATTATAATAATTACTTATAAAAAAAAAATAATAAATTTATATTAAAATATAATATTTTTTAAAGGAATTTATAAAACTATTTTATGTATAATATAATTTAATATATTTTTATAATAAAATTATAATTTTATATAAATAAAATTTAAACTTAAAAAATATTACTATATAGTTTAGTCAATGACGAAACTGAAACTAGTTGGTGACGAAACCGAAATTTTGGCAAAAAGAGTTTAACTAGGTATTACTATATAAAGAACTTCAAAAGAGGTTAAGAGGCAAAACAGCTCATGTTAAAAAGAGTCCCTTTACATCTAGAAGTACCTATGCCATAAAGAAGATTGTTAGAAAGATAGTACCAAGCAAAGCGCCTATCGGCAAAGTATCAAGTAAACTTGTCTGACATTGCTCAGCATGCAGAAAGGCTGGTCATATAAAGGTTAATTGTCCTAAAGGTAAGCGGACTAAAAAAGTTAATTATGTATATCAAGATGAGGTAGAAGATCCTGAAGCCTCTGAAGAAGAATACATAGTGGAAAGCGAAGTTGATTCTGAAGAAGAGGAAATCGAAAATGATGATGTCAAATATGTTGAAGAAGATGATAGTGAATCTAGAAACTGTTATGCATCAAAAAAAAGCGGTGCGAAGTGAAGTACCTATGAAAAAGAAGTCCTCTACTTCCAAATCTCATGCTGAAAGTGCTAAAACAAAGAGGGCATCAGGCAATATAACAATGGCCACAGAACAAATGAAAAAAATAGCCTTAAAATCTATGGTATCATCAGTAGTCCTACATTGTCCTAAAAAGATTCTTGTAGAAATTGCAAAATTTCTTAATATGATATATTCCAAATTAAAAGGCCATTACTTAAATACTGTTATGCCAAATGATACCATTAAAAGAAGGGAGTTAGCATGGGAGAATGTTAATAGCTATATTCAAGATATTTTATTACCACTATTACAGGCAGTAAATACTGAGCAAAAGCCTCTTTTACAAGTCCTAGATGATAAAGAATCAATCCACAACTTAAATGAAGAGAACCTGGCAGATTCTACTAAAATAGCCATTAGCCATTCAAACACTTCGCAGACGCTTCGCAAGAAAATTAATATTACATACTCTAGCCAGTCAGAGAATCCCTCTGACTTAGTCTGATTAGACTATGCTATTAAGGTCTATGCTCAGCATCATTCAGCAGAAAAAAAAAAGTGACATGCAAAGCGTCTCACAGCTGATTCCTATATATTGGCCTAAACCATTAGAGATAAATTTTCTCCAAATAAAGAATGCTGACGATGTTGCAACTATTTATTGTAAGATAGGAAGTTTAGAAATACCTTGTGCAATGATTGATACAGGATCAGATTCTTCTATATTTTCAGATAATATTGCAGAATTAGTTGAAGAGCTTTTGGGTATCAAAATTAATAGGATAAAGATCTACAGTCAACTCTTATTATAACGAACCCTAGGTTCCAGACCTCAACTTTACTATAGGACTATAGTGAAGATTTTAAGAGATTTGATTAGTTAATTCGTTATAGCAAGGGGAAATTTATTATAGTTGTCTAAAAAATTCACTATATCAAAGGTTCGCTATATCAAGGTTTGACTGTATACGCTTAATGGAGTTGTAAGCAAATCTCTATTCATTGGTACTATGGAGGATATTCCTATAACAATTGGTTCAGGAGAAAATACAACCACTATTACAGATGAATTTTCTGTTGTGCCTGCGGAAAAGAATTAGAATGGAAATGCTAAATCTTTAGTAATTCTTGGGACACAATGGCAATATTGAGCTGGATAGGAGCCTTTAATAAAAGGAGAATTTAAGGCTACATGTAACGGAAAGACTATCACAATCCCCCTATCAGTTCACAAATCCCAGCGTAATGTCTTCACTGTAGGAAAGGAGCCAGAAGAATGGTTTCCTGTAAAGCCAAAAAAAACTAGATGATCGGGCATGTATGTATTGTAAAAAGGAATTCAGATATCCTTATTTATTTTTACGTCATAAAAAAACTAAATGCTGGATTAATAGCGAGTCTACAATGAGTCTACAACAAGATAAAGTCAAGTTTACGTTGGGTAATGTTGAGTCTACAATGAGTCTACAGCGGGTTAATATCAAGTCTACAATGAATCTACAACCAGATAATGTCGAGTCTAGAATAAGTTCACAACCAGTCAATGTTGGGTCTAAGATTAAACTAGACTAATCATCTTAGACAGATTTTCAGAAAGTATATTTTTTTTGGATATTTAGATTACTCTTTGCATCTTCCCGTTTTCTAGTCCAATATTCAGCATCATGAAAAGAAATAAATGTATTTGGCTCAATTGTCCCATCACTTCCAGCACTAGGATTGGAGAATATTACTCGATCATTGAGAGCTATAATTTTTAGGTCTTTAGTAAAAATAATATCCTCCAAATCTTTACATACAGAATCGGCAGTCTTCTTTATATCCCATTTTTCATTCATAAGCTGGGAAATAGTAGAGGATAACTTGCCAATCTCCTTATCTTTTATAGCATTAGCTTTATCCAAAGCAGAGATATGAGATTTATATTGCTTCTCTAGCTCAGCTAAGTGTGAATTATGCTGGGATTCCAATTAATATTTAAATGAATATGTCTTTTATTTCATATCTACCATGCAATTATTATATTCACTCTCTAGACGAGACTTAAGAGCATCATATTCATCTTTTAGATATTTACATTCCTCAGCAACCTGGGCCTCAATAGTTTTCTTAATATTATTCTCCTGTTGCTATACATGAAGCTCACGTTCCTCTAACTGTTTTTCAAACCCATCTAACCAGGATAATGTACTAGAACCATCAGAGAAGGTATTTGCTTCGATCTTAATCTTCTGGCAATTTTTTTTATTAAAGTATCTATCAACTTCTCTAGTAAGCAATTCCTCAATATCCGAATGAATACTTTTAGCCTGTTCCTCAAATAAGGGATTATTTTTGCGGGTTGTAAGATGCAACCATGCATCTTTTTTCATGAATGGGGGTAATTGGTCAAACAAATTCTTATAGTGTTCGTTGAAATTTGGTTGGCTGGACATATATTCGATTATAGGTAAGTGATATAATCTTGGAAAATTCCTGGAAAAAAATATTTCTGGAAGTTCAGAAATTCCATATTTTCCTAGAAGTTTGGGTATTCTATTTGTTTCCAGCAAAACTTTCCACCTAAAAATTAGCCAAAAAATTAGCCAGGCCTAGATTCTGGGAAAAAATACTAAGATTATTCTCAGAAAATTCCTTCTAAACAATTGTAATTTCTGTTCCATCATCTAATTTTAATACTGGTCGATTAAGATAGTTTATAGATGGTAGTAAATTATTTTGTTTTGCATACAGAGACGAGATAAATATTTCGCTTGTATTACTTCTGCAATTCGATGATTGATAAGAAGTTGGTGAAACCATCTCTTGGTTACCAGAGGTAATAGAAATACAAGCTGGCTCGAAATTTGAAGCACTTAGTTGCTATAGTTGCAGTATTAGCCTTGAAGCAAAAGTAATTCTAATGATTCTTCATCAAATCTTCAGACTCAACCTCATAGGCCCATCTCCCCAGCCACTATAATATTCCTTTCTAGGCTCTACTTTGGTAATCTTTACCAATTTCTGGCATTTAAAGCAGATAGCCATCTGACTTTTATGGACACTAGGTCTACGATATTCAAAGGGGTACTATATAAATCACCATTAACATAGTATGTTGTGGATTTTACTTGCCCAAAGGAAGCGAAGAGGCAATACACATGATATAAACTATATCCTTGCTTAGAAAGTAGTTCTTGCAGAGAACCTCTTACACGATTAGCCATTGCTGAGGAGTTTCATGAGGTCTAATAATAGATAAATAATCATATTGTTTTTCTATTTCAACCACTTTTTCATATCGATAGTTATCAGTTTGAGGTCGATAGTTAAAAACATGTTCCATATCATATCCAGGGCGGAGATTGATAGGTTTAGGTACAATTTTATTATAAACCCTATCTATAATGATTTTAACCATGTCACCAGGCATAGCTATGCTAGTATAACTAATTATTAGTAAATTAGAGATTTATAGCAATTTCAGAGTTTTATAGTATTTTTAATGAATTCTGACAATTCTTTAGCAACTTATACTAGATAATATCACCATTCAAATTTATACGGATTTAATTAGCGGTTAATTGGTTTGTAGCCTATCTGTGAGACTACATGCTAGTAAATCCAAAATTCATTTTTTTTTATTCGATTACGAGCATATCGAGATTTATATAGGGTCATATCTAGCCGGCTATGCTAATTTTATATTTACATGCATATGCATAGCGCCTTCGGCTAAATTGGTTTGTACTGTATATCGTATTACATGAAATCTCCCTTAGTTCCCCGATAGTTCTAGGAATGTTCCAGGAGCGATCCCTCTGGGATCAGCTGGCGAGTTTCTATATATCACGAGATGATCGGCCAATCAGATTTCGGATTTTTTCTGATGGTAGAGTCTGGACACGGTGTCCGGGCTCGTTATACACATTTAAAAAATAAAGCCCGATATGGGCCGGATATGCAAATGCTTTATTATATGTTTGAGAATACATGTGAAACGAAATTCTTTTTTTTTCTGATGGTAGAGTCTGGACACGGTGTCCAGGCTTAACTTGCGCAGAAAAAAGGATTAATCATATGGCGCAGTAGTCAGCAAATTAGCCATGGTTTTTTATTCGAAATCTTATTGGAAGTAGCAAATTATTTTCCATGATGTTCGGGCAAAAAGTACTTTATATTATATTTAGCAGTTCATTGATGCATGTCAAACACTAAAATAAAACCCCCAAAATGCTTTATTAATACATGTTGAAATACATGTGCAAGAAATACTATTTTTTCTGATGGTAGAGTCTGGACACCGTGTCCGGGCTCGTCAATATTGCGCAGAAAAAATGAAATAAATCATGTGGTGTAGTAAAGTATGTCAAGTGATAATTTATCGCAGTACTCTGTGAAAAAATCATGTGACACTGTGAAAAAAATTCACGCACTTTTTCTTGGCAAAAATGATCTGTATAGCTAAAAAAAAGAAACGTGTAACTGACATAACTCATGGCGCAGTATTTTTTTAATCGTCACCAGGGCGCAGTAAAATGTGGCACAATATTACGTGCTTTTAAAACTTCAGCAATTACATAATTGGTATCATCTACTCATTTTACCCGTGCTATTTTTTCTTTGCCTGTAGTATTGAAATTCTAAACATCTTTTGGGCATAATTAGAACATTTTGTGTAACCTTTCTCGAAGCCATAAAAATCATATGACAAAAATTTTGCTGATCTTTGGGTCAGGAAATCCTATCTTTTGAGCATATCTATTGGTAACAGCGATTACATCACAATAAAGTATACACGAGTTAAAAATAGAATGTAATATTATGGACAGGTTTCAAAGTTATGCATTAAGTGATAAGTTTTTTTTGCATTTTCTAATTTGGGCATAATTTAGACAAATCAGATTGCGTATGGACTAATTTTCAACAAGTCATTTCATTTCACTTCTGAAGCAATGCAATCTGTATTAAGTATGTCAAGGTGATAGGTTATCTAAATATGCACTTAGTGGACCTTCATGTCGTTGATTCAAGAAAAAAAGTCCTCCTCCACTCCAGTGGACATAAGTAAATTGGTCCAGTACATCATTCCCGATGAGGGAAGAATCCACCTAGTCACCGGCCTTTCATTCCCACACCCAAAGCGTATTGGTCTGGACCCATCTGCTCCAATTATTATCATCCCCAATAGATACTTGAAATGGGTCTGTAGCTAAAAACAAGTTAGCAGGTACTCCATATCCAGGCGCAACTACCGCTTGTCTTTCCCATCCTGTTCCTAGGTATGAACGGACTTCGTAGGGTAGTATTGTCTCTGGAGCACCTGTGTCAATAACTGTCTTGTAAAGTTTATTCCGATTTTTTGTATCATTAAATCGATAAGCAAGAGTAATAAAATTTGTATTTTCGTCTCCAACTCTTTTGACTCGAACTTGAATCTTTATTAATATTATTCTTTATTAACAAAAAACTAAATAGCAAAGCAAATTATATAGATCAAAAAAAAAGTGTGAGTTTAAATGTATCAAACCATATATTCTCCCCCACCAGCAGAACGTTGGGAAAGTACTGCTCTCGCTGCGGGAATTTTAGGATTAAGAAATTCTCCACGAAGTAATGAATCTACTGGGAGATAAAGGGCACCAGGCATTTCACGATCAAGATCTGACCGTTGCTTATTTGACTTCTTTTCTCCATATTCAACCACACTCTGCTTGTACACCAGCACCCAATCCTGTTTATGTTCATCAAACATTCCATTATCAAGACTATTATAAAAATAAATGCAATTTAGCGCGTATTCTTGATCATCTTCGGTTACATCGTTATCAGTGAAAACCCAGAAGACTTGATCTCTGGTGTTTTGGGGCATAGAAGTAGGCCATCTGAAATCATTTCCCATACGATCTATAAAGATGTTAGTTAATTAGACAATAGAATAATATAATATACAAAATTTTGGTCGTACCTAAAAATCTCTGTGCCTCATCAGTATCTTTTTCATACGCACGAAGGGAATCCACAGTTTTGGGTGGAGTTTCAAGAATGAAGGGAGTCTAATTCCTCGATGATTTGAGCTGAAGTATCTTTAGCTGTGGCCACAATATTTTGTTTCGTATTAGTTGAAGTACCTTCAGCATTTCCTTCGACATTAACAGCTTCGACATTAACAGTCTCGCTTGCTGGGGTAATAATAGTAGACTCACCTTTAGCTGTAATTAGCAGAATATTCAGTACAATATGATTGAAAGTTCTACATTAAACCTTGCAAAAAACCGAACCTTTCTTTCTAGAAAATATTCTTTTGAATTTTTTCATGGCTGTAACGAGTACAAATCACCTCATGGCAAGCTTTCTAATAAATACTTTATGATTGATTTTTATTTTTAATTTTTAATATCTATGTGAATACTTTATGATTGATTGATGTAAGTTATCAGAATATTTAACAATAAAAGATCATCACATGATCATTTTGACTTTCTAATACTGCGCCAAATTTCGCACGTGCCAACAATCGATTTTCCTGAATAACATATCTGATATATATAATTTTTTTGCTTTACTTGTACAAGGTAGATAAAAAGATTCATTATCTAGGGGCCTTTCCTATTTATATGACTTTAATGTTTTAAGGATATATTTTGAAAGCTTGAGTATATGGGGGAAATTTCAAGAATAAATTATATGATGCATCAATATGTAAATATATTGTACTTAATTTTGTTCATACTATCTTTTACTGCCTTGACTATTGATCTGCCATTTGGCATACAACAATGCCATTATGTGGCTATGATTGCGAACTTAAGTTTTTTGCTTGAAGTGTTGCAGGTAAGACAATATTCCCACTTATCTTGAGATAGCAACTTCGCTAATTCAGGATTATAAGGGAACTGATTCCCATTTTTGCAGTACCATGAGCCATGTAATCCATAATTCCCATGTTTTCCATTACAAATAGGGCATGGTGAGCTCCACGGCTGAAGTGATGCAAAATTATAATTATCAATTCCCCTAAAACTATTTCAGAATTTCAAGTATGGAAAGTGCTCTAAGATGGATTTGATAATTAATTCTGGATTGGGTCTGGCTTTGAAAATAATAAGTTTGAAATCAGAGGCTTGGCCAGAGGCGCTAAAGCAAGGTTTTTCTGATATACTTATCACAGCTTCTGTTAATTGCTATGGTTCATTTCCATTTTCTTTTTTATATCTTTTATATAATTTGAAACGAATCTTATCTGTCAAAATACTTGGTAACCCAGTTAATTTGGCATACTAATCCAGATAATCAGCAGTTAGTATTTTAACAAACTCAGTCATTTTCCTTTTTATATGATTGCAGACAATTTAAATCTCTTTTTTTTCATATAGACCTATTCATTTGAAAAAAAGATTAAAAATTTCCAGACTATTTATTGTAAAGTGAGACTATGCAACTATTTCAATTTCACGCTGTTTACATTTAATAAAGTAAGATCCGGATTTATACCTACCTTCTATTTCTTTATCATCATGACTATACTTTTCGTCAAAATGACAAAATACTAATTAAATTTATTTTGACAGACGTAATGTATTTTGACAGACGTAATTAATTCATAGTAATTTTATAATAAATAGTGAATTGGTCCGTTCGCCGAAATATGACGTAATTAATTAGCGGAGAAGTATAATCATGACCTAAATTACATAATGGGCAGATGTAGTCCCCGCATGATGTCTCATCAGTCATCCCATAATAATCGAATTTTTCACTACTACCTTCTTTATATAGATTAGGATATTGATCCAATATTTTATTGCGAAAATAGGTGCGGTCATAAGTTGGCTTAGATTGAACTCACGCCTTTAATACATTTACTTGAGACATGCCTGATGAAATCATTTCCGATGGAGCATTTATCTTGATTTCTTTTTCATTCGATAAGAACTAACACTTAATGTAGTAAGAGCTCTTTATACCTCGGCCAACTACCTTCCCTTTATTATGCTCTTTTTCACATCCAGAATATAAGCCTGAACTCTTAAATTCATATCTGTCATTATGTCTATCACTATTATATAAGGATAGGTAGGGATATTCTTTCAAAGTCACATTGATATAAGGAGCACGAGCATCATATGGGATGACCGATGAATTGACTGAAACTGAAGAATTAGTGGGTGTAATTGGAATTCTTACTTTAGATTTGGCAGGCGCAGTTGCATCACTAGTGATCATTTCTGAAGTCACGTGAGTGCGTGAATTTTTTCACGCAGTATTGTTTTAATAGTATCAATTTGCATGTCAGTTAATTTTGAGAGTTTATTTGTACTATACGATTTGATTCACATTATCTTATTTTCTCCAATCATATCGTTAAATAATATATATATGGGCTTAGTTAGTTGAATTTTTTTGCGCAAGTTTACACGAGAGACTCCTGAAAGATGCTGTAGCATTTCATCATAAATCTGCCCACTCGCAAGTTCATAGGTTTTTTTATTCGTAATAAATCCTTTCTTTAGGATTTCAGGCAAAATCTCATTATGTCTTTTTTCAAAATACCTTCTATAGCAATACCAGCTCATGATTTCATCTTGTTTGGCTTGTATAGTCCTAATTTCAGTAAGTTTCATTTTTTCATATAGATAGGCTAATTTGATTGCAAACGATTGATCAATAGCAGTACTCTCCTCCACATTAACAACCTTAACACAATCTTCTTCTAAAGGTTCTATAAGCAATTCTTGTATCAAAGGCTGTATATCTATTTGAAGTGCTTTTATTTTAGCATTTTGTTCTGATAAGACAGGATTATTAGAGATAGGATGCGAACTTGTGGATAATTCTGACGAAAGGATAACAGAAGTACTAGGTAAATCCAAGTCTTGAAGCTTTTTTTCCTTATTTCTTTGCCTGATCTTATTACTAACCTTTTTCTTGTATTCTCCATCCAATCTCTCTATCCCCCAATAGAGCTTTCTCGAAAGAAATATCTTTAATAGAACACATATCCTGCAAATTAGTAATGTCTTGAGTTTGCTGTTTGATATCAGGATCAGATATTAAATCATTCTCAATGGAACTGATTTTAAGGGGCAGGTGGTTTCTTCGAGAACGTAATCCTGAGTCATTTTGTGAGTTATTATGTAAAGTGCTATTTTTCAGATAAGAAATAGTAGGTTCTGCGAAGTGCCTTAATGGCAAGGCTTCTTGTTCTTTTATAATAAGTGCTTTAATCATATCAGAATTATGATTCAAGGGTTTAGTATCCTGTGAAGCTTTTATCTGAGAAATATCATTCCTTTCTTTGACTTTAGTAGCAGGACATTCAAGACAAACACTATGAATCATATATCTATCTGTAAGAATAGTAATATTTTTTTGTTGCGGATTTGTGAAAATAAGTTCATGACATTCTGAACATAAAAGCAATTCACGAATTCTTCCAGCTAAGATATCCCACACAGACGTATCTATATCTGGCCATGATTCTTTAAAAGCATTTAATGTAGTATATATAATATAATTCATTACTCACATTAGTGATGAATTTATTATATTTATGTTATGTCAAATAAAAAATCATATAATTGTGTGAAAAAAAAATTCACGCACTTTTTGCCAAGAAAAGAGATTTTTATTAATACATGCAAAAAATAAATACATGATGGTTAATTAATCCGATACATGACGAAGTATCTATGCAGTAGTGCTCCTAACAGATCAGATCAGATCAGATTTTACTTAGATTCAATCTGATCTGAAATTAATTAAATCTGATCTGATCTGATCTGATCTGAATTAGATCGGTTTAAATTTAATCTAAATCTGATCTGATTTGAATCTGATTTGAATCTGAATAAATATATTATAAATTCTAAAGCTATAATTTGTAAAGAAAATTATCATTTATCGCGTATGCGATTCATCGCTAGTATCCATTTGTCATGTGATATGTCACGTGATATGAAGTAATGATTATCAAATCTCTTCCCACGCTTTCTTTTTATCCTTAAACTTTTTTTATACTTCCCACGAAACTTTTTTATCCTTCTCACGAAGCTTTTTTTCCCTCCTTTAGCATTTTAACCGACACAAGTATTTATAAAGTTATTTCATTCATTTTTACTCTTTTTATCTAACTATTCCTTATAAAAACACTGATATTTTTACCCATAACCTACTACCTTAATTACAACAACACCACTTCTAATATGAATGTAAATGAACGAGCTTATACTGACGCTACTGACAGTACTGGCGATACTGATGAATCATCAAACTTATTAGCAGCTGCAGGTATCTTTGCTATGAAATATGTTGTTTTGAATTCATGTTAGTATTAGAGTTAGGATTAGGGTTAGGGTTAGGGTTAGGGTCTGGTTAGGATTAGGGTTAGGGTCTGGTTAGAGGGTTAGGGTCTGGTTAGGGTTAGGGTTAGGATTAGTTAGGGTTAGGGTTTGGGTTAGAGAGGGTTACAGTTTAGTGTTAAGATTTCGTCATATTTACTAAAATTTTTATTGTTTATTTTGCGATTATATAATAGGTATTGATAGATTACTATTGCTTAATGAAAATAGTGATTCAGCTTTGTTTTCAGGAAAGAAATTTACTTCGTGGGATGAATGTGAAATGTTTTTAAATGAATGGGCAAAACAACAAGGCTTTCATTTAATAAAAGATCGTGTCACTCGTGATGATGGTGTTATTCGTCGAAGAACATTTATCTGCTCTCATGGACGTACTTATGAATCAAATTCATCAAGAAATACTGCTACAAAGAAATTAAATTGTCCCTTTTCCATTAATGTTTCATGTCCAAAAAACAAAAATCCCGAAGGTCTGATGTCTATAAATAAAATCAATGAAGATCATAATCATCCATTAAATAGGTCAATTATTGAATTTGAGGAATCAAAGAAATTTACTATGGAAATGATTGAAGACATTAAGTTTATGACCATTCACTGCAAGTTTGGTGCTACATCTCAACGAAAGTTTCTTGAAGGGAAATTTCCTTCACACCCTATATTTTCGAAGGATCTTTATGCTACTATTAAAAAGTTTCGCCCAAATAGCAAATCTTTGTCAAATGATGCTGCTCAAATTTCTAATTGGCTTGATAATGAAAAAGAAAAAGATTCTCGATGGGTTGTGGTTCGGGGATGGGACGATGATAATACATTAACATATTTATTCTGGATGACTCCAGTTCAAGTAGAAAATTGGGTATGTTATTCTGATTGTGTCATAAATGATATTACTCATAAGACAAACAGATACGGCATGGCCTTATCATTAGTTGTTGGTTTTAATAATGATAGACGTAATGTTTTACTTGCGCAAGCTCTTCTACTAGATGAAAGTTTCGAATCTCATGTTTGGATGTTTACCCAATTAACGAAATCAACTGGTATGCAGCCAATTGTTATAATAACTGATTCTGATTCAGCTGTTGATGCAGCTATTCGACAAACCCTTCCATCAAGTTATCCTATTCACTGTGCATACCATATTACACAAAATTTACATAAAAATCTCAGAAAATTGCTAGGCAATGATTATCAAGCATTCCTAACAGCATTCTATAGTTGTAGAAATTGTATTGTGGAAAATGTTTTTGAGCAATGGTTCAACAACCTTTTACAAAATTATCCTAATGCTAAAACATATCTGGAATTTATTTATAAAACAAAAATGTATTGGGCTCATTGTTATACTAAATTCAAGTTTACAGGAGGAATGATAGCCAGTTCTAGAGTTGAATCTGTAAATGGCTGTTTAAAACGATTATTGCACAATTCCAACATACCATTATGCGATCTTGTAGCTGAAATTCAAAGACTACTTGATTTGCAAGACAAGGAAAATGAATATAATTTCTGGCGTTTATCGATTCCTACCATATGACATCAGAAAAATTCAAACTTTTTATTTTCTAAAATCGATCAAATTCTTCAACATTATCTTACTCCTACAATGTTAAAAATGCATCGTGATGAGATGAACCAATCGCTATATTATGTAGCAATGCTGGTTGAACGAAATTGTGAAGTAATGGAAGAAGAATTATTAACTAAAAATTCTGATGAAGCATCAGAAATTGATCTTCCACAGGCTACTTTAAAACAAATAATAAGTTATGTTGGTCTAAATAATGTTAAAGAAATTTGGGCTGTCAGTGTTGGTAATTCGTCAAAAGATCAAGCATTACATTTTATTATTACAAAATTGGGGATATATTTGTTCTTGTCTTTCAATTGTACAGAGTGGTATTATATGCAGACATTATTTTCAAGTGATGTTAACTACAAAAGAAGCAGTTTTTCATATTAGATTTATTCCAACGCGATGGTATAATGAAGACAGAAATGCTGTACAAGAATTATTTATAACTGCTGATAAGTTTTTACAAGACAATCAAAAGATTGAATATAATACCGACGAATTTGTATCAAGTTTATGTTTATTTGATCAAAACAATAATGATTATTGTGAGGAAAGATTAACAGTTCTTGAACAAAGAATTGTTTATGGTAAATTACATGGTGTATATAAGAAAGCCTTAAATAAGGCTTTACAAACAACTTCTAAATCGGAACAGCTTATCAGTTTACTACAAGAATTTGCGGATGATAAAAATGATGATGATGAAACGGACTCTGAAGAATTTTATCAATATGATGACACAAGTGACAAGGAGAATTTCGATCCATCAATACCATTGTTACAGAATCCAAAGAAACGGCGTGGAAAAGGAAGACCATTGGGTACGAAAAGGTTTAAGTCATCATGTGAAATATCTAGTTCTAAAACAAAAACACAACGTCGATGTAAAAAATGTGGGAAAGTTGGGCATTATCAAAAGAATTGCAAAGAACAATGAATAGATGACTAATTCATTAATATTATTATAATGTATAATTAATGTACTATTTGCTGTAATAATGTGTATAATAATATATTATTTTTTTTCGCTATGCTAATAAATAATAATTGTTCGAACATGTAAATATATCAATCACGTGAAATTGTTTATCATGTGATATTTTGGGGTGTGGCGATATTTCGCTATGGCGATAAAAAACAAAATCCATTTGTAAATATGTAATTCGGCCAGAATTATGCACTTAACTCCGGCAGGAATTATTGAATTTCCTAAAAAGGAAATTTAGGTTACACAAAATGCCAAATTGGTTCCTATAAAAATTTTTTGTGGAACGGTTATCGCCAAAAAAGGAAATGATCGACATATCCGTTTTGACTGGAGTTTAAAATTATGAATTAATTCCAGCCGGCATTATGAATTCGGCTGAAATTATTAGTAAAATCAAATCTGAGATTTGAATCAAATCTGTCAGATCAAATCTGATCAGATTCAGATTTTAAATAAGCCTAATCTGAATCTGATCTGATCTGATCTGATTTGATTTGAAGCTAATCTGATTTGTTCAGATCAAAAAAAAATTTGATCTGAATCTGAACAGCAGATTAAATTTATCTGATCTGATCTGAATCTGACAGATCAGATTCAGATCAAATCTGATCAGATCAGATTTTTTTCGGAGCACTACTATGCAGGGTCTTGCCTCTTGCTAATATACAGTTACAGAGTAATGCTATACTTTTTTTTTGTTGCCTCTCCCTTTCAGCATGACGATAAATTTTTTTGGCATGCTTAAAGCAATAGTCTGTATAAGATAATGTAGGTTTATCATATATTCTACATAGAAATTTTAGCATATTATTTGCACCTGATTTCCAGTGGAGCAAGCATCCCACCAAGCAAGTGCAAATACGGCCACAAACACTTCCATCTTTTTTAATGTGGGCAGGTAAAACGATCCATTTATTATATTCTTGCACCTTTCACATTATAGAATTCGAATTTCAAAATGGAAAAATCTGAATTGAACTTGGGTGGAAAAAAACAAAAAATATATACCACATCATATTACTTACATTTCTATGGATACACAAAAAACAGTACTCAATATTTTGTCAGACTGATAGATCAACCCAAAAGGAAAGCTATTCCAGAAGTTGATTCGTGAAGGTTATAAATATGCTGATAGACTTTCAGATTATTTAGAAGATATTGGGACTATAAATATTGGTGAATTCGAATTAGAAGCCTTAATTGACTTCTACTATCCAGCCTTAATTCCACCTTTATCTGTCTTAGCAACTAGAGCAGATATTCGTAAAAACTTTCCTATTAGTGTAGAATTTGCTGTCATAGGAGGAGCGAGTCTATTTACTCTCAAAAAAAATAAATGATCTTTGCTTCAAAATCTAATCCAAATAAATTATTCCAGTGATAACTTGACTATGCTAATAGGAATAACTTGAAAGCATAAAGAATTGAAAGCTTGGAGAAACGACGTGCTTATGAAATTCCTTCATCATTCGAATTTAGCTCCTTCAAAGCATAGACCAGATGCATTATATGATGTATTTACCAAGACTAGTGTTTTAGGATCAGAACATATATTAGCTCTAGCATGAGCATTTTATTAAGGCGTGATTATGATATAAATAAATTGTTTATAACCCTGAAATGGCAGTTCAATGACTATATATTTTTTCGCTTATAGTCATATATACCTGCAAAATTCAATTTTTTTTTATTAATATATAAATTAATACAAATGTTCAGGACGTAGCCTGTGATATATGACATCTATCTAATATACATAATTATTTTTTCTTAACTATCTCTTTTATATGGCGCTTCTTAGTTGCGAGTTCCTCACTACCTACTGCTCTATCCTTTAATAATCCTACGATCACTTCTAAAACCCTCTTCACATTTTTACGCAATTCTGTATCATCTTTGAGAGCGTTTTCTGTAAGTGAAATTCGATACTCAGTCCTGCTCGTACTATAGATGCCTTCAGTGCTATGCAGAATGAAGTACCAGTCTGTCTCAGTACTGACTATACCATAGACATAGTCATAGTCAGGATCGAATGCCTCATCAACCTTCCATTTTTTCTTGTTCATAATTATATTCATCTAGAGGGAAATAGAAAAGTAAGTTAGCAATAGATACCCATAGTTGCTTGATTCTGTTTGCCTTCGGTTATGCAAATTATTTCCTTCAATAACTCGCTGATAATTTTTTTGATGGTATAGTCGACACGGCCTGTGTTTTCTTCACCAATTATATTTGCCTGAGGTGTGATTACCAAGTCATCGAGAATACTTACAGCCGTATGTAAGATCGTTGAAATATACTTGCACTACATAGATTTGTTACTATTTACAACTGGTCCCATATTTTTTATTCTACGAAGGATATTATCAATGCATAGCTTAAATTTAGGAGTGCTTTCATTAATAGTGTGGGTGGCTATATTATGATATGTGAGCTCGAAATATATAAAAGAATCCTTTAATCTGATATTACTTACGTGGAATGAACTGTGGAATGCAAGTTATATCTCCGCTAACAATCCCATACTTGCACAACATTTCATTCAACTCTTTCTTAGTTTTATATGAGGAGAATGACCTTAACTTTTTCTCCTTATATTCCTTGGCAAAGTCCACAAGAGCTGTTACAGGTCCTAATTTCATTCCATGACACTCAAGCTTTTCTTTGGTTACTTTGAAAAAGGTACGGCCATTAATCTCTTCATTTTCTAATATTTTAAGAGCTAACTCGCTAAGTCCTAAATCCTTCCCTATAAAAAGTATTATACTTAAAATATACTTAAAATATATTTAAAATATACTTAATTTAAAAATTGCAAAATACTTATAATGTATTTTTAATATATCTAAAATATACTTAAAATTATCTTAAAATAACTGTCTAATATATTTAATTATTATAAGTATATTTTTTACATACTTAAAATATACTTAAAATATATTATGAAATATATTATAAGAATATTTTAAGTATGTAAAAAATATATCTATAATATACTTAAATTTTAATTTAAATATAATTTAAGTATATTTTAAGTATTTGGGCAAAAATTAAATATATTAGAAATATATTTTAAGATAATTTTAAATACATTTTAAGTATATTATAAGTATTTCGCAATTTTTAAATTAAATATATTTTAAGTATATTTTAAATATATTTTAAAAAGTTTTTAATTATATTTTAAATATAAATACTTTTTATAGGGCTTCTGTCCCTGCAAATATTCTATAAGCTTGGCTGTGTCATATTTTTTAATTTCGTTCACCAACGAGACTGTCTCATTTCAAGCAACAGTGGAGGTGGAAGCTGGAGTATAAGGTGTACTAGTTTCAGACATAGTGTTACGTTTTTATAGTAATAATAGGCTCAGATAAAAAAATAGTGTTACGTTCTGGAGTGAGATAAAAATTTATTCTGTTCAGAAAAGAAAATATTAGGCGTTAATATAGGTTTTTATGTAGTACAGGCATTGCATCATTATACATGATCCGTTTCTCATATACGTTCGTTAAAATAATAATACTTTATTTATGAAATAAAAAATATTGGCAGAAGGGCCCTAAAGGGACCAAACTGGCTTACAATACATAAAAATTGTGACTGTATCGCTATTACATGATAATGAAATATAGATAAAAAAATCTAATTATCTTTGCTTAGTACTTCCAGCACCCTTTCAGCAGAAGGGTATACGATAACATTAATTCCCTTTTCACCACCAAAGATACATTGGGGTTGTATAGGAAAATGAGTAAAAATTGTGTCTTGCAATTCCATTCTTATTGCACTTTACTCAACTTTTCGCTGATTTATTTAAGCTGTTGATTATGACACTATCAGCTATAAATGTGACCCTATATAAAGCCAAATTGGTCGAATCTATATCTTGAAATCGATCTAGACAATAAGTTCTGATTGCCTTCACGAGAGAAGAGACTTTATTATTGTTAGCGTTAGATATCGTTACTTCAAAAATATCATTTACTCCCTCATCAGAAATGAGACAGTTGAGAGTAATATCCCCACCAGCGAGAAACTTGTCAAGCTTGTCAGGAGTCTTAGTCTTATCAGATTCCTTGGTTTTATTAGACATCTTGCTTTCCTAAATACAAGGCCCATGGTGAGAAAAAACTTGCTTGGTCTCAGAAGGACCCTCGCATACATATATAATTAAGGGCATATGCTTACCTTATTTTACGTTAGCTATGCTATTGAAACTATTTTCTCTGGAAAAGTTATTTGCAGAAAGTTGGCTGAACTTTTACATATTTCTACATACTTTATATCTTGCTGGGAAAAGTTAGGGAGGTATGAGGTGTAATTAGCATTGTCGTATGATGCCAAGAGCTCTTTGAAAGCACATGCAAATGGAATTCTCTTACCTTTTTACATGTAAATCTAATGGAGAGACACATAGTTAGTTTTACGCCTGGTGATCTTGAAATTGTGAGTCCCTTAGCCTTTCATAACATATGCTTTTGCCGTCAGTATTTACTTTTAGAGTAGATCCTGTGTTGCAACTAGACCTCCCTTCACATTTTCTCACATTTATTTGGGAAAAAAATAAGAATAGGAAGTTTATATAATTTCTTTTCGCTTGATATGTGAGAAATTCTCCTGTCACACAAACCTGCTCATGTGATTATTTATTTTATCGCACAATTTGGCCGAAGGCACAGTGCATAGTTCAGCAATTCTTCCGAGATGATAATCATTTCTCTGGACTAGCATTAATCGATCTGCTTGGTAAATTGGAATCAGAAATATTAAACATTTTACTAACATCGCTTTTAAACAATTTTACAAGGTTTTCTAGTCCCTCCAAATTTTTCTCAAATACTTTGGTTAGCTCCTCCAGATCGCTAGGTTAATTATTGGATAAATCTTTTTTACTTGGTCCCTCTAAGATCCTTTTGGTTTGGCGCTCGCTTTCCATTCTTACCTTTGGTACTGCAGAAGTTAGTCTAATTATTGGGAAGAAAAAATAAAATTGTGCAATATTTAGTTAATCACTACTCTGGACTGGTTCAGGTTCTCAGATATTTGCACAGTTCGGGATAATCAAATACGCTAACAATCCTGTCTTCCTTTATATTCTTGACAGTGATAAAGCCAGTTGCCTTATCATATATGTACTCATATTTGGCTGGATTGCATAATGGCAAATACTGCGTGGGATTATTAGTAAACTTACCTGCGGTCTTGCGCCTATTATTTCTTGATTTCTTATCCATTATTAGATAATTTGGCTGATTCAATTATTTCTACAAGCTTGGGTTGGATTCCTTTTAGGTTTCACCTCCTTATTACCAGATTTTTTCTTCCCACACTTTACTTTGCGAATCCTCTTCAGCTGAACTTGACTCAGATGAATCTGTTAGTTCTTTGCCAGCCTCTAGGCCAGTTTGTTCTTCTATATAATTTCCTATCTAGTCTACAGATCTTTCAAGCTTTTTGAAACGAGAATGATGATCACGTAATTTTTTCTTCAGCATTATTATATGCATAACAAGAGAATTAATCACTTCTGCATTCTGCCCATCTGCTTCAAATACCTTTTTTAATTTCTTCATTTGTTCACATGGTATGCTATTATTTGATGAATGCTTGGTTCTGAAGACATCATTTCGTCTAACTACCATCTTTTCTATAACTAAATATTTATTGTCACAGAAAAAAAATAAAAGCTGAATTTATCAATCTGCAGGAGAGGACCTATCTGAAAAAATAACTGATTAATTATCACTGGATTGTATTTCTTTTCCTAAATGAATATAAGAAATAGAATTGTACATTTCATCTATATCACTTCTTAATATTTTTTTGAAATCTTAGGGTGCCATAGCATTATATAGATAATAGATTTCTCGGGCAATTGTTTTAAGATTTTGATGTATTTTAGTTACATCACGTTCCAGCGCTATAATAGACTCTTTGATATTCACAATAGTGTATATCTTTTCTTTTTCCGAATCTATGTAATATTTTTTAGAAGGCATTTTTATATATCTGAAAAAATAAACTGAATATTTATCATTCCAGAAAAAAAAATCTAATAATTATGTAAACTCTGTGACTTGACTAATCCAATTCGCTCACAATTCTAGCTTATTGCTGGTAGCTGGATATGTGAGACATACATTCATTTTGATATTTCTCTGGAAGCTTGACCCTTATAGCTCTTTTTTCAGCCTCTTCATGGGATATACTATCTTTGACCATATTTTTATAAGCTCGAATGCACCAATGATTATATGGTAAAGTGGTAATCCCATCAGATAAGATTCAGCACTTAGTATCTATGGGGCAAGGGCCTTCTTCTCAGATTCGACCAGAGATAATATGTGATCCTTTGATCAGATGCCTACATCCTTGGCATAAAATACTTTCTTATCAAAGAGACAGTCCCAATATACTAATGACATAGGATCTGCCTCAGATTGCATAGCCAAGTCCCTAGTCTCTCGTTCCGATAATAATGACTTATCTATCGAATTATCTAGCAAGGAGCCTTCTAGGGTTGGCATATATGAATCTGTAGCCATCTCGCTCATACTCTTTTTGCTAACCCCTTATGCTTAGACTTCGTGGTCTTATCTATCAAGACATAGTAGTAAGATTTAGCTCGAATATGATAGGATTCTGTGATTACATTACCAGGAGTTTCATCCTTAAATTTTCTAACTGTTTGATCTCCATTAAGATTAAAGAGATCTGGTCGTTCAGCCATATCTTTATAGATATCTTCTGTTTCAGTTTCGAAGATGTAGAAGTCTGTATCCATATATCTAAGCTTGGCCTTGTCCCCATATTTTTCCTTTATATATCTATATCAGAATTCATACATGTGAAGCTTGCTAAGACCCAATACAGATGTTCCAACTTCCAACTATGATAGACTTGTTAAGGGTTACGCTGGCCTTTTCCATATGTGCTCCTATAAATGTATTTCCAAGTTGCCTAGCATATTTGAATGAGGGCTTGCAGACCTTTTTCAAAAAAGCTTTTTTATCTCGCTCATTATTTTTCTTCATAATCTTGACATCCTGGTACTTGCGAACATTCTCCATAGTCTTGCTATATACTGATATATTCATAAGTTTGAAAAAGTCACTCAGGAATGTATTTCCAGCTTTTTTAGCCTTATTACGTTTTTCAGTATTAAAAGTTATATATGGTTCAAGCCAGTTAGTCTGGTTGAAGGAGAGTATCTCTGAAACTTCATTCACAACCATACCTAATTTTACATAATATTGGAGCTATTGGTAATGGATGACATAGTTCTTTTGTGGTCCAAGATGGAGGACTAATTTTTCTGTGGCAGAGAAGCATCCACTATCTAATTGTTCTACAAGTTTAGCATTATATGGACATAACTAATCTTTTTCTACAGCGACATTCTTCACGGCTGGAGGTAAGTCTTTTAAATATTCATGAGTCTTTAGAGAGAAATGAGTATTAATATTTAAGAAATACCCTCGTTTAGCATCAAATCGTGTATTAAGAATCTTTTCAAGATATTTCTTCTGCATAGCTGGATTTTTTAGTAAATATTTCCGACTAGCTTCCCATTGATAATTTCCGATAGGCAAATATTGGCCCATAGAATGTCCATAAAGATTTGTTACATCTACATATGAGATCCAGGATGTGGGTTTGGATGGGTCATAGGCTTATCCCATCTTGGGATTATTAGCCTTAAAATATCGTTGATAGGCCATAGATATACCATCACATTTAGCTTTTTCGGTAAAATCATGCATGGCCATATCTGTGAAAAGCTCTATCCTAACTCCTGTCATCTTAAACATTCCATCCCAGGATAGTGATGAGGCAGAAACATAGTAACTGGGATTAAGTTCATAATATTCTATAGACATTTTTCAAAACTCTGTCCAGACATCTGTTAGACTAAGTACGTCAATTTTAAGATAGAGATCATGGTACTCACCTAGATTCTTACAACCAAAAGTTTTCCATGCTTTCTGGGCATGGTGGTAGTCTTCTTGCGAGATCTTTCCTTTTAGGGTTGTAGTAAATTCATGAATTGGTGGGAGCTTAGTCTTCAAGAATCTATCCTGAGGATCGATATAATCATAACAATATATTCCCTTGCGATATCTTAATGCTAATTGCTCCTCTGTATAACCTAATTTTTTGAAATATTGGCTTATTATCAGATGGTTATCACCCAAATTTTTCGTAAGACTGGCCAAGCTACTATTCATGAATTACTGGCTATCAATATACTTGAGCTGGCCTACCTTCATAGACTTACACTCCCGCGCAATAAGTTTAGGACCACCTTATTTTTGTTTATATAAATAATGTTTTATTCTTATTTATATAAGTTTTTTTTTAAAAAAAATTCTTTACATTGTAATTTCTTGAATAAATATAAAAAATTATCATATTGATCTTTATAAATCATATAATACAAGGTTTTTTTCTCAATGACAAATTTTTAACTTTTCAACCAGAGTGATTACAACAAAAATAAGTACAAAATTTAAATAGTTAGGTAAACATAAGATTATATTTCAAATTTCGTAAAGATCGAATCAGTAGTTATTGAGAAATTAACAATTAAGAATCGACAATTTATATATTTGACCTAATAAATAAATGATTTTCATATATAAATTGTCGATCTTTAATTATTAATTTCTCGATAACTACTGACTCAATTTTCATGAAATTTGGAATATAATTTTATTGTTAGCTAAACTATTAGAATTTTGTATTCATTTTACTGTAACTGCTTTAGTTAAAGAGTTAAAATTTTACTATTAAAAAAAAACTTTATTTTACATGATTTATAAATGCAAATATGGTAATTTTTTATGTTTATTCAAAAAATTATAACACAAATTTTTTTTTTAAAAAAAATAAATTATATAAATAAGAATAAAACTTTATTAATATAAACAAAAATAAGGTGGTCCTAAACTTATTGCGCGGGAGTGTATACCGCTTAAATGTTTTAGCTATAACCCTGATATGTTTTGCATTAGCTGAGCGTCCAACAGATTCACAGACCAAGTGAGAGTCATAGCCCCAGAAGTTATGGAAGATAACTGGGATTGGGGTCTTCCAATCCTGTATCTGGAATTTGAGATTGCAATCCCTATGAGCTGATTCACGAAACTTGCCTGTGATATGGCAGTGATCCCAAACCTTATTAGCCTTAGCTTTTTTGCTGGAAATTGCCTTGGTTGTTTTATCAATAGTTGATTGGATACCATTATATTCCGCTGATTTTTTATCAAATTTTTCTAGCTTTTCTTTAAGATAAGTTATTTTGGATTCTAAGCGCTTGATTTCATCTATATCTATATCGAATTTACCTTTGCAAATCCAACAGCTAATAGGCATCGGCAAATTTTTTCTTGTCTTTCTCAATTACTTTTCACTCATATTTAACAGTTAAGACTTCATTAATGTGAACTAGCTCTTGATCAATCCTTTAGACGAATTCTTATGTGGCATTTTCTCCCCAATATAAGAACGGACTCCATACATCTCCAGTATCAATCCAGTGGACTAAGTAGCAGAAACTATTAGTCTTCTGTTCAGTAAGTTTTCGCATGCTTCCACCATATTTTCATCACATTTCTTATTATTAGCCTTGAAGTCCACTATAATAACACAAGAAGCATTGATCATCTGGCCATAGTTCTTGAAGTCCTCAAAATCATTTACCCCTTTCACGAGCATTGTAACTCTCTGTAGGGCATTTTCATGTATTCCTGGACACTATTCTATATGTTGGTCTAAAGATTATTCAGAAGGAAAACTTTGGAAGTATCCATCACATAGATGTTTCTTTTCTTTATGCGCACTATCCCTATATATTAATCTACTGGGATTCTTGATCCAGAGAAAGTGGTTCTTTTGTCTGTATTTATCTTTATCTTCAGATTTGATAATATCTGTAAGAGCTAATAACCGAATTTTATACTTTCTTTTAAAGTTTTTACTAGCTATCACGAGTTTTGGAGTAGCTGTTTTTTCATTCCACCCCAAACATTGATGGAGATATTTGGATTCATCTCCTCTATTTTATTAAATATGCGTGAGCAGATTGGAGTAGACATTGGGGTACTATCTAGCTTGACTACATCTAAGTATGGCTTGAGTTTCTTTGCTCAGAATATTTGTTTAAGATGTTTTGTATCAGGCCGATCTTAATGAGTAAAATACAATCCCAATGCATCTTGAAGATATTTTTCTGAGGGTTTTTTTGTTTCTAGATCAATAAGATCTTTATTATCTGGATTGATAGTGGACTTTATATTGGCGAGCCTTTTGGAAGTAGAGATGAATGAACCTCCTGTACCATGACATAAAGTATATGTCTCAATACTTATAGAATTAATACGTTTAAGAATAAAACCTGATTTATGTATCAAATAGTCTGAAATCTTTTTATCAATATGACTAATAGATATGGCTAAATGTTCATCAATATCCTTTTCAGAAAGAAGTACGTCTATTTTTCCTCTATGATATCTATCAAGATATTTAGCTTCATAAATTGCTTTATCTGCAGAATTACCTTTTCCATTATATTTGTATTTTACATATATAGCATTTATGACCAATACTGTTTTTATTTGATTTTTTCTGCAAAGCTCTTCTTGTAAAACACCTGTAATTGTCTTATTTGATACTCCTATAAGTTGAGGTATATAAGGGACATCTGCGTATTTTGTTTGTTTGGCCTGCTGTTTATTGAATGCATATTTGGGATTATTGCTAGATGGTACTTTTCTCACCCATTTAGTCATTGAAGAGCGATTTCTATGTGGTCTTTCTAGATCTTTCCCAACTGGACATTCTTCAAAGTGTATATCCTCCCTATGAAAAAAGTCTGTGTGATTTTTGTTGAAAAATCATTCAATTAAATTCACTACAATTTCTGTATATTTGACCATACAATAATTGTGCTAAAAATTGCAATAAATCACACAATTATTGCATGGTAATTCATTCAATAATTATCCTATTTTTGACCTGAATTTATACAATTATTGTGTGATTTTTGAGCCAAATTTTAGGCCATATTTTAGGAATTATAGGTTAAATTTTACAGTAATAACAGGCAATTTATAAAGTAAAATTATGAATTTTTATTGACTTAAAATATAAAAAATATACACAATATTTCATAAATAAAATACTAAATTTGATATAATCATAAATATAAAAATTTGTAAGAAAATAAAATAAAATAAAGTATGTTAGCTTAGTAACATGAAAGTAAATTAGTAGTATCAAAGAAGAAAGTAAATTATTAGTGTAAGTAAATTATTAGTATTAAATAAAAAAGTATGAAGTTAGTGAAGAAAGCAAATTAGTAATGTTAAAAAGTAAATTATTAGTGTTAGTAATAAAAAAGTATGAAGTTAGTGAAGAAAGCAAATTAGTAATGTTAAAAAGTAAATTATTAGTGTTAGTAATAAAAAAAAAGTATGAAGTTAGTGAAGAAAGCAAGTTAGTAACATTAAAATGTAAAAAGTTAGGAAAATAAAAAGATAAAGAACACAAGTTTTCTTACCTGACATTTTAAAAGAAAGCTGAAGAAAAGTTAAAAGGTTAAAAAACATAAACAAAAACATTTCGCGTCATCATATTTATTTTGACGATCAGATCACGTGATCAACATATATAATTTTAAGAGTTGATTTTTACCGCTTAATTCTGGCCAAATTATAATTCCAGTCAGAACTAATTGTGTAACTTAATAAAAAGTTTTGACTTTTTTTAGTTACAAGGTGATATAAAAATTTCACCAATGGGTCCGGAAGATGCCCGTTTATAAGCAAATATGCAGTTGAATTTTGTGTAACCTTACTGCATAAATCACTTTACTTAGAAAAATCTATTTGTAATGGTTAAAAGTGGTCTATTTGACCCTAAAAGTGGTCAAATGTAACCATACAGGTAAGATGGAAAGTAGTATAGTAGGATTACCCAAAAATTGCTTTCCGTATCCTAAATTTAAGTCTATTTTCAAGTTGTACAATAATCACAATTTTTATTGTACAAAAATTGAATGTTTTCTGTATCCTAAATTTAAGTTGTATAAAGATCACACAAAAATTGAACATTTTCTATATCCTAAATTTAAGTTGTACAAAAATTGCATACTTTTAATATGCTTTGAAAAACTTCATAGCTATTTTTATCCAAAAATCTGCAATAATTGTACAATTTCCACACAGACTTGAACAAATATTGTACAAAAATTCGATGATTTTTTTTCATAGCCTTCACTTTGATAAAAGCCTAAGGAGCTGACTACCTCTTTCTTATACCCTCTTCTTCAAGGAAATTTTTACTGTTTGGAATGGTCCAGCTTTTGGATCACCCTCTTGTTTTTCGTCCTGCATTATGGGCTGTAATTCAAAAGCTTCATCATTTGCCTGTATTAGATCATTATGTAGAAATTGACAATCTTTTAAGGTTAGTAGTAAATTGCGTTCTTCACCAGTTACCTCTACTCATTTTTGGCATAATCTTGCACCCCATGTTCTCAAATGTTCCCAGACTTTCTTGCATGTCTATCGATTCATTTACCCCCTTGATCTTTAATGGAAGCTAAGGATGGCCCCGAAATTGATTTGGAAAAAATCTGAAATCCAAAATTCCGAATCTGAAATCCGAAATTTTTCCAAAATTAATTCATAATTTCGGCCGAATTCATAATTCCGGCCGAAATTAATTTATAATTTCAGACGAATTCGTAATTCTAGCCGAAAATCGTAATTCCGGTCAAAACGGATACGTTGATCATTTCTATATTTGGCGATAGCCGTTCTACAAAAATCGATTTTAGTAGGAACGATATGGAATATTGTGTAACATTGATTTCCATTTTAGGAAATTTCATAATTCCTGCCGGAATTAAGTGCATAATTCCGGCCAAATTTATATATTTAATTTCAGCATTTCGGCTGGAATTTCGGATTTCGGAATTTCAGATTTGGCTGGAATTACGGCTACGGTTTTGGAATTTCGGCAAATCCAAAATATTTCGGTTTTGGGGCCATCTTTAATGGAAGCTAGCCTCGTGCTCGGGGAGCTTGGACACAGCTTTGGTTGTTCCATTCGACGATCCCTTCCTTGTACGAACTAATGGAGTCTGAGCTGGCGATCGTCTCAGTACGTTTTAGAAGTTGGAGATTTGGATGAACAGATTTCGGATACCTTAGGGATGCGTACTTTCTTCTTTCGGTTAATATTCTTCAGTGGCTAAACTACATTGGTTTTTATTACTTTGATAATGCTGGCGAAGTTTAGCTGGTTTGGTGAATTTATAATCATGCAATAGCATGTAGTATCTTTTTTATCTGATCTAGGCATGCTATCAATAAGTTTCACCTGTTATATATTGTGTAAACTTTTTCACAATTTAAAATATTTAATTCTATAACCCCTCTTTTGTTTAATTACTTTTTTCTATTTTTGAATTTATGGCTTCTTCAATCATAGATTTTGGAACAACTTTTCTACTGAAGGTTTATGACTGAAGGAGGGATCCGGCATGTGAATATGCTTCAGGATAAGGCCCAGATGTTCAATCTGAATACTTCTGAGATGAGACTTAGAGGTGAGACTTGGAGGTAAGACTTAAATATGCCCGTCCTAGAGGTGAGAGTTAGAGGTGAGACTTATTTTTTTTGCCTAAAGGTTAGACTTAAAGGTGAGACTTAGAGGTGAGACTTAGAGGTGAACATAACTTGTGTACATGCTCCACTTCGCTCTGCAGACTGCAAACATTATTTGGAAATATCCTGGATTTCGAGAGGTTAGACTTAGAGGTTAGATTTTGCTAGGTGAAATTTTTTTTTACATTTGAGGTAAGACTTAGAGGTGAGACTTAATGGTGAGACTTAATGGTGAGACTTAAATATATCTGCCCCCTAGAGGTGGGACTTAGAGGTGATACTTAAATATCAAAAAAAATAATGGTATGCTAGAATTGAGAAATCGAATAATTCTAAATCAAGTTTGGGAGCGCTATTCGAATTCCGATAAGTCCATCTCTTTGAGGTGAGACTTATTGGAAATTTGTTTACAGTAATGAATCACTCTTAGAATTAATTCTAGGATAACATGAAAATATTGTATGCAAATTGAGCTTGCAAACTCGACCACTGAGCACGCTCAGACACTTCAGTGATCGGTGCTCGATGGTCTCATTTAGGGGCAAGTAATATGGCATACTTTTTTCGTTATATTATTTATTATTTGGAATTAAAAAGAGGCCTGCTCTTTAACAAAAATGGTGAACATCTTGATCTTGGAAACTTAAAATTTGGGTAAGAAGATATGTTAACAGGAATTAAGTCCAGTTCGATTTTAAGCTTAAATTCAATATTAGTTTTTGATATGTTTGCTAGTCTTGTAGGTTAATTTGGAGTTCAATAAATATTTCAAAAATTTTGTATATCGAGAAAGTGGCCAGACGTCGAAAGGCCACACACTTTTGTATATCTATTCAGAAATTTTGTCCCAGAACCTCCAAATATGCCTATATTCATGATTCATCAGTATATAAAATCTAAAAAAAATTATATATATATATATATATATAAGAAAATATTTTTGTGTAAACTTATATATAAATTTAAGTACAACTATATTAATTGAAAAATTTTGTGCATCAATAATGCATATTAAATTTTAAAATTGTGCATACAAAAAAAAATATATATATATTATATACTGTACAATATGAATTTTATACATTAACTTGAAATACATACTAACTTTAAAATTATCTGTAAAAATATTTCATATTTAATCTTATTTTATATAAGTATTTTTAGAAATGATATATGCAGATGATTCAAAAAAGTATCTAAGATTATATTAATAAACATTTATTTGCAAGATCAGTCTTTGATTTTACCAAAGTAATTGATGATCCTTTGCAATTAGATTATAATTGGAATATTCTTTTGAAATTGGATGAGTAGAATATTTTATGAATGTAAGCTTTTTTTCCATTTCTTATACCTGCATCTTCAAATTCTCAATCTCACATTATCTTTCAGTTATTAATGTCTTGCATAAATCAGCCAAAGGTATTTCTATTATATTTAGGCTATTGTTAATGCAGAATGAAACCAGTTATTTCACTGAAAATTATCTTACTGATGAATATTTCATCAATAAGGTTATTTTACTAAGGCAAGTAATGTTTATTATATATTGAATTACAACCTTTAGTGGTTGTAATATTATAAACATAAGCTGTAAATTGGCTGTAAATACTACACTATTGTGGTTAGCTAAAAGATGGTAATTCTGATTTACAAACATTATATTTACTTGACTTTGGGACTTACAACTATTTATGGAAACTAATACTACATCTCACAGAGTTTGAGGCTAGGTAGGGAAATTAGAATTATTAGGGTTAGAATTAGAGTTAGGATAAGTGGATTAGGATTCAAAACTCCTTTCAATCCGATCACTTTTTTCTTAGTGAAACAGGATTGCGTCTCATATTAAGTAATTGATCAAAAGCTCTTTTGACTAGCATCTTATCTATAATGGGCCGATCAAGAGAAAAAAAAATCACGCGCGCCTTCTTTTTTGGAACGAAACTCCGATTCAAGAAAAATAATTTTATTTAAATACAATGTAGCGTGGATCACGCGAAATAAACACAAAGGTTCGGGAACTTGCCCGTGATACATGATGTCACTAATTTGCTACGTTTATATCCCAATATCCTAATAGCCTATCTATTCTCCCAAGATTAATTTAAACTGACTAATTTCTTTTATTTAAAAAATTATTTTGTAATTTATTTTAGTTGGTAAGTTATATATAAGTTATCTATTTAATTCTATTATTACTTATTTATATAATATTTACATATAATTACTCAATGACCTTATTTCCCACCATTTTGTGAAGCTTCAACCGGCTTCTGTGCCTCTTCCATACAATGCTTTGGTTTGCATATTATCATCTTTGTATTCGACGGCTACTGGTTCCGATTAGCTTAAACGATGGTTTTCTCTCCTCGTTTAGTGTACATTCCATAAAGTACATCTTTTACAATCCTCTATACTTTATCCGGAATCGTTTATTTCTTTTGCTTTGCGCTTTCGGCACGTTAAGGATGGTCCATCGGTACTGTAACTTGCGTGAAGCCTTCCCTTTTTGACCTCAACTAATCCAGAAATTCTCCACTAGAACAACACTCTATCGCAAAATCGAGATTCTCTTGTCCGTTATGTCCCACGATAAGTCTCTTCGTTATGATTTTGAAACCTTTTCATATAAGGATACACCACTGGCTAAGTAACAGTAATTTCGTTGCCTCGTACGCCATGTCAATGGGAGTAATCTTTATACGAAGTTTATTTCGGCCGTTAGGTGCCTCTAACAATAGCTTGATACTTTTCACCTTTTAGGTCCACATATGACATATCCACATGAAAAACGGGATAGACATCAATACTAGGATTCGGGTCCTACGACTCCTCGCTAAATTCGTAGAATTGATACCTTGTCGGAAAGGTACATTCGTTAAATGGTTTCGATGGAGTCTCAATAATTACAGTGAACTTAAGGCTATTTTTTGTTACTAGCGCTCGCAACATCTCTCGGAATGCTATATCCTATCTGGGCGAGTATCTGTCTTCATCATTCAAATACTGCGGCCGGATTTTCAAATGCATATGTATGTTGCACGTATGGAATCTTTGAGGCCTTCGAGAGTCGCGTTTTCGATATTCACTGCCCACTTAAATGCCTTGTCGAACGCTGCGGTTAGAAAAGTGCCCACGAAGAATTCTCCTATTATTATTCTAATTTAGAAGGAAGAATTCTCCTCTTATTATTTAATTTAGATGGAAGAAGGGTTTGTCCTAAATTCCGTAATTGTCTTAAGGATGAATTCATCATAAGGAAGAACCTGTCCTAAATTTCGCAATAAACCGTGCGGTAATGCGGTATCTTCGTCACTTTCTTCATTGATTTCTCGCTATTTTGTACGTATCATACGTACTATAGACAGACTTGTTAAGCAATGCTTGCATCGAAGCAAGTTGCTCCCTTAATTCTAGTACCTCTTGACTCGAAGTGCAAACGAGTTATGGCGGAGAGACTATGATATGAATGCTCTTTCTCGGACCAGTAAGTACTCTTCTATTTCTCTTGTTGCAAGGAGTTCGGTTGAGAGATTGCCTAAAGGATCGTCTTGTTCGTAACTAATTTCCACTTAGTTTGTCTACAGGAAAAGTGTCGAACTCTGGTACTTTTTCGCCTTAATAGCGTCCTTGGGCTCACTAATAGGCTCATTCCTACTAAACAGAGAAAGCGTTCGCGGTTGACGAGACAGAGTAAAGTGAGACATTTCGGGTTATGTACTAATTTTCGCGAAATGTTACATTATCTGTTATTGTGTGATAAAAATTTTATAAATACTGAGGTAGGGTATATATAAGAAATTATTCTGTCGTACAGACACTGTACAGACTGTCGAGATCCATTTATTTTGTAACACAATCGGTGAAATAAACTCTTCCAGGGCGAAGAAGTGTGCAAAAAATAAATCTGATAAATAATTATACATAGGTTATATGTAAACAGAGTTAAAATAAATAATGTTAATTTAGTCGAAAGATATTAAGTTTTCGTCTTCTCTCTTTTCATCTTTTTTCTACGTACAATCCCGCTTGATAACTAGTATCCTTTGTCATTATATTTGACACTTCCTGTGTCTCTTGTATCTTGTGGCTGTGCCTGATACGTCGAATTCTGCTAGATACATTCTCAAACCACATCTCATAGCGACGAACCATCTTTGTAATAGCTAGGTATATTACCTTTGGAAATAACTTCCAGCTTCATATAGTCTTCGAAGCTCATATCACAATATGCATTTCCGGTGCACTTGTACGCCATAAAGTATGCATGCTAATGTTCGCTTCCTAATTTGGAATAGGTGAGCTGATTGCGAGAATAGCATATACCTATGTTTCTACGAGTTAAACATACAAAATGCATTGTTTTTCTGGCAATAAGATATCTATCAAATTGTCCTCATACATCAATTTCTCTCAAATTCGCTCCTTCCTAATCAGACGGAGCCTCATTTCATGAATTTCTGGAAATTGGCAGTTATCTTTCTACACAAAATCATTACAACTGAACTATTTGACACGTGATTTACATCAATAAGCCATGAGATTTATAGCGTGTTTATAGCAAATTATAGCGATTCTTTATCAAGTTATACTATAGAATATCATGATTAAAATTTATACGGATTTGTGAGTTTGGGCGAGGTGAATAGTTCGCTTTGCTAAGCCACTCATTAAAATCACGTGCACTTTCTGTTTCGGAACGCTGATCTCTTGCCAACAAGACGCTGGCGAAGAGTAAGAAATGTGAATAGTTCAAGGTATCAAATCATAAGGTCAAATTTCAGAACCGAATAAAGTTGTTTAGAAATTTAATCCCCATATAGCATACAGCATACACAAAAAATCAAATCAAATACTTTAATATATATCTTTATAATTTTATAAAACTGCTAAACAATAATATAAGTTTTATTTTAAGAATGAGCATATTAGTGGGGTAAATGAAAGTTATTACTTGGTCTCCTGGATAATATCTTCCAATAAAATCTTGCTTTTGAAACCGAACCATTGGTAAAGTTTGATCCTATTTTTTTATAATTTACTGTTAAGTTTTTCCAAGCCAGTAATCTTAGTATTATGGTTCAAATAGATCAGGGACATTAGAATAATTATCGCATCTATTGATGGAAAATTTTCTTCATACAGTTTGAAGTATTTAAAAATGTTTTAATCTGTGGATCTAGTTCGTAAGTTTCTTCCATATCAGTATTTAAAGATCGAATTTTAAAGCTCCAGTTTGTGAGCTATTACTTTGAATAAGTTACCTAAAACATGATTACTTTTGCCAAATTTTAAGACTAAGACCATTTCAATTTCTCAATGTCATTTCAAGTCTTAAGTCATCATTTCGCCCACGTAATGGTATGCGAATTTATAAATTTCTGTGAATATGGGGGATATTCAGTTTCATCCTCTGGGAGGTTCGGCATGTATTGATTGAATCTTTAAGCTCTTTGTTCGGTTTCATCATTAGCATTTTCCAGGATGAATCAAGGTATTCCCTCCCATTTAAATATAAGTTCATGACTTTATCTTTACTGAGATCATCAAAGAACATTTTGCTCTCTTCAAGCTTCCAGTCTGGCATGTATATATTCCCCACTTATCAAATTCCTTATGAAGAAACAAGAATGATTTCGGCATCATACTCCGTTGGGTGTTGTCCATCCACGATATACCATACTTTTGGGACATCCAGATTCTATTCTTTAAAGCGAAAGATTTCAATACACAAGATGTGTTTCTTACTGTAAAGAATCGGATTTTTATTGGCTTTATGGTACACTACCATTTTCCCTAGACCTGAAAGATATATAATAGGTAGTAGCTGAAATGTTTCCCAGTCCCTGGATTGCCAGTGATCCGCAATCTTTTTATTTTATTTTCAAGAACAACGCTTTCAAATCATCATAGCATTTGCGGACAAACAGATAGGTTTTTTACTATCAGCCAAATAGAGAAAATTCTTGCGGTCTTTAAACCTTTCCAGAATTTCTCAATTTTTTTATCGTTAATTCCTCTGCAAACCACTGTACAATAGGAATAAATGTGTAGACAGAGTTAATATAGAAGTATTCGATATCATTAAAAGTTATACGTCACGATCATGTCGACCAATGCGAAGGTAAATTGGGTTAAGAGACCAAAAAAGGCAAAGTTAGATAACGATGTAACACAAAATCAAAAGTCGAGTCCTATTATTTTTAGAACGTATAATAACTTTCCTTGGGAAACAAAGTTTAAGGTCAGGCGTTGAAGAACATTCATCACATTATTTTTCCAGGATTTTTGTAAAAAGTGAGAGCATAACTCAGCAATTTCTTTTTTTATTTGAAGTGAGACCGATAATACATCACAAATATCATTAAGAGACATTGCTTTTTTATTAGAAAGAATTTTTAGAGACGAAAAAACTAAATACAAAATGGGTTGAGTTTATATCAAACTTCACATCAAACTTTCTATCACGCATAAAATATATAAAAAGTGATTGTCATGAAGTATCTTGATTATAATATTACGTAATATCAGATAATCACAGTGGTCATACGAGAGACCTCAATGACCAATGGGAACGTTTTTCTCCCTTCACGAGTATTTATCGTAAAATGAATTATAATAAAATTTTGAAAGAAAAAATGATCGAAATAGCAGTAGCTAACACATAATATGTTACATCGATATATCTATGTTGTATGTAAGTTGCAGAATCAATTTTTAATTTCAAACTAGTAACTATTATTTTTGTTTTTTCTTTTTAAAATCGTACCACTGTACCACCGTGTGCACATTTCTAATTTAATAAAATGATCGGCTGGTCATATGATGTTTACGATGCTATTGTCTCGTGAAAAAGGCAGACACCAATTCTCTATTTCTTAAATCTCATTTTGTTTACACGATTTTTTTTTTAAAAGAAAAGGAAAAAAAAATGTCAAAAATTATTGAAGAATTTAATATTACTAAATGTCAAAGACTTTCTCAATTGAATGAGAAAATAATTAAGCAATACGAGTACGTAATATTTATTTTAATATATCTTGAGGTTTTTTTGAGACCTGATATTGATTTAATTCACTTATCAATTTAGAACACAAACTGGAGCAAGGATTATTCTTAATACCGGGCAAATTACAACTTTGACAATCTCCGGAAATTCATCTGAATTTAAAAAAGCCAAAATTTTGATAAGAGATTTCCTTGAAAAAAATTCTTTTATTCCAAAAGTTTATTATCTTATTTTGGACAGATCAATTTTGAAAAATAATGACAAACTTAAATTTGTTAAATTCCATGAGGAAACTATAGAAATTAACGATGATGTCGGTGATGGTGGTGATAATTCTTTGGAAGATTCAGACAGAAAAGCCCATTATTTCGTTGAATTTCTACAACAAAATAATGAGACCGACGATGATGATGATTCGAGCAAACCTGAAGAATTCCTAAATTTAATTTCTCCATGTCATTTTAATACTTTCAACAAAATTGAAGATTGTTTGGAAAGATTATATTTAAAGATAAAAACAACAATTAAAAGAAGTTATGCATTTCCCGACCAAATCGTCTTTAAACCTAATATATACCTTGGCAAAGCCTTATTTTCTGATGTTATTAATCCTGAGGATACTTTTGTTTTAAAAGAATGGTATATGTTTAATATCTTATCAGAACATGGTAGTCGTGAAAGTATTGATGATTATACTTTTGATGGTGAATTTTACAATAATAATACCGTTAATACTGCATTTCATCAAGGCTCACTTCAAATTAAAGAAAATTTCAAAATACTTGAACAAAAATTTGATTTCAAATTGGACAGTGAACAAGTTGCCCAAGACAAAAACAAAGGAAAAATAAGCATTTTTTATTCTCCTGGAGAATTCAAGAGGAGAAAGATAACATTGCGATGGAGCGAACGAGAAAATAAATGGAAAGTTACTGTTAACGCACATGGTCTTAATCGTTTAGGTGAGTGATTTTACTAACTAAAATTAAAATGTATTTTTTATTTTTTTTTTCTTTTTTAACAAATTTTTATTAGCGCATATTGATATTCTCTCTGGATCAAAGGAGCCTGATATTAGACTCTCGCTTAAAACTTTTTATAATCTTCCTTCTGAGGGCTCAGAGATTGAAGAGACGGTTGATAAAGTTCAGTCTCAAATTTTTTACGAAAGAGATGGAATGTGGTTTAAATCAAATGATTTTATCGATACTATAATTAAACGGGCTGTTGTTCGACAAGTTATTGAAAAGAAACGTTACAAGTAATAGATTCATTGTTTCTTCACAGTGATTAATTAATCTTTTCTTTTAAACAATTCTCATCTTTTAAATCTTTATTTTCACTTAAAATTATAAAGAAATAAGGATTTTTTTATTACATTCTCAACGGTAAAACAGGACAATAGAGGTAAAATTACGATTCAAAATTTTATCAAGTTGAAACATCGTTTTTGGAAACAAAAGATTAGCAAGATTAGCTTAGATAACGTTGAAGATTTTATGAAGAGCGCTAGTGAAATTTTACATTATGCTCGAGAATTGATAAGTGCAATATAAATAATTTATAGAAAATATTTTCTGTTTTTTTGTATAAATTTCTAATTTATGTAAATATTGTTTAAGCTAAAATCAAATAAATAAATTTTATTTCATCTAATCGAAATTATTTATCTGACAATGTATATCTCAGTTTGGAGCATAAAGTTTTTTAAGCTATTTTCCGTACTTTTTGGCAAATATTTGAACTATTACTTCGTGATTATAAATGAGTTTAAAAACATATTAGGAATAATGTACAGTATTTGTGTGATTTGTGTGATTTAAAAAATTGTTGATTGTTCGTTCAGTTGATTGCCGATCGTTAATTATTGTCTACAAGATCTACATGCAATTGTCTACCAAATTTACCTATTACATACGATAAATAATAATATTTTGTGGCCGAAAGTCGAAATGAGATTATAATAACACATAATTGCAACCATCGTGTAATACCCATGTATCACCGTGTACACAGCGGTCAGTCATATGATAGTTATTGTTTCGAAAAAAGGTAATTGATTTTGATATAAATTACTTATTGGGAGTACTTACAGTCCTTCACCCCTTTACCATCGCTTTTGTTCATACAATCTTCGAAAGAAAAATGTCGAATATCGAAAAATTTGATATTACTAGATGCCAGAGACTTTCTCAATTAAATGAGAAAATAATTAAGCAATACGAGTACGTAATATTTATTTTAATATATCTTGGGTTTTTTTTGAGACCTGATATTATTATATTTAATTCACTTATTAATTTTAGAACACAAACTGGAGCAAGGATTATTCTTAATACCGGGCAAATTACAACTTTGACAATCTCCGGAAATTCATCTCAATTTATAAATGCCAAAGTTTTGATAAGAGATTTCCTTGAAAAAACCTCCTTTCTTCCAACACTTAGTTATTTTGTTTTGGCTGAACATGTTTCGAATAATAGAAAACTTAAATTTGAGAAATTCAATGAGAAAACTGTAGAAATTAATGGGGATGGTGGTGATGATGGTAATGATGGTAATGATGGTTATGATGATGATGATAATGATTCTTTAGATGGATCAGACATAAAATCTCGTTATTTCATTAAGTTTGATGAGACTGTCGTTAATTATGACGATAATAAACCTGATGAATATATAAATCTTACTCCATATCAATTCAATACCATCAATAAAATTGGTGATTGTTTGGAAAGATTATTTTTAAAAATAAAAACAACTATTAATAGGAGTCTTACATTCCACGACCAAATCATTTTTAAACCTAAAATATTCTTTGGTAAACTCTTATTTTTTGATTTTACTAATCCCGAAGATCCTTTTGTTTTACAAGAATGGTATAGGTTTAATGTCTTATCAAAAAGAGGTCGTAGCGAAAGTGTTGCCGATTGTTCTTGTGATGATGGTGATCTTTATGGTTGTAGGACCGTTAATAATGAATTTCAACAAGGTTCGCCTCTAATTGAGGAAAATTTTAGAATATTTCAACAAAAATTTGGGTTTAAATTGGATGATGAACAGGGTAAAAACAAGGGAAAAGTAAATATTACTTATGTTCCATCACCAACTAAGAAGAGAAAGATAACATTGCGTTGGAGTGAACAAGAAAATAAATGGAAAGTTGCTATCAATGCTCATGGTCTTAATCGTCTAGGTGAGTGATTTTACAATTTAAATTCTTTAAAAAAGAAAAAAATAAATTGTTTTTTTAACTTCCTTTTTTTTTATTATTAGCTAATATTGATATTGTCTCTGGATCAAAAACGCCTGACATAAGATTCTCACTTAAAACTTTTTATGGACTTCCTTCTGAAGGTTCAGAAATTGAGAAAACAGTGAATGTCGTACAATCTCAAATTTCTGCTGAAAGAGATGGCATGTGGTTTAAATCAAAAGATTTTAAAGGCACTGAAATTAAAAGAGCTGTAATTCGTCAAGTCATTAGAAAGAAATGCTACAAGTAATAAATTTATTGTTTTCTCACGGTGATCAATTAATCTTTTAAAAAATTCATATTAATTTAAATTTTTTTACTTTAAAATTGAAGGAATGAAAAATTTTCTATTACGTTTTCAACAGTAAAACAGGAAGAGAAAGGTAAATTCTTCATTCAAGACTCTATCACTTTAGGACACAAATTTTGGGATCAAAAAATTAGCTTAGATAATGTTGAAGAATTTATGACGAGTATTTTTGAATCTTTGTTTTATGCTCGAGAAATGATGAATGTTTTTGTTTGATAAATATTTTTTATTTTCGCTTTAATCCTATTTTCACGAATCTTCTTAATTATTTAAGTTTATTGTCAAATAAATTATTTTATTTTATTTTCTTTAAGAGATATTATTTAACTGGTCATAAAATTTTAGCCCCTCCTACTTTATAACTTTTTATTCTTTTTTTATATTTTAATAAAATGTCGCAAGAGAATGCGAGAGAAGGTTGAAGATTTCACGAGTTAATCTCAATAATTATTACATAGTTAATTATTAAAAGTACTATGCTTGCCAACAAATAAATAACGTAAAACAGAAGGTTTATTCTTGCCATGATTGCCCCCAAATTTATACTAAGCGTGAAACTATTAAAGTAAAAACCCATAAATTAATAGATGGTTTTCGAATGTGGCTTTTTTTTATGTTACACTGCTGTCACTATTGTCATAGTTGCTTCTGTTGGAATTGTTGTTCTTGTTTCAGTTGAGCGTGCTTAAGTGACTGTAACTTTGCTGTTATGATTTGATAATATTCAATTTTTGAACTTGCTTTATTATATATATCTTCTTCCATTTCTTTAAATCTTTGATTCACGTTGTATTTTGTATTAAAAACTTCCAAGAGCACAAATAATCTTTTTACGTTAGCTTTACGTTCTATTTATTCATTTATGTAAAAGCAGGAGAGTAAACAATAAAAAAGTCCTATACATGTTAGCTTTACGTTCTTCGTATGACAATATAAGATGCCATGCTTGTTGCAAATTGCACGTGATTTTTATTGCGCATTGCGGTCGCGCAATGCACGCACATATTTGGATTACATGCAATTTGCATAAATCAAGCGGACCGCGACCATGTAATTTGCATAAATCGAGCGGACCGCGACCATGTAATTTGCATAAATCAAGAGGACCGCAAGATTTCAACAGCATCGGTCTGCTGATTTTGTTGCTGTTGTCGCCGTTGCTTTTGTTGTAGTTGCTGTTGCTGTATAGCGCGCATTTTTGCTACTAATGTTTGATTATATTCATATTTTGATTTAGCTCTCTTATGTGCATCATCTTCCCATTTCTTTGAAGCAGTAAACCTCTGATTCACGTTGAGGTTGATATTAAAAACTTCAAAGAGAACAAATAATCTTTTTACATTAGTTTTACGTTCTCCGTCTGACAATGTAAAACGCCAATTAGCTGAAGAAGAGGAAGCAGTATACATGTTTATTTGTTGATTTGTAGACATAATAAATTTTTATGAAGGGATTATTTGTTTGAGAATTATTTAGAGCGTAAGAAGAGAGTTATAAATGTGAATGTTGTTATTTTGAGAGAAATAAAAAACAAATAACCCTTATTATATATTTTTTTCGTGTCATGGGAATTTACCTTATTTGGTAGTATATATCGCTGTTATCAGTTATCGTTCAGCCCAATAGGAAAAAGCAGATTTTCATAGACCGATATTAATGTTTTTTTATTTAATTTTTTTTTTTACATTGCATTGTGTGATATGCTGTAAACTTTATTTTAGGTTAGCAGTTAGCTGTGTGCCAAGTGTTATAGTATTATACACATTCGCAACGTCACAAGGTTAAATTTTTTTTTTAGGTAATATCATTTATCTTTCTAAGATGATGTCTCCAGACGCGTCGAACGCGTATCTTAATCGCAATCCAATCATTGTTGAGAATTATACATGGGTTCAAGCCATGCGAAATATTACGCCACATTACACCAATTCGGCAATACCCCCGGTGTAATACTTGTGTAACACGATCGTAATACTCTTCGATGTAATATATTTCACCATTTTCACCATTATGCCGAATTATCTGAAATAATTATTCCTCCATGTATATTTGAGAATATTACATTTTATTTCCCCTTGACGATATTTCTGACCAAGAAATGACGTTTTTCTGAAACGCATACCTCCTCCATCGAATGACGAACACAAATATATTTTTACATAATACCATACAGATTTATTTAATCACTTGGAAACATGGTTATTAATGGATTTTATAAAGCCCGAAACATTTAGAAACATGACGAATGCTTTCTAGGTTTCACAGTTTTTAATAATGCAAAGGCCGGATATATTGAAACGACGCGCCATTAAAATTCAAAAGTGTCAGTTACATGGTTATTATTTTTTTCTATTTGCTAACCCGGCAAGTTCTCGGCATTAGTTTTGCTAAATGCCGGCAATTTATGAATTTGCTGTAATCTCTTTGTATAAAAAACAAAAAAAAACCGGATTTTTAATGATTTTGAATGGAAAGAATACGAAACGAAAGGATTACCTAATAAATGCGTGAGAGTTTTCATATCTTATATTGTCAATTACTTGGCCTTTTACCAGTATAAAAATTTTTATTATGAGTCATCACAATTTATATAATTTGTCATCTTCAAGTTCAGATGATAGAAATGTAAAAATGACAGCCAAATGTTAAAAGTTAATAATTCGATATAACGAATGCTGACGATCAATATTGAAACTTAACCGAAAAGTTATTATGAAATCTAACCGAATTTTGTCTGATATATTAAGACGAATGACAGCGAATTGTAAAATAAAAATCAGCTTTCGTGTAATAATCGTATTTTTTGATAAAACTTAACTATAGATGCACGTTTCTTTTTGTAATATGCGTCTATGATAGCGTATATTACCATAATGAAAGTGCATCTATGGCGACGTAAGTAATAATTAATTATTTTTATTTTATTACAGAAATTAAAAAAAAACTTATTATTTTTTATTGTCCATGTGATTTTAAATTTCGAGGAAATGAAAATTCGTTCATAAATCTCATGCAAATTTGTTCCAGAGTTATTCTGCCTGCGAAGCAACACTATATCATTCTTTCCTTGAAAATTATAACGTAATAATTTTAATTGGGTAATCTGTTATTCAAATTATAATATATTTGTATTTCAAAAAGAATAAAAATTTCACACAATATACCTATATATAAACACTCACAACATGTGGAAAAGACCATAATATAATAAAAGAAATAGTCAAAGTCAAGGAGGAACTAGGAAGAGATAAAATGATCAGTTTATCAAATCATGTAATGATAACATCACGTTATCGGCGATCGAATGACCGATGTGCCGCTGTACCACCATGTACATAATCCAATTTAATAAATTGATCGGTTAAAAATTATTTACTGAGAATTTATCCTTACCATCGAAATTTCGTTTTGTTCATACGATCATCAAATGAAAAAAAAAATGCCCAGGATTATTGAAAAATCTTTCGATATTACTAAATGTCAAAGACTTTCTCAATTAAACGAGAAAATAATTAAGCAATACGAGTACGTAATATTTTTATTTTAATATACAGTATATATGTTTTTTTTTTCTTGAAATCCTGATATTATTATATCTAATTCAATTTATTAATTCAGAAGAAAAACTGGAGCAAGAATTATTGTTCATACCGGACAAATTACAACTTTGACAATCTCTGGAAATTCATCTCAATTTATAGAAGCCAAAGTTTTGATGAGAGATTTGCTTGACAAGACTTCTTTTATTCCAGCAGTTTGTTACTTCATTTTAGCAGATCCAGTTTCAGATAGCAAGCTTAAATTCGTTGAATTTAATGAGAAAATTGTAGAAATTAACGATGATGATGGTGATGATGATGGTGGTGGTGACGATTCATTAGATGAATCAAAAAGAATAACTTACTATTCCATTGAATTTCTACAAGATTATGAGGCTGATGATAATAATTATGCTAACAGGTCTGAGAATTTCTTAGATCTAATTACTCCATGTAAATTCAACACCTTCAATAAACTTAATTATTGCTTGGAAAGATTATCTTTAAAAATGAAAACAACTATTAAAAGAAGTCTTGCATTCCCAGACGACCAAATCATTTTTAAACCTAAAATAATCTTTGGTAAACTTCTATTTTATGGTATTACAAGTCCAGAAGATCCTTTTGTTTTACAAGAATGGTATAGGTTTAATGCCTTATCAAGAATTATCAATGAAATTATTGACGATTACTCTCGCGATGATGATAAATTATACGGTGGTAAAATGATCTATAATGAATTTCGACAAGGTTCCCTTCTAATTAAGGAAAAGTTTAAAATACTTCAACAAAAATTTGGATTCAAGTTGGACAGTGAACAAAATATAAACAAGGGGAAAGTAACCATCTTTTATGTTCCTGCAGAATTTAAAAAGAGAAGAATTTCATTGCGTTTGAGTGAACAAGAAAATGAATGGAAAGTCGCTATCCACGCTCATAGTCTTAACCGTCTAGGTTAGTAATTTATTATTATTATAAATTGAAAATTTTTTAACAATTTTTTTTTAATTAAAAAAACTTTTTTTTTTTTTTTATTAGCGAGCATTGATATTATCTCTGGATCAAAAGAACCTGATTTTAGACTTTCACTTAAATCTTTTTACGACCTTCCTTCTGAGGGTTCTGGAATTGAAAAGACGGTTAATGACGTTCAATCTCGAATTTCCGGCGAAAGGAATGGCATGTGGTTTCAATCAAAAGATTTTGCCGGCACTACAATTAAACGAGCAGTAGTTCGACAATTCATTGAAAAGAAACGTTACAAGTAATAAATTCATTTATTTCTTCGCAGTAATCAATTAATTTTTCTTTAAAGAAATTTTGCTAAAATTGTTAAAATATTTTTTTATTTTTTACTTAAAGGAATGAAAAATACTCCATTACATTCTCAAAGGTCAAACAAGAAGAAAGAGGCAATATCACCTTTCAAAACATTGTCGCTTTGAAACACCGTTATTGGGGTCAGACAATTAGCTTAGATAATGTTGATGAATTTATGAGGAGTATTACTGAAACTTTTCATGATGTTCGAAAAATGATGAATGCTTTAGTTTGATTAATTTATAGAAAATATTTTTTATTTTGCTTTTTATTTTCTTTGCTTTTATTGTATATTCATTTCTATGATCTTTTACTAATTTCTTTAAAATAATTATAGATATTATTTAAGTTTGTAAAAAATCAAGTTAATTGATTTAATTTTATCCAAGAAATATATAACGCTTACTTTTAAAATTTATTCCTTCACCCTTTTTTTCCCTGCTGTAATAAAAAAAAAGGACGCTGGTTTGAAATGGAAAGAAAAAAGTGTTGGATAAGTTGGAATCGGCTTTTATATCGACTTTTAACATTTAAATAAATATTTAGTCATGGTTGACTATTGAAGAAACAAACCCATAAATTAATAGATGATTTCTGAATATTTTTGTGTAGTATTTGTCATATTGCAGCAATATTGGGAATATTGGAACTGAGAGAGGGAAACACACTCTTTATAAGAACACGAGACGATGGATTTTACATTTATTAATTTAAACAACTTGATCAGTCGTGAAAAAGCGTAGTCGATATTCACTTTAAGCATTCTCGCGTTAAGTTTTTTTATATTAATAGATTATTAAACAACTGGTTATTGTAATTTTAAAAGCCGATTGATTCCGATTGATCGAATTATTTCAATTAAAAATTCACATTTTCAAGAATTCCTTCAAAGAATATGTTGATTATAACTTCAGTTATTATTTCTTCTAATCACATAACATTTCTTTAATATGTGGTATAAGATTTAGATCGATCTAATAAAGTTTTGGTCAGTACAGTTTGGGCAGTACAGTTTGGGCAGTTTTGGATTGTCCAAAAGTCTAATTTAAAAAACCAGTCCAAAATATAACGCATTGTGATACTTTAGCACTTATATTGTTTATACTAATTTAGCATTTAATTGTGTAGACACTAGACAGGTAATGATTTATGAAAATTTCCACAAAAGAATCGACCATTCACGTTTCCAAAAGAAAATGCTGATTAAAGAGGATATAAGACTGAAATATATTATCTCATTTATGAACGACTGAGTTGTTTAAAACTCACGCGAAATTTAATTTAAAAAATCAGGAAAGAATAGTGTAATAATTTGTTACATTAAACACGAAGAATAATACTTTATTAAACGTTATAATAATATAGTATAAAATAAGGTTTGTAGATCTTAGACCGAGGCCGTGACATAATTTCCTTTTTCGAGTCATAGCTATACATGGGGGTGAATTAGGTTCAAATCATGCCGAAATATTACGGTACATTACACCAATTCGGCATTACACCGGTGTAATACTGGTGTAATACTATTTTCATATGAATCTTCGAACAAAATTTTGTATAATATATTTCACAATTACGCCGCTTTAATGCCGAATTATCTGAATTAATTACATATATAAGCCATAGCAAGCATTTGGTAAAATGGGTTCCATAAGTTTTGTTCTAGGCTCCTGAATAAAAATACATCAAGAATAATAGGATTTCCAGACATACTGCATTGTTCCAACCCTATAAATTAATGAATTTCGTAAAAGGAATAGAAATAAGTAAATGATCTTAAATTTATTTTCAATCAAATTATAAAACTATCAATTTCAATTGTGTAAAACATACATACAACGTTTGGATGGACAGTAAATCAAAACATTATGTGATATTTGTTGTTTGATATAATGAAAAATGTCAAACATAATAAATTTATCGAGACAATATGAAATTAGATTTTAATTTTTTGAAATGGAATTATATTTCTATATGCTCTTATTTCTTTTAATTCATCTAAATAAATTTCAGGTGACTTTTTATATTTCTCAAAATAACGTGTTTTATTTGCTTTTTTTTTAAAAAAAAAATTGGGACCGGCGTTTATATGATTTACATATACCCATTTTATACGTACAGTACAGCTCTATCTGTTTTGTATCTTAAGAAATAAATTATATAAAAATCATTAATACAACCCTGTAAACAAAATTACAAAGCTACTTGATACAATTAATATAAAATACCTACCATATGATAGACCTCGATATAATAGATGAGATTTTAAACCTAAAGTACTAGAAAATTCACTAGTTAATGTAATTGTAACTTTGTAATCATATTCATAAAACTGATTTATTACCAAAATAATTGAGAAGGAAGCTGCTATTCGACTTGGGCATCTGTAGACCTAATTGACTGTTCACCCAATAAAACGTACGATGAATTTCTATGAATTTCTCTATGCACACACAGTGCCATTGGAAATTTATAATATCATCGAGGGGTCCTAAAAAATAATTATAATTATTTAATATGGACTTGTCGTGCTCCACATACTTTTCGCAACAATAATTACGAAATCTTATTACTAGTTACAACTTAAAACAAAATTATATATAAACCCTACCCTTTGTTATTTATAAAACATTTGGAATGTGTGTCATCTGGGAATGCCATCTGAAACAGTGGAATATAAATGATTTGAATTGATTGAATGACTTGAAGTTGAATGCAAATCCTTTGATTCTAAAGTATTAAAGTATAAAAGTATTTAATATTAACGTTAAATACAAATTCTTTTGAACTCCATATATTCTAGTAATTGTCAAAAAGGCTTACCAAATTTTTGAACTTTTTGATACAAAATCAAATTGCCGCGCCATGATTATATAAACCACATGTAGTTAAGTGTGGTTAAGTTTCCCGAGTTCAGTTCAATTTCAAGTTGTAAATGGAATGAATGGAAATCATGAATCAAGTTAAACTCTGTTAAATCATAGTTCAATTCTAATTAAAGAAAAAAACGTAAAAAATTTCTGATCTACATTACACAATAACCAGACATGATTAGCCAGATCAACATGAATATTTGTCACACAATGGCGTTAATATTCTAAGTAATTTTTTTTCTTTAACAACTCAAAAAAAAAAAAAAAAAAAAATTTTTTTTTTTTCGAATAATCAATAAAAAAAGAAGATGGCTTGTCAACTTCCAGCTGATTGTTTATATGAAATTTTTGAATATTTAGAAGAAAGTGAAACCTCTTTATTTGGATGTTTATTAGTTAATCGTTCTTGGTGTGTAGTTGCAGTTAGAATTTTATGGAGAAATATTTGGAGATTTTTAAAATATTTTACGATACAAAATCAATTTAAAAATGAAACAATAATTCTTAATACATTGATTTCATGTCTTCCTAATGAATCAAAAGAACTTTTACAAAAAATCATTCCAACATTTACTTCAAAAACACCAATGTTTAATTATGCAGGATTTTGTAGAGTTCTTTCAATTCAGGATATTGGACGAATCATTGATAATGTTCTTGAACCATCAATTGATTCTATTGGATCATCTATCAATTCTTTAAGTATAAAATATAGAAATAATTTAATAGCAAGAGAGATCATAAAAAATTTTTTGAGACAAATTTCATCATTGAGAAGATTAAATTATTGTGTAGATAATTATAGTATACTTAATAATATATCATTTATTGGAACAAATAATTGTTTAACAAATCTTACAGAATTACATTGTAGTTCAAGTATTAAATCTGATCTATCTCAAATATGTCATAATTTACAATCACTTAGTATAAAATTCAAAGAGAACGTTTCAAATGATTTAAAAGATTTGATCTCTTTACAAAAGAATTTAAAAAATTTAAAATTATTTTTTTATGGTACAAATGATTGGAAAGATATAATTCCTACTTTAACAAAATCAACAAATACATTAATAACATTACATATATATAGTTATTATTGTAAAGATTTATCATTATCATTTATTGCTTCATTTTTAAATTTACAAGAAATTATACTTGGATTTGAAGGAATAAATTTAGAAGATTTTAAAGAATTACAAAATATTTTTTTTCCAAAATTACAAATTTTAAGAATTCCTTATCAATGTTTTAAACTTGAATATTTAATTAATTTTTTAAAAAAAAATGGAAAAAATCTTAAAGAATTACATATAGATGGAGGTAATAAGAATTTAAATTTATATATTGCAAAATTTTGTCCTAATCTTAAAAAACTTTCTATAATACTTAGTAATAAATTAATATTAAAAACTATATTTATGAGTTGTCAATATTTAGAAAGTATTAAAATTTGGTGGGTAGGACGTAAAAGTGAGATGAAAATATTTAAAACTATTTTAAAACATTCCCCAAAAAATTTTTGTGAATTAAAAATATTTAATAATTCTCAATCAAAATTATCTCCAAAAGATTTAAAATATTTTTTTATAGATTGGAAAGATAGAATTCCTTTTACCTTAATTGTTATTAAGGGTTATTATAATAGTTTAGAAGCAAATAGAAAAAATATGAAAATTATTAAAAAATATAAAAAATTGGGTGTTATTAAGAATTTTGAAATTAAAGAATTTTATGAAGAAGAAATTGACATTTTTTGAATTAGATGATTAGATGTAGGATCAATTTTTTTTTTAGTAATATTCTAGGATGCAAATATTAGTTATTTTTATATTTTGTAAAAAAAAAAGACATTGATAAATAAATATACCACTCTGGCATTTCAACATTTAGCTGTTAATTTTAACGTAAGAATAATCTGGACTTACTTTGACGTAAGGTATGATGTAAGGTAAGACGAAAGGTAAAGACGCGATATATTTGCGATCTTTGCGTAAAAGTTGTGCCCGGTGAGTCGGCGAGTCGGTAGGGTCAGTAATTCTTGTAATATCACGTAAATCACGTCACCATCACAATATAAAATCGAGTGCTTGCCCTCATTGCTTTATTTATTAAACAATTTCTTGTCTATTGTTCACAAATATAAATCAATACATAATTACCAAAATTATCTCAATCTTTTAAATCATCAACGGCCTCAAATAAGAGAATATCCACAACCAATTTTAATACTTCCTAAATAATTAATAATGGGCAAACTTCTACAAATATTTAATTTAACCAAACTTTTAGGAATTAATAAAGTAATTGTAAATTGTAATTTACCAAGTACGAATGTTTCAAAATTTGTTGAGCAAGAATTAATTCCGTTAATCCATCCGAAATAACCATTTGAATGTTACTGTGAATGATCGTATATGATGACGTCTTTTGTGATAAATACAAATTCCGCTGAATAACAATGTCCTTGCTCCAGGGTATGATGTAAAAGTTGTATGTTTGTCTATAAACTTGAAAGAAATCTTGAATTATTATATTTATGATACGAACGGGTAGTTGTGTCATTTTCTGCTGAGTAGATTATCGTTCAATGCCTCAATAAACTTCTTCAGTTGATACAAAATGATGCGTAATCCAACATTGGACTAGTTCTTGAAGATGAATTAAATAATTTTATTCCCATATAAAATTTCTTCCGATTCATCTGGAAGGTATTCCGTAAAATTCTGACGGAAAGATTGCACCCAGTGTATGAAATTCAAGTCAAATACTTTTTGCGCAATGTACAACAAAAAGTCACATGCAATTTGCGCAAAAACAAATCCAATTTGCGCACCTAATACTATATCTGCAAAATCTTAAGTTTTTAAATATAAATTTTAAAATTATAAGTTGCGCTATGCGCAAACTAGAATTATGTATAATTGCGGAAATGTTGCGCTCCGTAAATTCCTTTCATACACTGAGTTATTTATTTATTTTGCACCAAAGGCGATCTACTAATATAAAGAACTATAATCTTTCAAATATTCAAAAATTTCGTTAAGATGGCGTAATGTTGAAACAATAATTTGAATTGTATATAAATAGGGTTTAAGATGATTTTAAGGTTCATGGTGCACGTTTTTATGGGTATATCACATTCTATAATCGGTTGTGATTAATGTGATTAGCAATCATATATACATGTAACAATTGTAACATCCAAATTCCAAACCTCTCGTGCAATCACGCGATTACGTTTTTTTGAGATTATTTATTTTTTATTTGTCAAAGACAAAAAAGATAGCATTGTTTAATATCTTTTTTTAGTTATTTTATTAAATTATGTCAAAAATTATGTAGGACGGAAAATGAAATAATATTAACAAATTCTTTTCAATGATAAATAAAGCCCTATATATATATGGAAAAATTTTTTCCCAAGACAGTGTCACTCAGAAACTTTCTGTAATATTTCCAGAAAAAAATTTTCATAAGAAAATTTTCATAGGGAAATTGCATTGTATTAATTATTATCACTTTTGTAAAACATTATGCGCTTTAGATTAATAATGTAAATTATTATTTTACAAGAATAATATTGTACATTTGTAACGAAAAACTATATATGATAATTGCGAAAAACAAATATAGATAAATGCTGATGAATAATCGAATTCAATATTAAATTGTATATCGAGCAAGTTGCGAGAAACCACGAGAAAACTCAAATTGTTTAAGGATACCCTATGTATTAATATATCGCAAAGACGGGTTTAAAAAAAAAGATGTTTTAATATTGGAACATCTTTTATTATATGACCAAAATATTTATTTTTTGACGTTTTACAGAATATTCTAATACTGGTAAAAAGTTATTAGGTTTTGGTTGGTGGATACATTTATATACTGTACAGTACATGGCGAATCGAAAATCAAAATTCGGAGTATAAATGTTACGACACTACGACAGTAACGACAGTAACGCTAAATTAATTTATTTTTTTTAACGTGTAGATTACATAATAATAGATGATTTGGGTTTATGTGGCGTGAGAACGATATAGTATTTATACTGGAAGCTTTACTTATTATTGTTAGACTTTACTGTAATTAGGATAATTAGAATTTTAAACTTCATCGAGATTTACAATAAAGGGCTTGCGAAATATTTACAGACCTATTTTGACTTATATTATACAGTATACTATATATTTAAGTTCCGCCCTTCTTGTATCACTTTACTTTCTTGACCGGTATATACGTACTGTATACTGTATGTAATACAAATATATTCTGGACAAGATGTATTAGATCCTCTTTGTGATGCCAAACATGACCAGCATATATATAATGCAGGTCCAGATAGGCCTGTAATACAGATCAGGCGTCAAGCTGAAGATAGATAGTAACACGAAGTCGTTCTTAGGTAATATGTAGTATATTAAAATCTATTTTTTTTATCAATCTGAGTGAGTTGGGAGCTATTTTATCTTATATAAATTGTTACATGTTTTAATAAAATTGAAAACCGATCTTTAGTTAATTATATATATTTTTTATTCCTTTTAATTGATATTTATTCTCGCTTGAATTTGAAAGTTTTAATTATTTATATGAAGATAAAATCATATAATGAAATAATATCGTGTTTTTTTTCGTAGCCTATTTTTATTATTTTGCAATTATAATAATTATAATTAAAAGATCTTAATTTTATCTTCGTAATTTCCGTTAACTTTTCGACAGTTTTCGTAACTTTTATAACTATCATAACCTCTATAAAGTTCTATAACTTTTTATCTACAATATCTATAACTTCTAACTTTTTTTATATTAGAAATATTATTTAATATATATAAATATATTGAATCCCACGTTAAATCTTCATAATCTTCATAATCTTCATAATCAGTAAATATCTACTTTTTAATAAATATACTGTAATAATATAATGATTAATGATTTCGTAAATTTCAGAATATAAAGTAAGACTTTTAATAAAAATAAAGATATATATTCATATATACATATATATATTTTCTTTCTTTGCTTGCTTAGCTCAGTGCTTAGCTCAGTGCTTAGCCCAATAGCCCATTGCTTAGTTCAGTGCTTAAATTCGAGTATTTTTTTTCCGCAATCACATGATGATTTCTACCTTTATGTCTTAATATGTCTTCTAAAATTAGGTTTTATCCTTTCTATAAGATTCTTTATTAACCGGAGAAAGAAGTTAAATGCCGTTTATCGACATGATATATACATTCAAAAACTTTCTTTGGTAACTTACAAAGCAAACGAAAGTACACATAATACGTGATTTCTTGGGGAAACTAATTTTTAGTGGATTTTATTCAATGAACACAAACGGTAAGTGTTGGGGGATTCTACTTTTGGCAGTTGGTTGTATGGCGATTGTGTGTAACAAACTACTTAGTACTTTATATAATTACCAAATTTGTATTAATTTTTTTTTTGATGCGCCCCCTTTGAAAAAAAACTATTTTAATCGTCATTAAAAAAAAAAAGGAGATAAAATCATACCATTTTTAGATCTTTTAGATATATATAAAAATCAACCAGTTTTTACTATTCTTTTTTTTTTTAAAAAAAAAAATTTTAAAAATTATGAATATGAATCCATTAGCGCAAAATACCGCTCAAAATAATCAAATTATCACTTCTACTTCTCTTGATGAAAAGTATAATACCTCTTTGAGCAATTGTGCTAATAAAAATAATAATATGCAACATTTAACGTCATGTCAACCCTTGCATCGTACTCAAGACAACCCTTTATCCAAATTTTCTCATGAATATTTTGGAGAAGGGGAATATCCATTCTTTTATCATCCACCTAATGATCCTCAAATTTTTCATATTACTTGTAAAGAGATTTCTCACGATTACGAATCTCAATTATTAAATAAGACCGCGAATATTCCCCCTAATAATAATATTAATGATTGTGCGATTTATACTTTTTATTATCATTTAAATCATAATAAATCATTTCAAATAACTTGTGAAATGGTTTCTCATACGTTAATAGTTCAGTATTTGAATAAAAATATTTTTGGTATTGAATTAAGACATGTTGATCAACATCAAGAATATTTGAAATTTTCTAACGGTCAAAGGGAAAATTTAGAGTACCATTTAAAAGGATATTTATTTAATTATCTGACACCAAAAAGAATCAATAACAATAATTTGAATATGATTAAACAAGATGATAATAATGGTAATGTTAAAAATTCTATTAATAAGACGGGTATTATTCATACAAAATTTTTAAATAAATTGTAGGAGTTTGGAGTTTTTTTTTTTGATATCGTAAATGGTAGTTTATTATTTTTTTTTTATACATATATACATTATATATCGATATATACGAATTAAGTAGAAGTATTTTTTAAAAGTTGTCTCTCTCTCTCTCTCTCTATCTCTCTTTTTTACTAAGATTTTAATAAAGTTTATCTTAAAAAAAAAAAAAAAGTAATTTTAATTTTAGTGGACTCGACTCAACTCGAGCGAAAGTTAATCATAAAATTTACAATGTACATCAATTTTCCCGTATGAAGATTGTCATTTTCTCATTTTCTTGATAGTTGAGGAGTTTAAAGATCGTTATATGTTTCTTTAAAAGTGGATGATTTTGAAGAATTTCGCATACCCGAATATCCTAAAATTATTATAATATCACAACAAATATCATTATCGCTATACTGTATCATGGTATCGTTCTCTGGAGAAATAAAAACTAACCAATAATACTTTTGCTAAAAACATTTAGATCATTTTTAAATGGCACAGCAGGGGACGTAGACTCAGCAGGGGAGTAAGACTCAGCAGGGGACGTAAGACTCAGCAGGAGACGACTGGAGACGTAGATGACCTGAAATCTAGAAGGTTTGAAGCTATAATACTAAAAATCTTAATTAAGTTCAAAAAAAAAAAAGTATGTTATCCGAGTCAATTGAAAGTGTTACAAAAAAAAAATAAAATAAGATAAATTCCGTTTTTTTTTCATTCTTGATTTACGAATTATAAATTCGGTAATAGTTTACCTATTGTACGTAGTAAGTTTAAACTTCTTTAGTGAATGAATGGACGGAATCTATCCGTTTATAACAATAAATAAAAGAACAATGAAACAATAATGATCTGTAAAATGCCTAGTGATTGATATTCACATAAATATTTATATTTAAGGATAATCGTATCAAAGACTATATTCGAAAAATAGATATACAATAATCCAATATATATTATTATTATTGTAAGGCTGAGTTAAGACGTATAATCGGATCACCGATTTTCATGATATTCCTATTCATTTATTATTGAGACTTCAAATTAGAAGGCTTTTTCCTAAACCGTGGGAAATACTATTAAGAGTATTAACATAGTTTTTAAATGAACACGACAGCCAAAAAAACCCGAACATGAAATAATTTGAACAATATGAATAAACTCAAACAATCTGAACAATATGAATATTATTTTTGCACCAATAAGAAATATTTATTTATTGACGCAGTGAGAATTACTTATTGACGCGGGAGAGTGGAGAATTCAAGTTTCTCTAGAATCTCAAACAATCCGCTAAAATAAATCTAAAAAAATCAACATATAGTACTCTATATATTAATTAGAAATTTAAAACTAATGAAATACTATACTTGACAGATTGTTATTCCGTTACCCAGACCAACAAGCTGCTGGTACAACATTTTAGATTAATGACTTTAAACTATTCCAGGTATTGCTTTTGTTTACAAATTTTCTGTTTAACATTACTCACATTAACCCCATCTTTTTCTTATGTCATATTTAATTTCTAATTGTTTATGGGAATATTTTTTTATTATCATTTTTTTTATGTAATTTATAAATATTACCACTCCCTTTTTTTTTATGGCGTAATATATCCTTCTTTGACATTGTACGACATACTAAAATTGACCCCCGTACGTAATACAATAAATGCAGAGTTAACACGAGGTAAGTCAAAATAGAAGGATACTTTTATATTTATGACTGACAATAATAACTTTGGGTTTTTGAGCGTCAAGCGGACAATAATAATAATATTTATTAAATATGTTGATCAAATCCCGTCGGTCTTTGAAATTTTTACCATAGTATTAAGCATATTGAGCTTAAACCTTTTTTAACTATAAAATTAATGTAAAATTAGTGATATAAATTAATTCTCGATCAGAGTATGGTCACTTTAACAAACATAAATCTAGACGAAATTTAACACAAGGTTTAGACTAATATTTATATAGCATAATTTCATAATTTCAGCCTTTTTATTAGTTCCGATATTTTCAGACGTAATGTTACACGAGCAAGAAATAAATTGTATTTTTGGTTTTTTTTTTGATTCAAGGCTACATATAAATTTCTGTATTACATGATCATCTATTTTTAATTTGATCAAAGGATAACATTGTATCCATCGATATTATATTATACAACTATCGGGAATATAGAAGCGGAAAACAGATGAAAATTACAAACGATGAAGTAAAATAGGAGTAATAGGAGTAAAATATAGCTAATAGGGCTACAATAGGACTCGACGTATATCGCAAATCTGTGTCCACCGATTGCTTTCCTGTTCTTTTATAAAATTGTGTGTTTAAGGAATTATAAATAGTAGAAAGAACTTCTATTTATATATTATATTTTTAATATATTATTTTTATTTCTATATTCAACACAAATATTTACAATAAATTATACATAATAAAATAATTTAAGAAAAAATAAAAAAAAAAAAAAAAAAGAATAAATAAATATATAGATAAATAAATAAATAATAAATACATAAATAAAATAAATTAAATTAAAAAAATATTTATATACTGAAATTGAATAATCTTTAAAAAAGAAAATTTTAAATAAATAAATTAGTAAAAAAAAAAGACAACAAAAAGGACAAAATATATTTAAAAAATAAAAATTATTTATATAATACAGTATTTATTTACCTTTCCTAATATTATATTTTATTATAAGGGAGGAGTTACGTTATTTTCAATCTTAGGTAAACATTCTTAAAAAAAATTCTTATTATTAATCTTTAGGTTTCTATAATTAAAAAAAATTTACATTTATTTGCTTTTTAATAAAATTATCTTATAAAAAAAGTAAGTATTCGACTGATTTAATTTGTACAGACCTTAGATTCTTAATAAATAAAAATTTATCTTACTGCTTACTGTCTTAATTGCTTAACAAATTCTTATGTTGGACATGACTCACAAATCAAAAGTAAATTATAGCTGCTTTTTATATTAAAAAACTGGACCCATACGCAGTAATATTTCAATATTGTTCAAAATCAGGTCACTTTTAACACTTAAAGGTTCTTTATAATTCACAATAATTTATTAGGGATATAATAACGCCATATCGAATTCAAATCAAAGATACATTAGTAATTAATGATCGTGAGTTGTGATTCTTACATGTGTTCAATTAATAAAGTTTTTTTTTCCTGATTAATATATTTGTTTTATTTGCCAAGATACAATATTTTTAAGTATAATATTTACTATATTAAGAATGAAACCATAATGGCCTCCTGGTAAGAGTAGTCTATTTATAGACGTACTAGACGTTAGATTCGTCAAATTTTTAATTATATTTATTTAAAAATTTTTAAATGATTAGATTTAATTTCTGATTATAATTACTGCATATGTGCATATGATTTAGATTTTTGATGCTTGATGACTTAAAGCAATGATTTATTAGGTTAAGTGCTACATCATAATTGTTTTTAATACATGGGAAATAAAATAACAAATTTGGAATTTGATTTTCGATTGTGAGAAAATAATAAATGTTCAAGTAATAGGATCAAAATTCTTTGTTCAATAGGTTAAATATATCAAAATTGGTACGATCTTATGAACGTTCAAAAAAAATTTCTTTTTGTAGAACATTATTTATCTATGGATCTTTTTTTTCATTTCTAAATTAGGTAATTGGACTAACGATTTCTTGATTATAATAGAAGGATCCAGAAGAATTTCTCATTATTAATATTTCTATTTAGAATTTTTTTTTATTGATACTACTTAATATTGTCTTTGTATGACATTTTATCAACGAGTCAAAATTAATTAAATACAAAAGTATATTTAAATGATCTGCGTTATTAATTTGGAAATTCTGTGATTTTTTAAGAAGAATGTAATTTTTCTTCTCTATTCTTAAAAAAATATTACGATAAGATGTAATTATCATCAAAAAAATTGTTTTATTGGTTGTAATTAAGATGTTTTAAAATCTGTATATTTTTTTAACGCTTGTGTTAAGATCTCTACTATATCACATGATTGACACCCATTTTTAATTCTGACTGAAATTATGAACAGGTGATAGACACGACATTTAGCGGAACTAAACTTCCATGATCTTCAATTTTATTTTCTATCTATTAATTTTTTTACGTCATAAATTATAATGCCTTTGTATCTTTTTTTAATATATAAGTTAACTTTCATTAATTCTTTATTAGGAATATTTTAAAAAGCTAGTGATGTACATCTGAAATTTGAACTCCGGATCGCAAGAACTCCGGATCGCCAGGACTCCGAATCATAAGGACTCCGGATCGCAATAACGTTACTAAAATATAAAAGTATCAAAATTCTTTGTTTTTTTTATGCATATTATTCATTTACTTAATTTCCTTAACAATTCTTTATTAATAATTTGTTAAATCATAGATCAAAATAAATGAGAGTACGTCTATCTGATAGAGAGGTAATAAGTTACATATGTAGAACGGTTGTGATTACATAAACTTAATAGTATTTTAATCTTATTATAAATTCATATATATAAATATATATCTTTTTATAGAAGGATATTCTTTCAATGATATAGATGGGACGTATTGGAAAATCATCGTGATCCATTCGTAAGAACAGCTGAAATTCTTCCTCAATTAAGTGCTCGTCAACTTTGTCATTATTGGCATAACTATCTCGATCTTGAATGTGAGTAATTTATAGATAATTTTGATTAAAACTTTTTTTTTTTTAAATCAAATAATTAATTTTTCTTAGTATGTCATCATCATACATTAGATGAGGAGAAAAAACAATTAATTGACAATTGGATTTCGTTCAATAGATCGAAACAATAGAATGTAATTATTTACGTCAATATTTAAAAAATCAATTGGGTTTTTTACGATCCGAGAATATGTTAAGAAAATATTGGTATTCAAAATAGACGTGAGCGAATCAAATTTTTTTAATGAAAAATTGAAAATTTTATCAAATTCAAATATAATTAATATCATTTAATTACATGATTGGAAATTTTCGATTCTTTTTCCTTTTTTTTGTTACCCCGCAATATTAAATATCGTAAAAATAATGGATTTTTTTTCAATATTCTATTTGTAGTACTTTATATATATATATTAATTCACAAATGTTTGAAATTTGTACAAATGATTAAAGAACAGAATTATAAATACTTTTAATTTTTAAAAAATAAAATGATTAAATGTATACTATTATTACTATACACTCAAATTTTATACATAAAATTTTCGAAGGTTTATTTTTATTTTTATTTTTATTTTTAGAAAACAGAAAATAAAATTTTCGAAGGTTAATAACCTATTTAATAATTATACGCGGTTTTATATGATCACGTGACGATTATTTATACAGTTCATAATTATACATATTTACTATATTTTATATCGAAATTCACTAGATCACGTATAATAATTACACATGTTAATAACGATAATCATAATCTAAATTTTCTAATACTTTTGACAAGCCCTGAAGATATCCAAATATTTAATAATAAATTAATAACAAATGTAAAAGATGTTAATAACGATAATCTGAATTTTCTTTCTAATACGTTGATTAAATGTCAATATTTACTTTGAAGCCCATTTAATTTTTTTTTTAATTTTATGGCTGTGGGTTAATGATTTTGTTTTTATTGTACAGCAAATTTTTGGCTTGTGTGGGCTTTTAATGTTATTCATATGTGGCAAAATTCGGGTGTCACTTTAATCATCACACAAAAGGATTTGATTCATTTTAATATAAATAAGTTGAGAATTTGCTGTTGTAATGTACCTTTTTCTTTCTTTCTCTCTTTTTTTTCATTTATTTTCATGGAAGACATATAATATTTCATGGAAGTCATTATTTTATTATAATTAAAATCTAGAAGATATATTTTCCGAACCGATAGATTTTTTATTCATAACACATTAAAAATTTATCACGCATGGAAGCGAAGATTTATTATGGTGGTTCCTAATGTAACGAAGGAATCTATCATTCGACAATTCATAAATGAGAAGATTGAGCTACTTCAATTAAATAGGCATTTACATACATAATAGTTATACGGCAAGAAAATCATGTCACGGTATTACATCATGTGTCAAGATTATCACATGATTTGCGGAAACCTAAACGACGATATTCGAGCATGTCAAGATATATCAAGATACAATCTTTAAATTTTTTCGAACTCGTTATACCTACAAAATTAAATTTTCGATATCGTTTTTTTTTTTAAAAAAAAAATTTAAAAAAAAAATCGTTTATTACAAAGAGACTGATGAATTTAATTCATGTACAACGTTCCCAACCAATGTAATGATGGATTAATTTTGTCTAGAAATTAGTGTTGTTATGTATGCACTATCTACATTACATTCATTACTGGAAATACTTTAAAAATATATATATTTCATATTTTTTTTATTTTTATTTTTTACAAAATTGAAAAAATACCTTTCCCTGGTAAGGTTTATTTTCTTTTTTTTAAAAACTTTCTGATATTCCTAAAGAAGAATATCATTAGACTATACTTTATTTATAAAACATTTTAATTCAAAATTTTATAAATATTATTTACAAATTGGTTGAAAGTTATATTAAATTCAACACTGGACTTAAAAATTTTAATTGATTATAAAGTTTTAATTTAATTTCATAATTTAAATCTTAGTAAGAAAGTAAAAGAAATCAAACTAGATTCATGCGATGCTGGTTGATCTTTTACCTTAATGGATTAGTTACGACTAGCTGGAGAAAATATATTAGTTGCAGAATGGATGGTTAATTATAGAGGAATGAATAGAGGAAGCTATATTTTTGGTAGATCAGTTCACAACCAAAGAATTGAACGATTATGGAGAGATGTTTATCGTTTAATTCTTAGATTATATCATGATGTTTTTATTCATCTTGAAAGTGAATATGGATTAGATTCAAATAATGAAATACATTTATCTCTTTCAAGAAAAATAGTTCCATTCGAAAAATGCACTTTATTAACACATTACTAGGTCAAACCAAAGTCCCAGGATGAATCAACCGGCCAGAAACCAGAATATTCGGCTGCTTTGGAGGCAAATCCAATACCGACCATGGCTAATTCTACAAGTTCCGCCAGTGATAACCCCGTTTCTCAAGAACAAATATATTAAAAGAACTTTTCAGCATTATGATTTATACATTCTCACAGAAATATATGGGATATCCAATAATATTAACAACGAATTAACATATATTTATTTCATGAGCAAGGACATTTATAAAGCAAATAACCCATATATCAAATTACTAAAAATGCTTTATTTTCAATTGACATGAGTGGTTCACAGAACAAAAACTCTTCCGGTCAGTCTCAAGCTAGCAATGAAGACGAAAGGAAAATTCGTTAAAATTCATTATAAGGACATTTTAATATTTTTCATAATTGGCTTAATTTTGATATGAGAAAAATTATACAGGATTATAACCAAATTAGATTTGAGTTGGACCACAAAAGTCACAATAATTAAGAGAATATACAATAACATTCAAAATTATTATTATTGTTGGGCTGTTAAATTGAAAGAATTACAATCAGTCTCAGATCGTAAAATGACATTTGATGCTAAAGAACAAAATCCAGTTTAAGGATTATAGATAGAAAAGAAACTACTATATTCAGTCTCAATGATAAAATGACATTTGATGCTGAAGAACAAAATCCAGTTTAAGGATTATAGATAGAAAAGAATCTTGACTCAAATAATGATAATTACTTTTCAATATATTGTGATTAAATAGTTCTTTGGACAAATTTTTGAGAAAGAAAATTCTTAATCATGGATTAAACTTAATAATTTGACAACATATGACAGAAATATTTATTAAATTAATAATATATTAGAAGAAAGTATTAAAAAGTACTAATACTATTTAATTCAAAAAACAAATGTCTTACATACACTTATTTTAAAAGATAGTACTTAGTTTATAGCTCTTGAAAAAAAGATGAAAATTTTATCAAGAATACCATAATATGGAATTATATTTAAAAGTTTTTAAAATCTTTTAGATTTATTTATATTCATTCATATAGATCTTTTCAAAAACACTTATTTTTACTGCTTGTATCAGCATTATTATCACACTCAGATAGGAACAGCGTCAATATTTTGAATCATCTGGATGATGTTTAGGGTCAGAATTACAAATCGAACAATTGAGTTATGATGTAACAACTAAAGAGAACTCATTGTCATGCTTATGAGCATAGTTTCAAAGTTTTGTCCTAAAATACCCAAAGAATATAAAGGACATTATCCTATAAAAAAAATTCTGGAAACAACTCCGATAAATGATCATTTTTCTAGTTTTTATTCCGAAGAAACTCAGACATATGTCATTTTTTTGAAAAATTTTATATAGGATTGCGTCAATTGCTGGAGTAACGATCATTTTGCTAAGAATTGTAAAGATGATAAAGTAAAAGAGCCTTGGCTATAAAATTATTTTATATTTGTCTGGATAGCGCCCATAGGCTCATATAGAATAGTATGCTATCTGTACGAGTATTATGGCTATATATAGTATAAACAATAACAAATAAATATTGTGGATGTCAAAAACTCTCAGATTGGCAGGAGAATTAATGAATAATTAGAATTATAGAACACAAATTAAGTTTACTCTTTAAGACCTACTATACTTCAAATAATTGATTACTTTACTTTTGGAAACTTAACATTGCACAAACTGGATATTAAAAATAATAATTATTAAAGAAATAATTGCTTTAACTGCTGGAGATCGGACATAGAGTTAACGCATATAATCATCTCTGTGGCAAGAATCTTCCATAATAAAAAGTAAGGTTTAAAATATTTAGTTATTATGATATTTCTTATTTATTAAAACTCATCAAATCTATAGCTTTTTTTAATTTTTAAGAATTACATAACAGATAAAAAAATATAAAATTAGTGGAGACCAACAAACATGGGAACAAAAAGTTTTATTATATTAGTTGATATAACTATTGATATAATTTTTTGAAAATAGGCATTCAAAAATTTTTTTACATTGAATTTAATAACAATCGATGACTTGATTAGAGATACTCAGAACTCACTGAAGTCTTATATCTTCATGATGACAATTTTAATGAAAAAGAAAAAAATTTTTTTTTTTTACTTCATATTATTATTATTGTTTTTCGAAAGAAAATGCCACCTATTACTCCCAATCAGATAGATACCCTATATAGAAAATTCTCTAAAATATGGCACTGATGACATTAAGATTTGATGACATTAAGATTGGATATTTGAAAAATATTTTTCAAAACTAGAACATCTCCTCACACCATGATGACTTTGAGATGTTTTGCAACATCTATCATTCATTAGGTGGCGTTTATATTCGTCTTGGGAAGTATATGTGGACTCATTGCAGAGTCAGTTCCTGTAAACTCTAAACAAAAATACCATTGATAGAGTTATTAATAATGAAAACACTAAGTAGAACTCAAAAGAAAGGCAGAGAAATTAGATTAATATCAAACAGTTTTTTCTAATATTATTAAAATAGTTGATAAAATTTTAATTGAAAAAATTGATAAAATATTTAGATATTTTCTTTGAGTTATGTATGCCGAATGTTCACGATTATACTGTAGTCAAAGAAGATAAAGGCTATGGAGAGAAACTAATGATGGCATGCTTTGGGTCTGCAAAATCCTTAAACTGGAGATGTGAAGTTAAAACCTTAAAGGGTATAATATAGTTAGAGAAAGGAAGAAAAGGGATTTCAAGGAGCAACAAAAGAGAACATTTGATTATCATCAATTTCTGGAAGTCAAATCAGATTTCTTAATTAACTATCTTATAACTCGAATACTACAACAATCCTTAACTACCAAACTATCTCTAACTAAATCAATCTTTAATGTTATAAACAATTTTAATAGACTTTTAGTTATATGATAGTAAACAATTACATTGAAGTAAACAAAACATTCTTGATATCAGCTTCTTTCTTTTATGTTATTTATGTTATTCTTTAACCTAAGAATTCAATTAATTATGTAAACTAAAAACCGATTATAGTCATCATAATATGGTAGGCAAACTTCTGGGAAGACGTATCAAAGAGAGTATATAATGATTTAAATTTAATTATACCGCTCAATACATTAATACCTGCATAGTCCTTTAATGCTTAAACAACTTCAGTTTTTTTCCAAGAGTTAAAAATTTTTCTGCTTTTCTTTCGATAATGACTGTAGTTTGTTTGCATCATTCTTATATAAATTAGATCGATCAAGCTAAAATTATTTCATCAATTAAGATTTTACAAATTGATTTAAAAGATTGTGAAATATTGCTGTAGGCGAGAAATAAGTATGAAAGATAGATTAAAAATGAATAGTAAACTATATTTATGAAAAAGAAACAGTCAAAGAAGGTTTTTTTTTTATCCTGAATATAATGTTACGACATCAAATGCAAAAGTGATGGAGAATTAAATGTACAGCATTTAGTTTAGAAAAAAACTAAAAGTTTATAGTAAGAAAATAATAACTGGTTACTTAATAATATTTCTTAGGATTTTTATACAACCAAACCTATTAAATGATGAAATCATACAATGATAATCCTACACCTTTATATAGTGTTATAGTAATATAATAATTTATTTACTAATAAATTTATATGCAGGAGAACTTCTTAAGTCTCATTATTTCATTCAACCCATATTCAACTTATACTACAAAAAACTAAATCTGAGGATTAATTAATAATGAAAAATTAAACAAAGTTAGACCAATGGACTTTAATCTTATTTTATGAATTCAAAATATGACTGATTGAAAAATCCAAACATTTATTTGCAAACAATACACAATAGCTAAATGCTAAAAAGTTACTCGGGGATCCGATCTGCTGAATTCTTTCCGCTGATCACTTGTCCAAAAATTTCGCTAAAGAAATTTTGAAATTATCGAGTTAACTAATATAAAAGTAAAGAAACAAGAAATCTGGATTCTAGTAAAGGTTTAAATATTATTTTAATTGGTATCAGAAACTATTAAATTAATATGGATAGGATAGTATGGACTACTACCACTGACTATTATCAACTACCACTATCTGATACGGTAATATTACCAAATGCAAACTCGTGGCTAAGAAACTTTGCAAAAACACATTCATTATCTTCAACATGTCTACTGCAATTTCAATATTGAAGAAACTGCAATAGAAATTATAACAATGAATTATTAGAGCAAATTCGACCAATGAATTTAAGAATTTATTACAAGAATTTATTGATCATAAAGTTTAACATGGGAATGTTTCTAGAGGCTCCTTTCTTTGTGATTTAGATTTTTGACCGTGTTTATTTGATTTCGTTGATTATCTGGTTTATTCTTTTCTCCAACAGTAGCGTTTAATGTTAAAGAGGTTTTGTTAGGCAATTCCATATTCACAATATAGAATAATATTAATATTAAATTTGCTGAAATTTTATCAGTCATCATTGCCATTGGTAACATTATAACACACCATGTCGAGCTTATAACTATTTCGGACATGGTTTAAAAAACTATTTTAACATTCAACCATCAAGGTTGTTGTGCTAAGTGTTGGGAGCCAAATCATATTACCGCAGAGTGCAGAGGAACTTGAGTGGAAACTCCATTAAAAACCAAAATACACAACAAACTGATATGATTATGATCTATTAGCCAATGGAATTATTAGTGATAATGATAATTTAATATTAAAAAATAAGAATATGTATAAGAAAATATATCTTAATATCAACAAAAAATATCAATATAGTTAAGGCAATTTTTTTTTAAAGAAGAGTATTCATATATATTATATACCATTGTATGAATAATGAGGTATCAAAAATAACAAAGAATAACTAGAAATTAATGCAGGAAGAAAAGCTGTTAATATTATGATAAAATCACTAGATCTAACAATTTTATCAGAAACACAATAATTTTGGAGCGGATAAGGCTGATAAAGAAATTGAATTTTTTTACTACAGAGATATGGATCGTACATTTTTCTCGTGAAGATAATCTTTTATCTTCACCATATTGGCCTAGCGAAGAGTTCCAAAAGAAAGGTCTTAATGTCATACTGGCATGATGAAGAATTTAAAAATTTCAGAATGAGTGCAAAGTATTCCAATAACGCCAATACTATTGAGAAAATTTCAGATCTTCAAATCCTTTCTTAAAAATTTTTTTTTTTTAATCTTCTTTTGATAAGGTGTTTTTACCTTCTTTTGATGAAGATGTTTTTACCTTCTTTTGATGGTGTTTTTTATCTTCTTTTGATGAAGATATTTTTTTCTTACTATTGTTTTAATGAAGATGAATTTTTTCTTATAAAATAGAAACTTGTTACCTAGATAATTATTCTTTATTTTTTGGAGATGATGATAATTTCGCCGGTATTGTGTCTTATTATTCCAGAAGAAAATTTGGATAAAATGGTATACAAAAAAATTGAAGATGATTTGGAGAAAATCAAATTTTTCTACCAATAAAGGATTGTCTTATTTTAATCTATACTTTTATGACAATGAGTCCAACAATTTTGATGTTAATGAGAATTCTAATAATGAAAATTATGAAGATTTTATACAACATATACAAAAAAACTACAAGATTTTCTCAACAAAATTAGTGCGAAAATGTGTTTTATTCAAAGAAATCCAAATAACAATATACCTTATAATTTTTTATTGAGTTATGGTCGTTGCAACATTACTGCTAATTTAAATATAGAAATGGAATTATTTCCTTCTCCTATTTCTACATAGTAAGGATTATTAAACTTTTCTTTCCAATATGATAACCCATGTCAACTAAAATCATTTTCTATTCTATAGGTATATTTTCTCTTTAGAATATAGCTATGATTTAAAGAATTAATAACAAAATTTATATTTAATTTGTTTAAATATACAAATCAAGACAAATGTGCTTATTGTCTCTACGTGAAGCTCTCTCTCGTACTGAAAGAGATATGCTAATAGAACAATTAAAAAACTATGCAAGATGAGTTATTTTTATGTAAACAAGAGTTAACTAAAGCGGACGAAAAATATGATGCTCTACAAGAATGATTTCTTCGTGCCAAAAGAAATGCTGGAAAATGGAAGATAAGATCGAGGAAATGGAGTGATATCAAAAATTTAAATTATTAATAATAGCCAATATTTTAAAAGTTAATATCTTGAATCAGCAAGCAAGCAAGCAGAGGAAGAGAATAAGTAAACTTCAAGTGAAGAAAAAATAACAATATTTTACAAACTGCTTTAATAAGATGATTAAAACATAAAAGCAATTAAAATGAAAGATAATTTATTAATTAAATACAAGATCAATCTTCAATCATATCAAGATACCCAAATTAAAGAATTGATTTGAAAAAAAGAAGATCAATAAAGTTATTATAGGAAATACTTGATCCTTCATTTGTGTTTGATAACAGAGAATTCGACGTACTGGTACTGTTATATTCACATCTGATTGACTTATCATTTTCATAATTGTTTATTTTCATAAACGTAAAGAACTGGTTTAACAATAACAGACTGCTTGATACGAATGATACGTCGCACAACATTCAAAATTCATTAAAATGTAAAAATATCAAATAGCAAATTAGCCGATATTATATCAATGATCAACGGGTACCAATTATTGGTTCACTTATCAGGATGTTCGTAACTCGTAAGTATACCATCTTTATTTTTTGTTTTCGTTTTCTTTTAATTTTAAAATCGGATTGTTTTTCCTCTTTTTTTTTAACCTAATCTATATTATTTGATTATTCAAATCAAAAAAAATTACAGGGCAAAAGCGAAAGAACTTATATAAAAATTCATTTCTTTTTTAGTAATTTAATTATATAATTCAGTTCTGAGTTTTTGTTATTATTGTAAATGGGTTGTTTAAAGTAATCAGAATTATTTAATTACAGTTAAAAAAAAAATGAAAAAATGTCCAAGTTGATATATTCTCATTTTTTAATTATGAAATTTTTTGACACGACAATTATAACATATGGAAGTTGCAAGAAAGGTTCAGGAAGAAAATTGCGTACTGAAACAAAAAGTTTCGATATTAACTAAGACAGAAAAAGGAGCGGGTAAAGAAGAAATCTTAAAATAGCCTAAGTCTCCTAGGATCGATAATAACTCAGCCAAAACACATAATATATTTTATAGATGGCTCCTAACAAATTACAATCTGGTAAAATTGTTGAAGAATATTAAAGACCAATCATAATTATAATTAGATAGTAAAATACATTTCTATCTTCTTTATCATCTTTATCATTCAAATTCTATAGAAATTCCAGTATAATCAATTACTCATAAGGAGCATATATTAGAATTTACAAAAATATTATTATACGCACCAGTTAATTTTGATAATAATCAACTAAATTAATGATTATTCTTATCTGAAGGTTAAGGTCTTCATTCCTTCGGTTCTAAACATCAAAACTCAAATTGAAGAGTTAGATACTAAAAATGTAATCTTTTTAAGAGGAAAATTTATCATGTGCACCGTTGCAAATTTTTCGCGCGTAGTCGATGCATAATCAGATTATATAAGCGAAAGCCAACATTTTTCTTAGAATAGTTCATTATAATTAATAAATCTTATCGTCTTAATCTCTAGACTCATTCTTTATTCATTTTATCCAACTTCACTTTTCTTCCCATCTAATTTCCAAACGAATTTGATAGATAATATGTTAGCTTACCATCGTGTCTTTTTGAAAAGTTTGATCATAACGATTTTCGCTATGTAGGCGACATATTCAAATTTTCTAATGAATTACGTTTGTGAAATAAATGACACTTATGCATTCAATTTACTGACAATCATTTCACCGAAAAAATTTCTCTGCTGACAGGGTCATTTCGGATAAAGTTTTCGCCGACGATCAATCAGGGAATTTAGGTTTAGAGTTAAGGTTTTAAGTAAGGGAATAGGATTAGAGTTAGAATAAGGTTTAGGATAATTAGATTATCCTGTGAAATGATGGGCGATGAGATGAACTAAGACCCTCATTAGCAATATTATTTTATAGCACGTATATAGTATATAGTATATCTTTATTTCATTATTAAGAATTTCCCATGAATAATTTTGTATCATTGAGTTAAAGAATAAATACTTTTAAATATAAATTTTTTTTATTATTAAAATTTTTTTTAAATTGAAATATTTTTTTAAAAAAAAGTCCTTTTTACAAAAAAAAACGCTAAATTTAAATTTAGAAATTATTAATTTTTTTTTTAACAAAATAAATTTAAAAAATTTAACAACAAAAAATTACATAATCACACAATCATCGTCTTTTTTACCATTACCATGACCATTACCGTTACCATTTGATCCAATATCATTTTTCTTTTTTGATTTTGCTTTACCTTTCCCACTTCCTTTACCACTCCCCCCTCCGTTGTTGTTGTTGTTGTTAATATTATCTATACTAAAATGTCTATTATTACCATACCAACTCGAATCCGCCATATTTGAACTCGACGCTGCCGATGCCGATGAATCTACACTATCCGCTATTGATATTTGTGAATTTATTGAGTCTTCTTTTTTGGCTTTTTTAACAAATCTCCGTTTTGGCGGAGATGGTGTTAAAGTTGTTGGTAAACTATTTATTGGACTCGTTATTGTAGGAACTTCTGTATCTGATGATGTTCCTATACTATTTAGCCTTGGAAGTGGGTCATCAATCTTATGATTTTCGAAAAAAAAGGGTGGTTATAATATTAGCATTTGTTTAAAAATATGAAAATGTATATAGTATGAATGACGTACCAATCCAAGCGGAATATATCTTATCAAGTGATTATTTAATGTGCATGGAAATGGTGCATTTGGGGAACATTTCGTGTGACATACCATATTACATTCTTTTTAATTTTTAGGAATTTTTAAAAAAAATGTAAGTTATTATATATTTGATGGTAAATTAATAAAAAATAATTATTAACAATTAAATACCTTCACACATGACAGCGTGTTTTTTAACAGTACTTTGACATATCTTGCATGTAACGGCTAATAAAAGAAGGGGGAAAAAAAACAATAATTTTAAAAATGATCGAAAAGTTAATTTTCAATTAAAATTTTTTTAATTAGTGATGCATATGATAAAAAAAATTTTTTACTAACGTTTGCCAAAAGAGTTCTTTACAAATCGATGCGGGACCATAGGAGTTGCTGCTAATAATTTTGTTGGAGTAAGAGCAACATTTGGAGAACTAGCTGACTTTCTACCAATTGTTGGGGTTGTTGATTCCGGTTCTGTAAGAGATTCATTATTACTATTCTCTATGATAGTATCATTAATATTACTAACGTTGCTAAGTGAACTTGGATTAAGTTCAGATAGTTTAGTATCAGATGTTATTCTTCGTAAAAATGGCAAACTTTCCTGGGTTCTCAATTCTTTTAACGCCCAATTACTTCTAATCCAATTATGTTTAAATAAATCTCGAGCAGTTGGCCTCATTGAAGGTTTCTTATGAAAGCATTGTTTAAGAAAATCTGTAAGATCATCAGACATATTTTCTGGCAAAGGAGGACAATCATCTTCTACTATTCTAAATAGAGCTGTCATTGCAAGAAGATCTGAATATGGAGGCTTCCCTGTTAATAATTCAATAATAGTACAACCTAAAGACCAAATATCTGATGCCGTTGACGCTCCTTTAAGTTCAATTACTTCAGGTGCCATCCAATTTGGTGTACCCGCAACTTCAGTGCTAACATGCTCCATCATTTTAAGATTTAACGAAACACCAAAATCTGATAATTTAACATTCCCATTTTTTGTTGTAAGAATATTTGCTGCTTTAAGATCACAATGTACAACTTGCTTTGTGTGTAAGTATACCAAACCCTCCAATATTTTAACTACATAAGAACCAACCAATTTCTCTGGAAAAGCTCCAAATGATTTAAGTGTATGTAGAAGGGAACCGTTTTCCACATATTCTAATATAATGTTAATATGATCATCAGTCATAATAAATGCTTCATATTTGACGACACTTGGATGAGAAAGTGATTTTAAAAGTTCAACTTCATGCATAAGTTGTTCAATCTCATCAGACATTTTCCCCTCAAGTTTAATTCTCTTGACAGCAACCATCTGCCCTGTACCTAAATGTAATGCTCTGTAAACTGCACCAAATTGTCCTTTTCCTATACAGTTACCTAATTGATATTGCGCAACTATTTCATCATCATTTTTTAAAATCAGTTTTTCTCTAGGTAAATCTCCGGAAGAACATGCTCCGCTCATACTTTCACGTCTCTTATAATCAGCATAACCAGGTATCTTATCATTTTTGTTTAATGATATTTCCGAAGTACGATCACTCTTATAACGAATATGAGTTTTTTTATGCGATGAATTACTTCGACTCATAGGTCTTTCTGATTTTGTTGGAGCTGGAGGAATTGGCAAAGGTGCAAGATCTTCAACAAATTCAGATTCAAGTTCCTCATCATCACGTTTTTGATCCACATATAAATGGCCCATTGTCACACTTTTTCGTAAACTAGGTTTCTTTTTTTGAAGGGTCGTACCGGAGTTTGATTGTGTATTATCGGTAACATTACTTTCTGTTGATACTTCAGATGTTTTTAAATCTGATGCGCTAGAATTTTTATCGTCCGAAGGATGTATTATCGAATTTGGATCGATATCAAGTGTTTTTTCTGATTTAGTGGGAGTTCTCTTATTTTTTACGAATATGTTATCATCATCATCATCATCATCATCATCATCATCATCGTCATTATTTTTATTTTCATTGTTATTATTGTTATTGTCATTGTTATTGTTATTATTATTGTTATTATTGTTATTATCATTGTTATTATTGTTATTATTAATATTGTTGTTGATATTACTATTAGATATCTCGCTCACATTTAATTTTTCCGACTTTGTCTCTTTAATTGAATCTGATTTTTCAGTTTGTTTAATGTTTAAATCTTTAAATTTATCAAATATTGGTTGCTCAATTGAAACATCAGAATTACGACGAACATATTTCCCTTCAACAGCGCGCTCAATTGCTAATATTGTAGCTATCACCTATAATCATATTCGAACAAAGGATGAATTAATATAATTAATATAATTAATTTAATATTTTAAGAATTAACATACTATGAATAATTTATTTTAAACGCACCCTCTCCATATGTTTTCCTTCAAACAAATCAACAGTTTGAAACAAATCCGAAGAATGTAGCCCAAACTAGAAAATGATTATACAATTGGATTAATAAAGTTTACGGAAAATAAAAAAAGAAATTAATAGTAATAAAAAAAAATATATATATATATACCTTACGAGCCGCGTTCAAAAAATTACTAATATTTTCCATCTTGATTAAAAAAAAAATAAAAATAAAAAAACTTACTTAAATAAATAATGTGAATAATCAATTAAATTAATTCAAAAATATTTTTTCTTTCTTTTTTTTTTTCGTATAAAAATAATTCATACCTTTACAAAAGGTAAATCTTTTCGACTAATTTGTGGTATAACATCTGGTTGTAATTTATTCATTAAACTTTAAAAAATTGTAATTGAATAATAATAAAAATAAAACAATGATTATTATATTAATTATATTAATTATTTTAATGAAATTTTGATCTAATGTTACTTATTTAATGGACAACATTAATAATAAATATTTTATTGGTAACATACCTGCATAATAAAACACCGTCTTTAAGAATCTCATGCAAGTCATTTCCAGATAATTTGGAACCTAATGTTTGTTCAATAAATTCTCTTGCAGCTTTCTGATTACTAGAATATCGTTCCTCCCGAAGAGATTCGAACAAACGATCTGTACTGATTGAAGGTTTCCTAGATTTTTGAACAATAATACGGTTCGGTTTTACAGTAACTAACGAAAGTTCTGAAGTCATATTTATGTATATAAATAAAAGGAAAGTAACAGTCACTCTAGAGAAAGATAAAATTCTCGAGATAATTTGTACAATTGCTGGAACAAGTACACTCGATAAAGTTTCCAAGAAAACAAATTCGGTTGCAAATTCGGATGTGTATAGTTACACTGCCCCACCATTCGCCAATCACATAAGATTCTTTCAGCCGACAAATCTTGTACGGTAAAAATTATTTAAAAATTTCTTGTAAGCCAGAGTTTATTAATGATAAATTTATTAATTTATTCCCCTGGAAAACTAATTAAAATTTCAATTCAAAAGGCAAAATTTACATGCTGTACATCTGATTTTAAGCAGTTTAATTTTAAAGATGATTAAAATGGTCAAGCAGATGTACGCAGATATGTACAAAAATTGTACAAGGAAGGAGTCCATATGGTTTCCCAACAATCTACCTTTGGGAATAACTGGTAATTTCAATAAGAAATAACTTGTGTTCCAGGAATCGCCAATCATATTCCCATTAAGTTCACGTGAATAATACATTATTATGTCGTAAAAAATTAATGTACTACATCAGTACATCTGTACATTCTATATAATTTATAGAATTCAAGGGGTGGGAGTAGGGGATACATACTATACTATTTTACTATTTCTAAGGGTATGAATACGGAACTTAAGTTTAAATACAGATAGTTAGATAGTTTTTGGTAATAATTATTTAATTAAGTTATATATTCATAATCATTAAGAGATGAATATATAAACTAACTATGTCGAGTACTTATAAAAGCTAACTTTTTGTACAACTATTCTTTGGAAAGCGCAATTATAATTATTATTTATCTACATTGTTTGATAAGAATATCAACCATTTTTTGATATTCTGATCGAAATCTACTATCAATCCTTTCTTTTTTCCTTTTTCCTTTAATAAAAAAAAGGGGAATTTTGTGATTTGTCGATCTTATTCATTAATAAGCTTCAGAATCTCTGACATATGCAACCCTTCCGAGATCTTTTTTTTTTTATTAAAATTTGGTCTCGGAAATGGAAAAACTTTACAACTGCAGATAAGAGTTCAACCGAAGGAGGAATTTTCAAATATTATTTATTAAGCATTAACATATGAATAAAAAAAATGACTTTGATTTTAATATATTTGTACAAAATGGTTCCACCATCGAATAATTCACTGCAAGTTCCAGACTTTAGAAGAATACATAAAAGGAAAGATCCAAAGTTGGAGTGATGGATCTAGAAGATCACATGTAGGTCATTTCTTTTATTGGATAATACCAGTCGAAACTATTAAAACACCTGGCATTATGTACATGACTACATGTGTGCATTATGCTGATGTTAAATTTTTTTTTTTTTTTTTTTTTGGCTGAGCCATAAATTTATTCCTGGACTTCCGAAAAATTTAAACAACAATATCTTTTTTATAATACATTTTTTTGATTCTTTGTTGACTAATATTTTTACAATGATTTTAATTGGTTAATTTAATTATTGTTACTTTTTGTTTATAGTTGTTTTTTGGATTTGTCCAAAATGGAAAGATTCGGATAATTAAATCCCGATAAAGTTTTTGTCATTTCTGATATTGTATCTGTGATACGCGTAAATTTTATATGCGGGGAGAAAAAAGAATTTAATCTCGTCATACATCATCATTTACATGTTTATTGTAAATATTTAATCAAAAAAATAATGTTTTTTTCTTAAATGATATTCTTTTTTACCAAACAATATTATCTTTATCGTTATTTTCGGAATAATTAAAAATTACAGATTTTTAATTTGTTTGATTCAATATAAGATAAAGTATATTACGTAGTTTTTTGGTATTTTGTTTATATTTTGATTATTCAATAACAAAGTTTAAACATACTTTATGGACAAATAACAAATTTTTATTGGATAAAAATAATTATTTTTGTAATAAAATGAATACGCTTATCGGTTTTAATAAAAATTTTTTTGTTTGCAAATTTTGTATTGCACTGCCACATGATTTTCGTCAAGCCACCAAATTTTTTTTATATTGTAATTGATGTTATAGTAAAATTGAGTAAATTGGCAAGTTTGAATTAAAAATTCATTAACTAAATAATCCAAAATTTTGACGATCCATTTAACAATGGGACATATATATTCTTATAAATCTTTTGATTCAATTTTGCCTCTTGCCTTTTTTTTTTTTTAGCAAACACAACATAATACATTATTATTCCGGGTTTGACCGAATATATTTTTCCATAAATAAGAACTCATTTTTCTTTGTTTTCATTAACAATAATTAATTAGTCTTCCTTTTATACCTTTTTTTTTTTTTAAAAAAAAAAAAGGATAAATTCACCATTTTTTTTCGTTATTTCCATCCCATCTTTTTTTTTCCCCTCCTTTCTTTCAAAAAAGTTAACGAGAAAAAAAAATATGGAATCTCAATTATCAACCGAAACTTGGACTCAAATATTTAATTATCTTGAATCACGAGCGGATTTACATTCATGTCTATTAGTGAATAGATTATGGTGTAGAATAATGGTTAAAATATTATGGGAACATCCGTTTTCATATAATATGTCCCATGAAAAATTCAAATCGATTTTAAAAACTTATTTAACATGTTTAAATGAACGATCGATTGAAAGATTAGAAGAATCAGGAATAAAATTAATTATGTTTAATAATAAGAAACCGATGTTCGCTTATAACGAATTTTTAAGAGATTTAGTCATCGATTCAATTAGATTCGATATATGTATATACAATTTGATTAATGAATCAAAAGAAGAACAAAAAATTAAAAAAATTAATAAAAAAAGAAGAAATTTTCAAGAAAAAAGCGAAGATTTAAAAGATATTAGAAAAATTCAACAAAAATATTCAAAAGAAGGTGATTTGATACTTGAAGAATTAATAAAATTAATATGTAGTAAATCTAATAAAATACGATCATTATCAGTATCACCTTGTAATATGATGGATTATATGATCACGCTATTAAAAGATGAAAATAATTATTATTTTAATAATATTAAATCTTTTACAATTAATTCAACATCTAAGGTCTATAATTCATATGAACTAATTAAAGTTTATGAATTAATTTTTGCTTTATCACGTGTTTCAAAAAATATAACTCATATAAGAGTTAACAATGCTTGTCAAAGTTATCAAAGTGAACTAGGAGATTCATTAGGAATTCTATTAAATTCACAAACTAATTTACGTTCATTAGATTTGGAATATCTGACCGAACCAGTATATTATGAACCAATTATATCAAAATCAAATATTATTTCTACATTAAGTGATATATCATTTAAAAACATTAATTTCGGGAATATTTCTCAAAAATCTATGAACTCTTTAATCAAATTATCTCAGAATTTAAAAATATTAAAAGTTGCTTCATGTTTAAATTGTTCATTATTATGTGATGCAATGAAACAATGTTCAAATTTGGTAGAATTTACTTATGAAACATGTCAATTTGGTGAAGATTTAGATTTCTTATTAACAATATTAAAATCTTCATCATCCTCTCTTAGATATTTGGATATATTTTGGATAAGAGATGGTAGTAATGATAATGAATCATTACTTAAAAGACTAAAATTAATTAATTGTATATCTGAACATTGTACAAAACTTACTTACCTAAAATTACGTAGATTAAATAGCGAAGATTTATTTTCGATTTGGTACGGTTGTAAACAATTGGAAGTACTTAGTTTTTTTTGTAATGAACATAGTGATTGGGATGATTCTTTGGAAGATTTGGGAAGATTATTACCTTGTACTCTCAAGGTACTAAAGATTGGTCATTGGATCGAAATGCCTTTTAGTGCCATGGCTCTAGAAAGTTTTTTGAAGGGCTGTAAAGAGAGTTTAAAGAAATTAGAAATTTATAGTTTTAAAAAATTATGTAAACACAGCGAGTACGTTAGTGTGTTAGAAAATAGTGGGGTATATTATGAACTGATTTCTTAAGGCTATGATTTGTAAGGAAATTATGATTTATAAGAAAACATTAAGGCTAATAACAATTAAGGAATTTTTAACTAAATAAATCAATCAATTAAGATGTATAATGCATAAATTTTTAATTCGGATAAAGTTTATAAGAAAAAAATTATGAATTAATAATTCATGCATACAATATAACATTATTCATTTTACTTTTTAAGTTATATAAATATGTTCTAGTCATTTGCTAGTTTTTTTAAAGATAGGAGTATCTTATGAAAGACTCGTTACATGCATGCGGTGCATGCGGTGCATGCGGCTTATGTAGGGCTAGTTTGTAGGCTAAACAGGGCTTAAATACAACTCGCCGTTTTTTTCTGCATAACGTAAGACGCCACAAACTCATAGTAATGCATTTGGATCACGTGGTTTTAATATGTCAGAGTTGGAGATACTGGGAACTAATCAATGGATTTTCTATTTTGTCGATCACACTTAATATGACTTTTTTTTTCTTTTTTCTTTTTTCTTATCTCATTTGTCCATTCGTCTCATTTAATCCATTTTCCTAAATCCTAATCTCTCCGTACAAATCCCCTTATCTTCATAGATTGATATTTTTATTTTATCGCATGATTATACATAATTGATATAAAAAAGTGAAATAAGATAATGTATGAAAATTTTATAGAAAAAGTTTAAATAAAGTTTATGAAGTGGATTAAAAATAGCAGATATTTAAAAATGAAATTTATAGAAATAAGAGGTTATAATTAATGCATGAACAAAAGCGTCAGACTTTTATTGGATGTGGAGGTCACGGGACCGAATGATTGGATGAAAATGGGTTACGTAGTGGCCATTTTCATCAATCAATGAAGGACCCTGTGACCGATATAGATGAACATATTCTAGCAAATTCTAGCAGTTTTATCAGCTGCTCCAGAAATTATTGTAACATTCGTTTGATTTATTTCATCTCCCTTTTTTTTTTAGCTACTCCCACCCCCATTCAATATATATATATATGGATTGATTATTTAACCCAATTTGATATATTACGATCGAATATCAAAATGACAATCAAATAAACTTAAATGTTTAAATGGATCGGATAGACGGATGAGATGATGGACTATCAGGATTATCCGGATTATCCATTGATGGTGGTGTTACAATCACATTTCAATAATAAAGATTAAAAGCACATTCTGTACATCATGTACCGATTTAATAACAACTTTACTATAATCTAATTAAATTACTAAATTACAAAACTTATCTACACGCTATCTAAACGCTATTTAGATACTAAAATGATGCTCACATGCTATTCCCATTGGTTTACGAATAAAAAATCACGATTGAACTCATTGAGTTTTACGTAATTTTGGCATAATATTTACGTATGAAATGCTGTTGCTCACAAAGGTAATCCAAACTAATCCAAACTAAGGGTCGATCACATCACTCAAGTATTCATCATGCTCGTCTCCTGACTTAAATAATAATATTGTCTTTGTTTAGAATAAATTCATTTTGACAACGAAGGACAAATTATACAATTAATTGATAACTACCTGCTACTTCGCTACGACGTCATATGCGAATAAATATGCATCTGTGCATATTCTACGTCGGTTATCGCATTGAGCCCACCATTGCGTGAAGACACTTTCCAATTGTGTATCTTCAGAAAAGAGGCCCATACAGGTTTCCTTTTCAATATACCTGCTAGCGTTCTTTTCGTGAATTTTGTAAATAACTTTAATCATTGTAATAATGATTTTTGAGATTGTGAGAAAATTTAAATTGAATGAACTTATATATTAACTGACCAAAAAAATGCCTCATGATCCATTGCTCCTTATTACTGGATTTGTACAGTATTAGCTATATCTTATATAATTCCAAAGTATAATGTAAGCTTTGTTTACTAAATTTGATGTTGAAATCTTGCCCAGAATATATAAATCCGAAATGCCATCTATGTCCAGTTTTTATCATACCGTAAAAAGTATTATCCAATTTTAGTTCTTCATCAATTGAAGGAGTAATATTCCAGTTTTTCCTTGTTAACGTACCTCCCGCCAATGGTCATCTTTGATCGAATATTGGAGATTTTAAAGTTAGCGTTATTTTGTCTGCCCTAAGTAAAAGTTTCTTTTTCAAATTCATAATAAACTAGATTCCATTAAACAAATAATGACTCTTAAAATATTTCTGGTATCAGTTGGTTGAAAGTGGCTAAGGCGAAGGCAACTTCAAACATGCGTGAGTTAAAGTATTATCCTTTTCCTAATAATGGATTAATTCCCAAACGTTCACGTATAAATCAAAATAACTTCCCAATTATATCGTTGTAATAGAATAATTGTGATTGAAATACCATTAAAAAACATTTTGTAAAGCTCTCATTCAGGTATATAATCGTTAGAAGGTAGAATAATAATTAATGATCAATAAAATTTCTATCAGAAAAAAATAATAATATAGAAATAGAACAATGGTCATTAATCTGATAATTGATGGAAATTTAGATGAAAATTTAAAACATAAAAAATAATTAAAAAAAAAAATAATATGCATACCTCGTTCATATATCCAATTTCATTTTTGATTCATGAATTAATTAATATCTGTGTTTTATTAAGTTGTCTTATGCTATTATATAAGTTTCTATAAAACCAATTTGGCACCTAGTTCTCTTTCCTCATATTTTAAAGGCTCGTTTCCAAATGGTATCAATTGATGCTAAAGCGTAATACAATATCTGTTACATTTAACGGTATTTGTAGCATAAATTGCCGCTGTTGGACCTGGTACATATTGTCCTATTGGAATCCTGGATACAGACAATTCTTAAGATGAGACCTTTCGTAGTATACTAATAATTATTAAAAGATTTAATTTAATTTCAAAACTCGGTATTAAAAATTAATAAATATTATTATTTACAAAGTATAATAAATAAATAAATTTAGTGAATATCTTTCTTTATCTACAAGGTTAAATAAGTTCATGCTAATATTAAAATTTTCGACTTATAGGATTTTGATCGGAAACGAATTTTTGTTCAGATATATATTGAATCTATAAGTTAAATTAAAAAAAATGTTCATACGCTTCAAATTACCTTTCAACTTTCCCGCTTAAATTATCCCGCACCTTGAACTTACACATTCTTATCAAGTTTATATCGCAGAATAGATAAAATATTCCTAGAGCAACTCAACAATAATTCACTTTTTCATAATGCGACTCATTCCATATTCTCTCGCATTGATCTCAAATAATTTAAAATAAATCGTGTCGCTATTTAAAATCATTGAAGTTTTCTTTAATGTAAATTTTGATTTCGAACCTACACATTTTTTTTTGCTAGTCTATTTTTTTTTTAAAAAAAAAACTCGCATATATATAGTATGATGATAAATTCATGTGACTTCAACTTCCTTTTTTAAATAAGATTTACAAGTAGTTACACAAAAAAAATTGATATACTTTTTGCATTAAAAAAATAATTCGATGATGCTAGTATTCTTAGAGATGATATACAAATACCTTGATCCTTCAATTGCATTTAAGTTTCATTAAAAAAAAAAATTATAAAGAATATTTTTTTCCATAGTTGTTTATATTATTTAAATTATGGTTAGCGTAAGTAGTGTTGGATTTGTACAATATCTAATTTTATATTATTGGACATTTATTGTTCTATTATTTAATTTAATGTATTGTTTGGTTTGGACAATTGGACACATATCCGATTGGATATCCGATTGGATATCCAATTGGATGTCCAAATGTGGCGTAACAATAGAAGAATTTAGCGATGAATGTAATCTATAAGATTGTCATTAAAAAAATTTATTTCTTTTAAAATAGAAATGAAGGTTGAAGATTTATTATGGTTGAAGTTTTTTTTTTCATGAGACCAAAGCAAAGATGAAAGGGATGCAGCAATAAGTTTCAATTGTTTCATTTATAAAGTTTTTGTTTGTTAAGCCAATCATCGACAATCAATGGTATTTTTAGACAATTTGGTCGAAAAATTCTTTCTTTTTACATTAATTTCAAGAATCGTTCAATTTAAAAGAAAGGTTCCAAAGTTTGCATATTTATACTATACTGTATATAATCATGAATGAAAAACAGGATTTTAAAAACTACCAATTGGATTTTAACGCTTTTGACTATAGTAAGAATTTTATAAATAGATTCATTTATTTTGTTAATTTCTATTTATAGAATTTAAAAATTCTATAAATTTTTGTATTGATAAGGCAATTAATTATATGAAATCATAAATTATAACTTGCTTTAACATTATATTTACGATATTAATTAGATATTATAATTTTACGTAAAAAGATATCTATCATACAAAAATTTAATTATATATATTGGATTTATTTCACCTAACTTTCTCGCACTTCTCTCACAAGTCATAACTGCCTTCTTTATTTAAAATGATAATATTTTGAAAAAATGGATTTGTATGAAGGACAGACTCTCGGAGTAAATATATAAAAAATTATAATATCTGATATTATTAGTTATTATTTAAGGACAAAGAAATGTAATCATAATAAATATAGCAAAAACTGGGAATAAGCGTATAATAATTTTATGAAATTAATCTTAATCATTATTTAAAAGCAAAACGCTGATAAACATAAATATTGAGAACAAAAAAATACTCAAAAACGAGATGACATTGAATGATATTAACTGATCCAGTCCAAAAGAAAAGTAATTTCATCTATCAATAAATATCCATAGTAAAAAATAATATAAAAATGTTTAATTCAACAAATACCAAAAAAAAAGTTCTATTAGAATATTTATTTTAAATAAAATAAAAGTAAATAACTTACTTCACCATTAATTTCTTGTCCCTCAAAGTTGAAGTAACAGCTTCAAAAACATCTATGCAATTTTAATTTATAAGAAAATAATAACTGAATTACATGCACTGGTATAAATTGCGAGGAGATGGGACCAACTGGTCTAACACTCCAACTGGTATAGGACACAAGCATATTTCGCATAATGCATAATATTGACTGTGGTTTTCCTTATTATTTTAAAGCAGTAGGATATCAAAAATGGGATAGAGTAGATTTAAAGATAGAATTATCACCTGCTACTAGTTTATATTTGCTAGAATTTTTCTACTGGATATTTTAAACTATTTAGTTATAACAAATCATTATTTAGAGATTTTATAATAATTCCACATTATTCATTTCCTTTCTAAACAAACTAAAACATTCTTCATTTTTATTCATTCTATTCAATCTTTAACGCGAACTTGCTATGGTTAACTCCCACGATGAAATTCAAAACAACTACAAATCTATCAGGAACAGTTCCTTTAGCCAAATATGTTAATGATAAAACTTATTATCGTCATGCAATCCAGCCGGAAATCTACTCAGGATCAGACTTGGTGCTCTCTCTTGTGGATGATGAGCAAAATGTGATTCTATTATCAGCAAGCTGTACAGTTTCTGTAAGACCTATTTGGCGAGAAAAGATCGAAAAGCAGTTAACCAAGTCATGTACGAAATTTCAATATATGGAATGCCCGAGAGAGAAAAAAAATAAAAAAATAAAAAAAAACACCATGCCTTCAAACAGGTCTTGGTGATATTCCCGCAAATAATGAAGAGGATGAGGTTGACACGGAAGAGGAAAATTTTTTCATTTAATAATGTCAAATGACCAAATGACGCCACACTTAACATCAAGTAGTCATTTGTATAGTGTTCATTTAATTCTTCTCAATTCACTTCTTTATTTTATAACTTATTTTGGAATTTGGAGTAAAAACAAAAAACTTTTGAATTAATTATTCCTCGCTAACGCTTAGTCCCGTAAAATTTTTAATTTCTTTTTTATTAGATATTACTTTCGTTTCTAGTCCTTTTATATAAATAAAATTTTTGCTTAATAAAAGTTGTCAATAATATAGTAGAAAATCATGATGAAAAGAAAATTCCTTAATTTTGATATTATTATAGTTTTTAACACCATTTAATAATTGAAAAGTAAAAATTAGGAGATCTTAAATTAATTAGTTCAGTGTGACGTAGGACTATTAATATCTATGAAAAGTGATACAAAAGTTACGTTATCGATTTTAATATCGGACCAATAAAATCGTAACAATCACTTTAATGGTTACATTTTTTATTTTGTGTATCACTGCACGAACGAGGAACTTTACAACGGGTCCCGTTCCCGTTTTCTAATATATTGAAGTTAAATTTTGGACTTTTGTGGTGTTTGGTCGACACAGCATAAAACATTATGATTATAAATAAAGTATTAGTAATATAATATTTTCATGGTCAAATAAAGATCGTTCATAATACAAAATTAAGAAATCATTATTTCGAATTTGGTTACAAAAAAGCGCGATAATTTATAAATATTAATTAGAAATATTTAGAGTTTAAATAACAATAGTAACATTATTATACCTGTTATATATTCTATGCGCCTAACATATCATCAAACGTCACACATAAATCAAAAATGTCGTATTTTAAGGTGAAAAGTTGATAAATCGTTAAAAATAAGCCAAACATACCCGATTGTTATTAACCTTCCTGTAGATCCCAAATTACTAAATAAAGAATACAATAGCAGAAATATTACTTAATCAACTATCTTCCGCAGTATATATTTATTTGGCTAAATGTCTCCTAAAAACTTGAATAATTTCTCGTCTCACCTTTTTTTCATGAGAAAAAAAATGCCTTCAAAATTTTTAGCTGAGTTATCAAACGATTTCAAACAACTTTTCGAAACGGAAATAGGATATGACGTTATTATTTACGCTGGAGAAACTCCAAACGTAAAAGAAATACACGCTCATTCAAATATTTTATGTATTAGGTCTCAATATTTTCATACCGCATTTTCTAATAAATGGGCTAAAAAAATAAATGGAAAATTTATTTTAAAAAAACCAAACATTATGCCACATATAATTGAAATTATTATAAGGTAACGTAAAAAGTACGTTGGAATTTATTTTATATTAAAAAGTAATATTAAATAATAATAAAATTCAATTATAGATTTATTTATTGTGGAAACATTGAATTAAAAAATTTACAAGTTGAAGATATGTTGAAATTGTTATTAGCAGCAGATGAACTTAACATTCAACAACTATCTTCTTATATTCAAGAATATTTAATTGAAAATAATGCGGATTTTTTACGTCAAAATCCAAGTGAAATTCTCGAAATAATATTTCACGAACGTAACGCGTTTGAAATATTGTGCGATTTTTGTGTAGAAAGAATCTGCGCAGAACCGAAAAACTGGTTTAATTCTGATAAATTTTTATCTTTGAAACCTTCTCTATTAGAACTATTATTAAAAAGCACAGATTTGAAAATGAATGAAATCGAAATTTGGGAGAAAATATTAAATTGGTGTTTTGCGGAACAAAAAGTGGAAAATGATCCAACAAAATGGAGTAAAGATGATGAAGAAAAGATTAAGGAATCTTTGAAAAGGTTTATTCCTTTAATTCGATTTTATGATATCGAACCTGAGGATTTCTTTTACAGGGTGTACAATTTTAAAAAAATATTACCGAAAGATTTAATTCATAATCTTTTAGAATTTCACGTAGTACCTAATCAAAAACCTAAATCTGACGTATTACCTTCAAGATTTTCGAAACTGGGCTCAAGTCTACTTAATTCAAAGGTGATACCTTTATTTGCTTCATGGATCGATAGAAAAGATCCATCATATAATTATGAAAATCTCCCATACGACTTTAAATTATTACACAAATCAAACCAGAATTTTAATAATGGGTTTAATGCAACATCCTTTCATAGGGATTGTGACAATAAAGGTGCCACAATTTGGATAGCAAAAATCCAAGATTCAACGCAATTAATTGGAGGATATAATCCTCTCGATTGGAATGGAAATTGTGGTAGTAAGAGTACCGATGATAGTTTTTTATTTAACTTTACAGACATTACAAATATTACAACCGCGAGGTTGGGTTATGTTAGTACTTCGATTGGAGCAGTGTATTGTAAGAATAATCAAGGACCCAGTATGGGGAATTTATATTGTTCCAATTCTAATAATTGGATTTATGGAGTAAATGGGGATTGTTATCCTCAATTGGGTATTTCGGCAAATATCACAGTTGAAGATGTCGAAGTATTCCAAGTTATTAAAAGACAATAATAAAAGCTTTCAAGTTTTTAGGAGGTTTTTTTTTAAGTAATTAAGACGTTAAGTGATACTAATCAAGAAACTCGATTTTTGGTTAGTTTGATTGTTAAATATGGTTTAAGTATTTTAAGCGTTTCTATAGCGCATTGTTTTTATGCTTTATGCTTTATGCTTTATATTTTATGCCTTATGATTTTATGTATATGCCTATTATACCTCCTAAATCCTATTTTTATGACTATGATTATGTTTATGTTTATTTTATGTCTATAAGATATTTTATTTATTTATTTGAATAAAGAAATAAGATTATCTATGTATATTAATTCGCTAGAATTTTTAATCAATCATAAATCAAATAATTATTATTTTATTCCAATTTAATTTTTCGCTTAAACATATAAAATGCCTAAATCAAAAAATGATTATTATTTTATTCCAATTTAATTTTTCGCTTAAACATATAAAATGCCTAAATCAAAAAATAATTATTATTTTATTCCAATTTAATTTTTCGCTTGAAACATATAAAATGCCGTAATATCGTAATATGCAACATTTGCTAAATTTATATTATTTAAAAAAATTGCGTAATTTTACAAAAATAATTTTTTAATACGAACAGATCATTAAAAAAAGTTTAATCGATTCTATAAATGAAGTTAATTTAATTATCAAGAAAAATTAGAATTTGTTAAATCTAGATATCACACTCATCGTTTAAAATGTCATGTATTTATTGCATCTCACTAATTTAACTGTTGTTACATCAAAGGTAAATCAAAGATTGAATTAATATTGAAAAAAAGTAGATTTTTGTAAATTCTTCAAGCTCTAAATCTACGGTTATTTTTCACAAAATTAAGATAAAATTCTATAAATATAATAAGATTTAATAATTTAAAAAATAAAAGATTGAATAATTATAGATTTAATTTTTTATAAAAACAACAGAAGATTAATAATTTTAAAAAAAATAATTTAATGATTAAAAAAAAAATAAAAGATTTAATGATTAAAAAAAATAAAAGATTTAATGATTAAAAAAAATAAAAGATTTAATAATTAAAAATATAAAAGATCTAATATCTAAAAAAAGGGTAAGATAATATAAAATAAAAAGGAAAAATAAAATAAAAGATAAAATATAATAATAATAATAATAACAACCCTATAATTTAAAAAATCATCATAAAAGAAATGATTTTAAATTTAGGATAACAAAGAATGTAAAAATGTAAAAATGGGGGAAAAAAATATTAAAATAGATCAACATTTTAATATTAAAAGTCTAATATCTAATTATCTAATTATTTAAAATGAATTCTTGATATCAATTTCGATATCAAATAAAATAATAAGTTTATGAGAATGAAATAAAAGGATCAACAATAACCCTCGATAATAAAATCAAAAAATTTTGCAAGGAAATTCAGGGGTTGATAAATCCATCACGTAATCAATTCACTTAGATTTTCCTAAATATGATTAAGAGAATTAAAATAGTTGAACTTGAGAATTTAAATTTGAAAAAAAATCATATCAATAATGTTTAATAAATGATTACTTAATGATTTTGAGAAATTTTCCAATAATTTTCTTCAGATGGGCGGATGGATGATTAATAGTGTTAGAATAGCATATACAAATAATATGCCATCTACTTTATATCCTCACCTCAGATGCACCAGACGCAAGATATCCTGTTAGATATATGTTTTCATATTAAATGTAAGATTATAGGCCTCTATTAAATTTTACATCGCTATAAAAAGACATGGTCAAAGTTGCAACAGATCCTGATGCAAATTCGCCACTCTTTACAAAAAAAAATTTAAATTAGATAATTAATAGACTTATCCCTATACTTTTTAACGTACTTTACTCTTATAAATCACAAACAAACCTGCTCTAAGTCCAAGAGTGCTCATAATGGAAAGCGGAAGATCAAGCTAAAGTATCAGCAGCTCCAGTTCCAATCATTGGAAAATTTTCATCGTACCACATATTCTGGTAATATTACAAATACTGTACATGCTTAGATAAGATTGTAACCATCTAAAAAAAATATAATCAAATCCTAACATAAATTTTTTCTTTTTAAGAAAGAAAAATCTTTAAATAGAAAATTTTTTAATCTATTTTGCTCTTATAGCGTTATTTGACAAACCTGTTCCAAATTTGGAACACATAATCTAGAAAACGCATTGGTCACTGACCCGTACGAAATTTCTAAATTTCTTAAATATTTTATAGTAGAGAATTATTACCGAACTAATTTAGATTACGTAATGAACATAATAATTCAGTCAATATTTTAGAACATAAAGTTGCTATTGATGAAACAAATCACAAGATGTAAATCATTATCACGTTGAAAGATTACTATATTACTATTAAGAATCATTTAAAACCTCAGAAAACTTACGTTGCATAATCTAGTGATGAATATGTAATCACAATACGGTATTAAGGTATCAACTTACATAATACTATTCCTTCAAGATTTTTTTGAATTACGCCATCTTTACTTTAGATGTAATTGAAGGACCATAGTCAAACAGCTGATTATTTTACCTATTTTTTAAGAAAAAAATCTTTAAATTAGAATATTCACGGACATAATTTTATATGTTAAGATAACTTATTTTATCAAAAACTTGTTTCTAAACTCAACGTGCCAGTACTACAACCTTACTTCAAGAATTTTTCATAAAGGCAAAGGAACATGAATATGCTTTATCTTAACAAACTCATTGCGAAAAGAGAACTTGAATAGTTCAATATCATGATAGCATTGTAAAGAAACCTAAAAAGTTATAGAAAAACAGAAATAAATAAAAAGGGATATATAATGAAAACAAAGTTGGAATGTTACTTGTGTTACATACTTTGGAGCACCGTTTCCCATTATTGGATAAGTTGCATGACGTTCTAATACTTATTTAATGATATTTCGGCCAGCTGATTTTGCATGTTTTAATTGAGTAACACACAAGCTCAAATTATTCTTATTGTACGACGTATTCTGATCAATCTTGTCGTATATGATGACATGGCGAAATGGAAATCTCACATAATCATATCTACTGGTTTTGCCTTGAATATTTTTGTATCAGAATAAAAAAAACTCCTAATTATATAACGGATGTTTAAAAATATAAGCCTTGACAAAGAATTTGACAAAAAAATGAGGAGGATGTATTATTAGAATATAAATACTACCGTATTGATGATCAAATATTATGAAATTAAACGTAAATGCATTAAGTTTTGCAAGCTAACCTCACCACGTTTCTAATTGTCTAATTTAAATAAGATTGTATGTAATTTCATTTTGGGAATTGGGAAGTTAATATTACCTGTACATTTTCCAAAATATAAAACACAAATAATACTAAAATACAAAACACAAATACCATAAAGCAATTTTTTGGGGGCAATATTTAGTTGAAAATACATTGAAAATATCTGGAAATTGTCAAGAAAAATAATAAAACATTATATGAAAATTTTATCAATTTCAAACTCCATAGTAAATCAGTAAAAAAAAATATTAGAAGAATAGAATTTTGGATAATTAACGAATTACAGTCAACTCTTCTTAAAACGACGTAACCGTCCTGCACTTCAAATTCGTTATAATTTTATATCGAAGAATTTGAAGAATTTAATTGGCTGGTTCACAATATCGTGACGAATATTACTGGCTACAAGTCACGTGATTAGTTATATATATATATATAAAAAAAGAGTTTACAATCCGCAAGATACCAGATCGGCCGTTTATTGGATAATCCATCAATTTTTTTATATATTTTTTATTAATATTTTGTTTCTGGTTGAATAATCGATAAGTTAAATCTTGCATATATACTGTACTGTACAGTACATATATATATACAATATATCACATAATAAATATCCGCATTTATGCTACTATCCTAACTCCCCTTTAAACATGAACTCATGTTTACAATTTATTCTTACCCGCCCGTTGTAGAACTTGAAAAGGGGGATTAATTGAATTTATTGATTATTATCCTATTATCCTATCTTCTATTTATTTATTTAAGAAACCGGTGAATTTTATTTATTATTTCCAACGAAATGAGAATGTTTTTTCTTTTATTAAAACAGGTTTCATTATTTATGAATAATAAATTTTTGGTTAAGAAGAAAATTCAACAATAATAAAAACTACATAAAAATTTCGAGTGATGTCTCACGTCACTCACGTGCTATTTTTATAAATTTTAAAATTATTATATATTTATTTGCAACGAAAATATATACTGTATATATATGTATATAAAAAGATCTTGTAAATATGTGTACAGTACATAAGTAAGTGATATATATGTAATTTAAGGAATAAATCATGAACAATCTGCAATACATCTTTTAATACAAGGTTTAATTGCAACACAATCTTTGCTATATTTTAAATATTTGATGATAACGACATGTAAATGGTGTTTGGGAACTTACATTCGAGAATCGAGATTAAGATTTTTCGACTTCTTCAGGTAAGAAACAGATTGGTTTAAATAAGTGAGTTGAGGTTTCACCGAATTCTTGAGCAACATTGTGCACTTGTATTAAATAGGTTCTTTATTGAAATGTTTCAAGTTCCTTTGAAATCCGGTTATTATGGTAATAAGAGTGAGAATTGATAAGAGAACCAAGTTGAGTAAAGTGACACGCCCTTTTTTATTTAAGAGTAAAAGTAGTTGTCTTCTTTAAAGTGAATTTTATTTTAATTTTAACAATTATGGAATATTAGTTTTTTTTTTGTCTTTATTATAATTTAAAAAAAATCATCTATTGATACTAATATTTGAAAGTAGTATAAGAAGTATAATTTCTTTTTTTTTTTGAGTTTAGTATTTGATTTTGAATTTTCGCGTCTTTAGACTTTTTAGACAAAAAATATTTATGTTAAACCCATTAAAAAATTCATTCGAGATGATTAAAATCTTTTATATGATGTGTATTTATTATAGACGATAAAATCCACTACCGCAATAAGGTTATCGTGCGAATCGTTGACAAAGTAAAATTTATTTATATAAATATTTGGATTAAAAGTTTATAATTCGATTAAAAGAAAAAAAAAGTAAATCAAATCTCATTTTATCATTCATAAATCGTATTATTGGCCTGCGAGGAGTTAGTGCAAAAATTTTATGGTCACGTGGGTCTGTCACGCCGCTTTTCCTTCGCTTCCTTTCTTTTCTCTCCTGTTCTGTCCTCTCTTCCCTTCTCTCTCACTCTTATTATTTCCATTGAAGCTACAAAATAAACTTATCTTTCTCTTCTTTTGTTTTCACTTCGCAGTTTTTTTACCAAAATAAAAAAAGAAAAGCGAGAAGGGACAAGAAAGGAAAGAGGGTTTAAAGACAATAAAGAGAGAACCTTTCCCTTTTCTAAAAAGTTCTAAGATTTTTTATTTTATATGGTAAATATATACTTTTGTTTTCCGCACACACACTCTCTTCGCTTTCCTTCTTTCCCTCATCATTTTCTTCTCTCGTTTCCTTTTTTACTCACTTTCATCTCTTATTTTTTAGGTATTTTTGCTGGGGCAGCATGATGTTATGCGTGACCAGGACCCAGAAATATGTATATAGGGGTCAGGTGATGAAAAAAATTTTTTACTATGAGCTGTACGCATTTTTTCAGGGCCGGAATTATGATAATGTCAGTCGGTTACTATAATAGGAAATAAAATTCAGACTGGAATTATCAAAAATTATCTAAAAAAGGAAAGATTTTCATATTTTTTTTAGTTCAAAATACGCAAACTCAAACCTGACCTTTTTATATATATTTCTGGGTCCTGCGTGACCGATGCTGATACGATATGAAAGGCGTTTAAATCTAGTTCTGTAGTTCCTTGTGCAGATGATACTGCAACTGAAAAGAAGATCTCTCTTTAATCACAAGTACAATAAATGGAGCCTATAAATAGCAAGAAAAAAAAGTCGTTAGTATGGCTGGTACCAGGTGGAAGCAACCACCACCATACGCGTAAAAAAAAAGTTTCCAGAGAGGTGATGGTATCATACTACTCAAGTGGACACCCTAGAACTTGCGCAATAAAAATTTTTTTTTTGTTTTTTTGTTTTTTTTTTTATTTTTTGTTAAAATTTTCTTTTTTTTTCTTTTTTTTCATGTCTTCTATTTTTTTTTAATTCTATTTTTTTTTCTTTATTTTTTCATTTTCATTTTTTCACCATTTTCTTTTTTCTTCTATATATTTTTTTTCTTTTATTTCTATTTTTTTTTCATTTTTTTTCACTTTTTTTCTTTTTTTTATTATCTTTTTTTTCTTTTTTTTAAACCCTTACTGTAAGGTCCTTTGGGATACTACTGACAATATGATACCATGCATACGAGCCAGGTGCATAGGCTAACCCTCCTCCAGGAAAGCCAGTTTCTCATATATACTCTCTTTCAACTTTTTTTACCTGTAAGCCTGTATCATTAAAACTATGCAAGCAGGGAGCGCATGCTTACCTTATAAATGGATGATAGTTTACACAAATTTCAACTATTCTTCTTTAATCACAAGTACAATAAATGAAATCTATAAATAACAAGAAAAAAAAGTCGTTAGTATGGCTGGTACCAGGTGGAAGAAAAATCAACCACCACCATACGCGTAAAAAAAAAGTTTCCAGAGAGGTGATGGTATCATACTACTCAAGTGGACATCCTAGAACTTGCACAATAAAAATTTGTTTTTTTTTGTTTTTTTTGTTTTTTTATTTTTTTGTTAAATTTTGTTTCTTTTTTTTTCATTTCTTCTATTTTTTTCTTCTATTTTTTTTTCTTTATTTTTCATTTTCATTTTTTTTCCCACCTTTTTTCTTTTTTCTTTTATTTATTTTTTTCTTTTATTTTATATTTTTTTTTTCATTTTTTTCTCTTTTTTTCTTTTTTTTTAAACTCCTACTGTAATGGTCCTTTGGGATACCACTGACAATATGACACCATGCATACGAGCCAGGTGCATAGGCTAACCCTCCTCCAGGAAAGCCAGTTTCTCATATATACTCTCTTTCAACTTTTTTTATCTGTAAGCCTGTATCATTAAAACTATGCAAGCAGGGAGCGCATGCTTACCTTAATATTGGTCTACTGTAAATCTTAATTCGTAAATACAATCCATACCATATTACATTTTTTCATCTTCAAGATTATATTTTTTATTTTCAACCTTTGTAACATTGACCTTAAATGTTGAGTTTGAGTATTGCTTTCATTGCCAACCAAGAAAGAATTTCGTGAGTCTTGCCTGGAAATAAAAAAAATAAAAAAGAAAATTTCGTATTGAATATATTTTTCCATAAAATAATAAAATGTATTTTTTCTAATATCGAAAAACAAAAGAAGACTTAAAGAACCTATCAGGTAAAAGATATTCTTGGTTTATTAATTTCATCTGACGAGTTACTTATCGAAGAGAAACGAAGAGTTTGTAAAAAGGAAAAATTTCATATTGAATATATTTTTCCATAAAGTACAAGTTTAATTTCTCTGAGTTCGTGAGTTCGTGAGTTGCGTTATATGAATATATTTATTTGAAGTTTTTGATAAAAAAATGAAAAATGAAGTATTGAGAATATATTTTTCCATAAAGTATGGAATATATTCCGTACTTAATTTCTCTGAGTGAGTGAATATGTTTATTTGAAGTTTTTTAAAAAAAAATGAAAAATAAAGTATTGAGAAATTTGAGGGAGTTTGGGGTATATTTATACTTTTTAAAAAATCTTTTACACAGTAGATGATATGGGAACTTCGATGTTAATTATTTGATAATCAAAATTACAAGATCTATAGGAAATAATGACTCATTAAAATCTTGAATCTTGATAAAAAAATCTCTTTTTTTTAAAAAAAAAGTAAAAAAAAAGTTAAAAAAAAATGTAAATATTTATGAGTCATTACTAATATTTATAGGGGTATATCGATCGTAAAATCACATTTCGATTGATTCCAAATTTTCTAATGTATTAGATCTGGAAACTAGTCCAAATTAAAAAAAACTTTTTTTTTTATAAATTGCGTAATATCATTGCAGAATCTTTTCTCTTGAAATATTATATCATTAATCAGTTACAAGATTATCTATCTATCATGTAAAAAAAGAAAATAATCACAAATAATAAAAATTCAAACACGAAATACACTTGATACTTTATTAACATTCGGGTTTCTTTTTTATGACGTGTAAGTACTCACCAAACCTCCTTGTTAAGTTTTCAATGCTTTCTTCGTTAGAAAGATCTATAACCTCGCATGCTAAGAAAGCAACACTCTAGCGTATACGCTTTTGGCGCTTCATGAAAGAATGATTGTAATTAATGACAAAGAAGCATACAAAATCTTGATATAATGCGGGTGACTGGGAATGGAAACTTCAAAAATTAATTTAGTGCACACGAGTCAATTTCGTGTACACGCCCCAATATGTAAACAATGAAAACACTTAATATTAAAATACAATAAATACAATATAATGTTAAAATATTATAATTTTATTAAAACTTTATTAATTACATTATTATGGAATTTTAATTATCTACTATCATATCATACCCATATATACTTTTAAAAGCTGGAAATTGATCATCGATACTTGAAAATGATACGTGTAACTTATTATTGGACGACGACATCGACATTTCAGTAACCTTGTCAATAACATAATCCAATTAAAATAAATTTTAGATTCATCTATACCACACACATTTGCTTTGATGCAGCACCATCAATTAGATCATCGATTTGACCATGAGCACGAGCGATAGTTAATCTAGCGCAAGGGTTGATAGTTTCAACTTCAAATTCTTCATTTTCATTCAGAAATGAAACAGAACCAACACGCATAAATCGGTGATCCATATCATATTTTTTACTAGCAGGGGTTCAATTTGGAGAATCATAGAAGCAACACATGCATTTAAATTTTCTACTCTCTCATATGATAAATTATCTTGATAAATTTGATAATCTCTCTTTATTTCACTTTCTCGTAATCCCAAATAATTTTCAGTTTTTTCCTGCAAATTTTCTGCTGGTGTTCCATTCCACTTTGTCTAATTCTGAAGGATGTATGCACCTGTCCAATATTTCACATAATCCAACTGTGCCATATCGTTATAACTATGAAATTTGCACCATTGATTGAACTCATCGTCATCATAACCGTCGAATAGACCCAACTTATCCCATGATTTAAACAGACATACATCATTGTTAGAAGATTCTAAGACCATCATTCTTTAGAATTCCGGAAAGACCATTTACCAATACGACAACTCTGATTGAGTACGTCCTGATTAAGAGGGTACGTTCACTGCAAGTTTTCGAATCAGGTGTACATTTCATTAATAAATAGCTGTTGATTATATACAATTAATTAATTGGGTTAGGGTATTTATATATTATTTTATATTTTTATTAATTTTATGGTTTATTTATAAATATCTGATATTTAATAAATTCATCTAATATTTGTTAAATTTTTGCATTCTCAAATCTCAATAATTGATCTGGAGCAATATTTGATTCAATATACTGTTTTTGTGCCATATTAACTATCACACATTACAATGATTTCCATTTCCTATTTTTATCATACACTAATACAGGTACACGTTTTAAAATCAATAATTGTCTCTGGTTTTCTATATAACTTATTAATAACTCTAATTTATTAACAAATTTTAATATATAAATTAAACTTGTTGAAAGTGCGAGCGACGTAATTCAACGTTTTAATTAAAGCCCTATAAAAAATTTTCTGGAAAATTCCGATAAATGGTCATTTTTTAGTTTTCATTCCAGAAAAACTCCGATATGTGATCAATTTTCTAAAAAATTTTTTATAGGGAAGTGATTCATGAGTCAAAGGATCTGCAGAAAATGCGAATTTGGCGTGGCGTCAAAAAATTATGTTTAAAAATAGAATATTCGAAACTTGGATAAATATTATATATTAAGTCTTGAATGGGTTCACATAAAGAGCATTATTTAATCGGGTATCAGAAAAAAATTACTAGCGATAGATATACAGTATATCGATGAGTCGGTATAATCTGGTCAATATTATTCCTAGAATCTGCGCAGTACTCAAATTTTTCAATAAAGTGAATGGAATAACCTTCACAATATATATGTATATATATAATCTGATCATGATATTACTGTAAATTTTTTAACCATATTTATTGTTCCAAAACAATTGAAATATTAATGAAGATAGAGTACTGTATCGTCAAAAATTCGGGATCGACTTCTACCTAACGTTTTATTGGTCGAAGTTTTATTTTTTTTTCTCTGAAACCAACATAATTAAGTCCAATTTCACATAAACTAGATTTGAAATTATTTTATGAATATTCATTTGTATAACTTGTATTGCAATTGCGGTATGTTCAGACATATTAGCTCAGAGATTGACCAGTGTTTATTTCATATAAACTTGAGCAAATTTATGTTCTGATTTTTTTATACAATGTTTTGTTAGTTTTGCCATTGTTAAAAAAAAATTTACGGAACGTTCTTATAATTTTTGACAACTGGCTTCACCCTTTCACACTTTCTGTTTGTATATTTAATTATTACTTTGTGTTGCATTAATACGCCGCACAATTTCGTTTTAGAAACAACAGATATGTTGTTGATAATTAAACCTTTTACTTTAGAAAAAACGTACAATTAACAATCAATCGTCATAGATCGCAGTTAAATCAAATCGTACGAGGAATAAAAGGACAAGATTTGTCACGTATGATATAATATACGGTAATAACCTAAACCAAGCATATGTTGATAAAGAACTAAGGAAATTGGAGTTTATTCCCTTTAATCGCAAATTTATAAAGCTATTTGAGTTGGTAGCAAATAAAAATGCACTTGTATTTTCTTGTTCTCATAATTGTACAATTTAAATACATCTAATAAATTGAATTAGCTCAAGATATTTTATCAGACTTTTTCAAAAAACAAATAGAGGTAATGACATCGGTAGAATTACTCAAGTGCATATTAAGACCCGAGCTATATTAGTCATATATGTAAAATTGTAAGTAAACTAAATATAAGATTAAGCAAAATGTAATACAAAATTTGCGGTATGTAATAGCGCTATATTCTTATTTTATTTTATTTTAAAAATTAAGACAATGACGAAAGCCATACAAGACTGGGAGCTGAGCCCTTACAAAAGAAACTACGACGCATCACTATACTCGTATAAAGTATAAACTCAACTCTCGCAAGGATCGTACTGCCTATTTTTTATAAGACAATACTAGGCATTGCCTGCATTGTAAGATAAAGAACAATAGCGAAATAAAATAAAATAAAATAAAATAAACAAAAAAGAAGGATTCTAACTAAACGTTCATCCGTATTTTTCTTTCGTCTATCGACGCCTCACGTAAATACTGTCATGTGAGGAATGGTGCACTATTTTCAGGTCCTTAATTGTTTTAAAGTTTTGAAAGGAGGATGGAGTTAATCGTACACCGGCGTAGGCGGAAACACGATAGTCGCTGCAGATTCAGCAGCGGAAACGTAAGAATTGTCCGTGATGGTTGAGGTGGAGCTGTTGTCAGGAGGAGGTGTTCTCCGTAAAAATATTTTTGTATCGTTAATAATTTCTCGATCTTTATCGGATATAATGTACGTGGCGTTGACGTTTGCCTTGTTGGTAACGTTTTCAATGTATAAAGTAGGTTTGGCGTTGTATGCTTGGTAAAATTGAAGCGCACGGGCATAGCCGTAGTTGTAATGTGGAATGGAACTGGTGTCGAAAAGTTGCCTAATTTTATAATCAAAAAGGTTAATATTGTAAGTATCTTTGTAAAATATTCGTGGGTCTCCGGGAGTACCCGGAAGTAATGGTGGGAATGGTTTCTTTTTCTTGTTACTAGCGGTTATATTCTGTATGTTACGTTCAATTAATCACTGACTAGCCGTCAAATCATGTGCACGTAAAGTCGTAATGACTCAGCATGATCATTTTAACTCAACTAGTAATAATCATATTTGATTATGTCACGATTTTTTATACTTTGGCTATAACCTACCACGTAATTATTGTCGCATACTTTTTTTTCTCAGACCTGAATTTTACTAATATACACAACCCTTCAAGAACTAAAATAATATAAATGAATAAAAATAAAAATTTACCTTAAAAAAATATTTTGAAACCTCTAATTAGATATTATGATTTTGATATTATGGAAAGGTAAAAATTATATTACGCGAGACACTATGGGAAATATTTACTAAATAGGAAATTAATGTGTTTGTTATCATGACTCGTAAGTTAATGAGTCATGACTAATCACATTATATAAAATACCTCAAAAAAGAGTATAAAAACTTTACCTTTCCTTTATCCTGTAAGTAAGATTTTCTTTTCTTACAATATTTCACTCCATGATTAATTTTTTGAACTTTATAACAAATTTTCTACACGTTTAATTCATTTTTTTCTTTGAAATCCCTCATATAGTCTATGCAACTAAGCATTACTCTTCCTCAACAATCAAGATTAGAAGCAGAATGTGAAATGTTTGAATATATATTTCAAATTCATTTGTGGTAAGATGAAAAAAAAAATATTCTACATATTTTGTATTTCAGATTATTTATTCAGAAGAAGATTAAGAAGATTGCAAAGTTGACAATATGCAATAAACAAATTTCTTGAATGAATGGTAACATTATTAAATAAAATATAACAACATGAATAATTGTACTCTTTTTTAAAAATTGCAAGAAATTCCACCATTTACTTGATTATTTAAGCGTGGTAATATTTGGTATATTTATAGAATTAACTATATTTGATTTGTTATAAAAAAAAATATTATACGTTAATAGAAGGAATACCAGGAACTCATCCAAGACATACTTTGACTTTGATGTGTAAGAATAAATATCTATTATTTAATTATACTTTTATTATTACATTGTAAAGTGTAAACAAACTAACTTATGCAAAGAAGAATATACAGTAGTATGCTAAATCCATTCATAAAGAATAACAGAGAATTAATAAATTTTGATGGATTTGTGTGAAGTAGATTTTTACGAAAGTCTAGAGAAAAATAATAATTTTTACGTATTATAATAATAAAAAACTCACTATTTTAAAAGATAATTTTAATTATTATTCATTTAAAAGTAGATGGATCAATATATGGCATTATCTAAAAGGATTTTGTTCTAAGTATTACATTAAATAAAATATATAATATGCACGCCTCGTTAATTCAACATTAAGTTTTGTATAGAATAGTTATAGAATATTGCTTTTGAAGTAAAATATGATTTGAAAATTCTTACTTTCTTTATTTAAAGAAGAAATTATTTCTCCTGTTACATTGGACACAATCAGAAAAAAGTCATTTTTATATACTTTTGGATGATATTGGCCTCAAGTACCTAGGAAGGAAAAACAAGACAATAGAACTTCCTTTATTTAATCGTTATGAGACACCTATAAGAAGTATCATTACGTACCAATTGTTGTATATTCTTATATTTTTAGATCTTGCTTCGGCTCTCATGTCTGATAATAGTGTCACATCATTTTATATATGGAGCCTAAGTTTCTATTCCAGAATATTGGAACAAAAACAGATAGATTTACTTTTGATTGCTGAAACAACCTACCAAAGATGCTACTTTAGTTCGTAAAGGAATAAAAGCCAAAGAAATGCTATGTGAACTCGAGGGAGTTCAAATAATAGATTGTGAAGATGGATATCATCTTATGACAGAAGAAGTTGCTCAAGAGTCGGCACCTCTTGGTAACCTTCGAAGCAGTTTTATAAACTATATGCGTTCACAATAATTATCTTAGAAGTCAATTGGATAGTTATAAAGTATATTTGCAGAACGTGAGATAACAGACTTCAACCGAACCAGTAGGAGATAGAGAGAAAAAACCAGCAAAATGAAAGATTTAGGTTAAGAGCCAAAATTACGATAATGCCAGCAAGCATTAGGTTCTGGCTGACATTATCTATATTAGGACGATCATTCCTTTAATCAGGTGATTTTAAAAACATTTATATGCCCAGCCAATGAATTTTATAAAATTAATTGGGAAAAAAAGCTTAATGCCTTATGTAAATTAGTAAGTCCACAGAGATTTACGTAATAGAATATCTTTTTTATAAATTTATAATGTAGTGATAGGTGATTTTTGAATAAGTAAATCTGCAATTGAATCTACTGATAATTATAATGAAGATAGTATCATTCTTTACATGGCTCCAGAGATTTTTATAGATAAAAAATATACTACATCTTCAGATACACATAGTTTTAGAATGACTATATGTGAGTTCATGACAGATAGAAGACCTTTTTGGAACAAAATCCTCGTTATAGAGTTGATAATTAAAATATGTGATGGTAAGATGAATTACGACACAAACGCACCTTAAGGATATACTGTATATTTGGGCTAATTAAAGAATGTTGGCTTTTCTAATCCAAAAAAAAGACAACAGCTAATGATATATATAATAGAATTAGAAAAATACTGGCAAAGAAGAAAATCAAAAATCAACTAAAATTAATGCAGAAATAATAAAAACATCTCATTTATTTGGCTACTGTTTAATATTTCATTTATTTATTATTTGTGATTTATATTAATAATTATTATATTGAAATGATTTAATTGAAGATAATGGTATGATAAATCAAACTTTTCTTGTGTTTTCTGTAACTAATAAATTCAATATTATTAATAATTTAATATCATTTAGAACAAAATACCAAAAAAAGAAACTATTTGAAAATAATGTTGACGATGAACATTAAATATTTAATAAATATGATGTAACGAAATTTTTTTTTTATAGGAGAAATGCTATCTAGTCTTTAGTAAAAATGGACAGATAGATGTAATACATCGACTTCTGATCCTAACTCCTAATTTAATTCGATTAATGTAAGCATTATGGAGCCGCTATAGCGTAAATTTGCAATTTCATGTAATAAACTTATTAATTCTTTTTAGATTATTTGTCCGGAACGAAGCGAAGGACTATATATGTCTACGCATTATGAAAAACGATCGATCACGGGAGTTCTGTCCCTCACGTGACGACGTGACGTAATCACAAATCTGAGTTCTTTTTTTTCGCTCCGGACTTACAACGGTTTCCGTTTCCTAGTTTTACAAAAGAAAGAATGAATGATAAGCATTATACCTTTTAGTTTTCGATTTATTGATCACGACAAACAAAAATTTTTATTATAAAAAAAATTTCAGAGCAAGCAATTTAATATTAATGAGAATAGTGAGAATATGCTTTTTTTTATGTATTTTAATAGAAATCCTTTTCATCATATTTTAAAGGATCATTACATAATGTAATTGTAATGAAAATATAATATAATTATTTTATTGTGTAAATATTTTGACAAAATTTAAAAAATAACCATCATATTGTTTAAGGATATATATATAATATATATTTCTTGATTTCTTCGTTAATATTGACAAATCGCATTAAATGGATGACAACATCATTGACAGCAAACGGATTATATAATCTATATTTTTTAAGCTAACAATAAAATAAACCAATATAGGATGTTAACATATGACTTAATTAATTAGCAAAAAATTCAGATATTAAACTATCATAATTGTAATTGTAACTCACTAGCATATTTGATTGTCCATTCACGAGCAATAGCGTCATAGCGAGAACGATCATTCTTATAAATGTGAACAATTTCAGGGTCAAATGTAAAGTCTAATATTAATAATAGATCATATTAACAATTTTGTCTAAGGAAGAATAATATAAAATAATTATCTATATAAGTAATGTACTGTACCTAGGTTTGGATCGGTCAACAATGAGTAAATTGATGAGAGTACTTTGAAAAAAAGTATTTACGATTAGTATTCTTTTATCAAAGATTCATAACTACGGATTCTTAGAAATTACTTGTTGAAATGGTTAGCGCTGGTGACCACTGGTAGTTCAAGTTATCCAAGCCTATATTTCCATTACTATTGACATTCGGATGATAGATTCTTGTTGTAAAGTTTATCTAAATATCATAGTATCATTGTGAGAGTATACGTAAGTTCACATGTAAAAATGTATACAATTACATAAACAAAACATACCTTTGGTGGTTTCCAAGGATAATCTGTAGGAAGATGTACGTCAAGGAAAAACACGCCACCCGAATATGGAGAGTCGGACTAATCCAAATTATTAATAATCAAGAAAGAGTTTGATTTTTGGTTGAGGTTCAAAAGATGAAAAGAAGTGAATACCACATACGGGGCCTAAAATCGTCGCCAGCCAACGGAATATATTATTTCCAATCGGACAAGCATTAAAAAGCGGCACTGGATTACGTCTTATGTCACGTAACTCCTGATAAATATTGATAATAATAAAAATGTGAAAAAAGAAATAAATATTCAAAAATTCTAAACTACTTTATTAATAATATTTACAAGCAAAAGTCTCGTTTCATATTAGATAAAATAGAGGGCAAACATTAATAGCGGGCAAAAATTATTTCACTTTGACTGTTAATGTAAAACTTACCACATTAATTCTTTTAAGTGTTTTGTCTAATTTATTGTTATTTTTATTAAACTCCATTTTATACGAAAGTTGGAAAAAGTGGGTTTGATATTGTGAGAATATTGCCACTTGTAATTATTGTATTTGTATTTGATTGGCACTATTTGTGATCATAAGAACTACATATGACCTTTCCTATCAGAGATTTTTTCACAGGTAATCTTTATCATACGGTGCACTAGTTCAAATTAAGGATGTTTATGATTTGTGTACGTTGATCATAATAGCAAGTACCTACCTAAATAATAACAAGGACAAATGATTAACTCTGCAGTTTCACAAGATGATAAATTACGTAGTAACACAGTAAACACAGTAAAATTCTATCTTAAGTAACACGACATTTTAAAAATAGTATAAAGTAATATATATATTACGCGTTTTTTTCGCGTTTATAGTAGGCTTAATAGGCTTATAAATCGTATAAATATCAATTTTTAACAGAACAATTAAGATTTTGATTATAAAAGAATTTTAGATTTCACTAATTCGTTGATTATGAATTAATTTTGAGAACTTGTAGTTATATTATATCTATAAATAACCTATGATAACGTATAAAATCAATTAGGTACATTATTTATTTTGAAATATCCCTATAAAAAAAGAAAATTCGGAATTTGTCCTGAAAAGTATGGAAAATGTCCGGAAATTTTCCATGCGTCCGGAAAACATTCGGAAACGGTCATGTTTTGGAACATTTTCCGGACGCTCGATTCTGGACAAATTCTGGACAAATTCTGGAGTGTCAAGAAAATGTCTGGAATTTGTGCGTCCGGAAAATGTTCCAAAACGTGACCGTTTCCGAATGTTTTCCGGACGCACGGAAAATTTCCGGACATTTTCCATACTTTTCAGGACAAATTCCGAATTTTCTTTTTTTATAGGGTATACCATCCTTAACAAATCAACTACCAAATTATTTTCTGAGGCAGTATCAAAGAACAAAATTTTCCAGATAAGAATAACTGAAAATATATTTTCTTTGTTGAAAAATCATGCTCAAACAAAGTAAGTGATATATTATTGGTTATGTCTGTTGGTACTTAATAGAAAAAACCTTGCGTTCTGCAAAAATAATAAGTTAAATTATAGTTCATATTGCACATATCAAAAGAAAGAATCTCTTTCTACTGCTCTAATCTATTTAATCGTAAGACTTAAAGAATAAAAAGCTATGGTTCAAATTAAACCATTCATATCTTGTGAAATGATGTTATTCTGAAAAGACTGATGAAATTTAACGTCATCATTATATAATTTTTTATATATTGCCTCGTATTTCATTAATTTATAGATAAACGTCAAAAAATCCTTTGATAAGGAAATGAAAAGCTTAATATACAAGATTCAAATCTTCAAAAGTTGCGTCAGATAGCGAGGCTAATGATTGACAAAATAAGGGATACTGTGAATTAATCGTTAACGTCAACTCAAACAATAAGTTTATTCAATTATTCTTTATCATTTAATTTTGCATAATATACTGTATTTACATATATCTAATTTTCTTCATAATTCTTCCAATACATAGAATATCAAATGACTCCTATCAAGGAAATATTGTATTTAACAAGGTTCTTTAATATTGTAGATTAACAAACTATTGACCGTCATGATATTTTTCTTCACAATAAATATTTAAATTTTTATTCTTTTGAGATATTAATTTCGTTAGCTAAATTTTTAATCCTTGATTATCTTTTCTAAAACCGTCTTAGGGAACGGAAATTGTTTCATGTATAATATCTAGCACGTTCTTAAACTAAAACATATACGGTAATAATACATTTTGGGTTGGATTGATCCGACGCCTCAATCTAATCCATATTTATTATAAAATTAAAAATTAATTTGGATTAGATTGAGTCAATCAACAGGATTGTACCTATTGATTATCCAATTCAGGACGATTAGCGTCACATTTTTGCAGCCCATCATTAAACTCCGGCTATAATTTTTCCATTGATCTACATACAGAATTGCAAAAAAAAACCATTTATATTCATTAGAGATGGTGGTTAAATTTCTTATCATACACTGGATGATTCACATTATCACATATATACCTTCGCCTTACCAATCATTTCTTTTGAAAAAAGTGTTGTGAGAAAGATTCCTCGTTTTGATGGATTTACATCTAGGCATCTTTTATAATTAATTCGGGTACTTAATGTTGAACCTTGGTCTAAGTCCTTGACAAATTTTTATAGCTAAATTTTCTTCATGGCTTAAAAATCATGATATGGAGATAATAAATTACTTCATACATAACCATTCCAAAACTATAAATATTTACAGCTTTGGAGAAACAACACATTGTAGATATTTCTTTTTGATTATTACAGTACATCTAAAATGATGTGTCTTCTAAAGTTAAAAGGGCCATATTAGCATCACAATGATTAACAACATAAAAAGATGTTCAATATCATCTTTTGACTTAATGGGGAAACAATTATAAATAGGGTTTACAATCCTTTTATACTTCGTAACTTGTTTGGCAGTATTCTGTATTTTTGTCCGTTAAATATGGTCAGTGAGCTATAATTATTGGATGTCATAAGGAGTTTCAGTTCTTTAATTTTTATTACTAATAATATACTTGCAAGATTTCATAATTAAAAATAATAAAATAATAATTTGAAATTACTTTGCTTTATTGAAGCACTACCACTTTCAAAATGAATAAATTGTTCAGTTGATAATTCTCTATGAATATTAAAAGCATTGATATCCAGGTTACTTCATTTCAAAATCTCTGTCCTTGCCATTTATGTTGCTAAAATATCAGTGATAAATTTCTAGATTTAATTTATTATAAAGTCAAAAACAATTATTAGATAAGGAAATGCTTTAAAGAGAAAAAGTTTTCATGACTAATAGTGTAATAAATTTTGAGTAGTATAGTAGATTGATTCTAGATTTATTTCAACCCGGACTCTTTTGTTTGCAAAAGATTGACTCATAAAATTGTAACATGAATTATTGAATTATGCCATTGTGATAAGAAATCACGGATGCATAATAATATGCATTTGTATTCTCTGATCCTTTATCATTCTTTTAAGGTGTTTCTTAACATCCTTAATAACATAGAAGTACAAAGTATATAACATAGGCTGTATAAGATCAAGTTCTTTCCAAATGTTTATAAGATTTTACTACTTCAGCCAATTGTGACAGAATACGGAGCTAACAAGAAAAATAAATATGAAATTCTTCAAAAAGTTCCCAATATTATATATTGAGTTATATAATATACACCTTATTTGTATTTTTCAGTATAACTGACCTGAGTCATATTTCAAGAAGCCATCCTTTGTTCAGGGTTTAAACCAATATTGGTAATAAAGTTAAACAACATAGTTAAAGTTTGGTATGTCACTAGTATGTTAAGTTTACTACGGGGAAGTATATGGTTTAAGGACAATATTTGTATTTTTAAGATATAATAGAATAAATCGAAAGTCTCTACACAGACTGTCATCAGTTTGTACTTAAAAAAGCTTTAACTCTCAATTATTAATGTGATATAATCAGCACCAAGTCTTAAGATTATATCAAGTTACAATAATTCAGTGTCAGATTGAAAAAGTTGATATTACAGTAGCAAAACAGATTATAATCAATGCACCTTGTACTAAATATGGTGATAAATTTTGCCTGATGGTAGAGACTGATAAACTACAAATGGGGATACATCAATGTATTTTTATTTTTTACACATCAAGCATCCTCCAAGAAACTTAAACTGAAGTTAATGTCTGCAATCGTTAGTAAAGACAACTGGAAGAATATTTTGGGTCTTTTTCTGGAGATGCTATAATTAGGGTTAACAATCACTTTACCAACAGATGTTTCACTGACAGGGTCATTTCGCAGACAAATGTTTTGCTGACAATAATCTCACCGACAAGGGAATTTGGGATTAGAGGTAAGGAAATTAGGGTAGGTTAGGGTTAGGAATAGGGTTCAGGTAAGGAATTAGGGTTAGTATTAGTGTTAGTGTTAGGGTTAGGATAAGGTTAAGATAAGTGGATTAGGGATTGGAACCATCAAAAAAAAGCTTAACCGGTTAATAACCGGTTAATTAGAGCGTCTAACCGGTTAATAGTCGGTTAATTAATCGGTTAATTAACCAGGTTAATTTGTAATGAGGCTAACCGGTTAATAACCGGTTAATATATAAATTTTATATTTTAACGTGTGTTTAGAGGCCTATTTTTTGTATTTTAACGCGTGTTTAAAGATAAATTTTTGTGTTTTTAACTAAATAGTATTATTTAAGAGTAATTTCTGGTAAATATTTATATTAAAATGTATACATTAGTAAAAAATTACATACAGTATATTGTAATTACTTATTACCCAGTCATGCAGTGGTCACCGGTATCAGCACTAAGTTGAAAAGTTTTTTAATTATATTTTTAGTTCTATCCGAAATTCCATTCCAATTCTGATGGCCACTGTAGTATTCAAATTTTTTTTCTTATTTAAAATACTATACCCGATCATATCATGCCGATTTCTGCATAAATCAAGGTTATAACTTTAGAATATTTTAACATAAATAATGTTAAATTATAAATATCATATGCAATATATTATATTAAAATATAAGATTGCAGGTTTATCATCGAATCTATTAGGGTGGGCAAAATTAAAGTTAATGCTAGTAAAGTTAAAGTTAGAAGTTGGCTAGGAATTACTAATTTAGGATGATCTGTATTTTAACCGGTTAAGTTAGCCAGTTAATTAGTCGGTTAATTTAACCGGTTAAATTAACCAGTTAACCGTTTTTTGAGAGGTCTTAACCGGTTAACCGCCTTAACCGGTTAATTAACCGGTTAACCTTAACCGGTTCCAATCCCTAAAGTGGATTAGGATTTCGAAACTGTCGGTGAAATAACTTGGTAAAATGAAACTGTCGCCCTATAAAAAAAGTTGTCCAAACACTGTTCAGTTTTTTGTTCGGAAAATTGACCCCGTTCTGAACATTTACTTGACATTTATTGGACAATTATCATGATATTGTACGTTTTTTATGTGGTCAAAAATTCTCAATTTCTGCATCTTGTATTAAATTGTAACAAATATTGTATAATAACATGCGAGTGTTCAGAAAATCGATCCCATTCCGAATATTTATCAGACAAACATTTTTTATAGGGTTGGTGAAATGATTGTCGGTGAAATGTCTGTTGATGAGATAATTGTTGGTAAGCCAGATCCCTATAATTATGCTATGAGACCACCAGGTATTAATGCATACACTAAGCTAAATGGGATGAATTTCAGCGTACAGAACTATCATAAAAGAACGAAAATTTGTGGATTTTCTGAGCGTCAATATCTTGAATCTTTTTTTCCAGGTTATTGAATAAGATTTTTATATAGGTTATTTAGTTATTTTCTCAAATATAGTCAAATTTCCTGTATTAGCAACTTCTACAATTATTAATTTTGATAAATACCTTATAAACATAATGTTTAACTGTAAAATCTTAGCTAATCGCTTCTGATAACGAAAATAAATTAAGATTCTCATTTCACAAAATGACAAATGATAACAAAATCAATGTATTTCGTACTTAGAAAATCCTTAAACTAATTTTATTATTATTTTTTTTATTCATAATTCAAATAAAATTTCCTTGTGATATAGTAATAATTCATGATAATAAGTATGATTATGATGATTTTATTTATGTATACGTTATAGTCGTTATATCGATATGCATTTATAAATGACATAAATAAAAGAAGTTACTAATATGATCTTATCATTTTACTGTCACGCATTTCACGGTTTTTTGTAAAAAACTAAGTGAATAAAATTTATAAGAACATTAAATATTTTAAAATTACACTGTATAGGCAGGGCGGAAGTTCATTTATTATTTAAGAATTTTTTAATAAATTTAACTACGGTAAATTCTTCGAATTCTTTGATTGTCTTGACGGATTCAATACATGTTGACTTTTATGGAAAGTAAAATGTAGTTAGATAACAGTTATAATACGTAACCAGGTTACAATGTTGATTGTAAAACAATTTTTTTATATCAATGCGCTTGAATAAAAAACTTTTAGATAAATTTATAATTCTTTAGCGAAATTTGTGGAAACATTTTTTTTCATTATAAAAAATAAAAAACGTTTACGTCACCACACCAGATTATGATGTACTTTTGGCCGGAATTAAAAATCTAATAAAATACTGGCCAGCATTACATCATAAATTCACCACTGCTGCTGGTGACCGTCACCACTGGTGATATTAGTAATACCCAAAATTAAATGAAAGTAATCAATAATAATTGTAAGATGTGATTTCAACCGATTGATAAGGACGATAATACAATTATTGGTTTGATTAACTTATAGTATATTGCGTGCAATTAAACAATTTACTTTATATCTAATTCTTTAATTCAAGGAAGGTTAGGAAATTTATTAAGTAATAGAGAAATTATACGGAGATGAACAAACCTAATCTCAATCGCATATATAGTATATTTAGAAAATTGTTATTCAATAAAAATTTTTAAATCGATCAATAATATAAAATTACAATATTCGTAAATACGTAAGCAATTATAAAAATTTTTTAAGATAATCATAAATTCATAACAATAATAACAATTATTACTACCAAATCATATTAAAGGGTTCAATATTTATTTATTTATATTCGGTAATAATTACATATAAAAAGAATAAATCCTTGGATCTTCAAGTATACTATGGCAAAAAATGAAATTTTGATACATCTTGAACCCATTCAAATTCTTCAAATTTATCACGCAAATTTAAAATCAATTTTTTTAATTATTCCTTCCCTTTTATATTTTAAAATTAATAATTTCAATCGTTTCATATCCGATTGATTTTTATTTATACAATTCAGAGAGATTTGTAATAATATAGGTTGTCTATCTTTCCAATTATTAAGAAATGATTCTAAAAATTTTAAATTTGGCATCAATCTTTCTTCAAAAACAAATTCAAATTTAGACAAATTTAATGGTGATGATCTAGTTAATATTTCATATACATCCTTATAATTAAAGCCTCTTTCATTATCTTCATTAACAATAGCTAATCCATCTAAATGTTGAGAATTAGCTAACAATCTTTCAATTCAGTAAGAACATTATCTCTAATTGGCAGCTTAATATACCTAAGATTTGGACAATTTTGATATAATGTTTGTGTAAGTCTACTAATATCATCAATATTATTTTAAAATATCTTTTCTAATACTAATTGTAATAAGTTGTACATTTGCGCTTTCAATTAATCTTATCAAGATTATATGTGAGGATAAATTAGCTTTAAGATTTTTAAAGCAGCAGGTAAAGACGGATGTTTTCTCCAAATGACGCAAATTTGTGTTTGCATGTTTTGCAGATCTCTGAAACAGGGAAGGTGGATTCATTTCTAGAATTTTTAAATTTACAAAATGTGAAAGAAATTTTGGAACAGGTTCCCAACATAAAATTTAAATGTTGGACGGTATCTGCTTTTTTAATAAGTAATTCCTCAATAGTTACCAGTGCCTCAATATTATCACATGATATATGGATTTCGTTTAAGTTTTTTTGAGCTTCTATAAATTTAATAACTCCGGAAATATCATTATTATTCTTTAATTGATTTGCTTATTGTAGCTAAACCTTCAAAGATATTTTGATGATTTTATGACAATATAAGTTTTTAAGATTTGAAAAGCATTGTTCAGTCCATGAAATACTGTGTTAAAATTTCTGTAATACGAAGTGAAATGAACTTTGTATATTTGTTGATAAATAAATTTAAACTACCAAAAAATTATTACGCAATTTAATTGATTATCTATTTTTAGTCATGATGTCTCTAAAAATTACTAATATCGATATATTACCGTTCAGCTTACTTTATTTTTTAAAATAGTATAAAACTAAGCAACTAGTACAAATTTAGGAGTGATTAAACAAATTTAGTACATAATTAAAAATACATAATTTATTCACATATTCTAAACAAATACAATATAAATTTCCGAGTGAAAACTTGGATTTTGATATCACGAACGTATCCCTAAAATTTCCAATGTACTTTCTTAATCCAACAAAATCATTATAGAAACAACTAAAATAACAATATGACTCCTTCTTTTCGTTGTACGTTAAATCACGTGACCTCAACATAAGTTAATTAACTTTTCTTTAAATTGTTTGTCTGCTTCACCCCCTGGTGGCCTGTTTTCGAGACGTTTCTCATTCACATTCTTTTCATTTACTTCTCTATTTTCGTCATTTATTCGATTTCTGAAATTATCGTTGAGCATTGTGAATTCCATAATCACTTTACTTTTTCCGCTAAACGAACAATTTCATTTTCCGATCGTGAAATATTCTGTCTCCATAGCACCCTTTTCCTACTAATAACTGATTTTGATGTTTCTTTCAATTAAACAGCATATTTCTTATACTGAAATGATGTATTTTTTTTTATTAAAAGAGACGCATTTTTTTATATTAAAAAACGATGAAATTTACATCAAACCTACATGGTACAATTGGCATAAGCTTATACCCTGCCTATCCTTTAATAATATCATTATGCTAACTATTTTGTTATTTGAAAAAATATAATATTTTAAGATAAAATTTATTTACTTTATTAATATGTTTGTGCATCTTGAATTTAAATTTAATAAAGTTGTTTTACTTATTAGGTTCGCAGAAAACTGGTATTATTGGTAGTGAAATATTTTTTTCAGAAGACATATAATGAAAAAAACAATTTCAATTTCATCTTAAATTTACTTTTTAATTACTTGAAATACTTCATAATCTTCTACTTCAAAATTTTTTGGAATTTCTATGCTTGGATAGACTTCTCCATAACCACGATTTTCATTAGACCAATTATTGTTATTACAGTATATATTACCCATAGTTGGCCCGAAATTATTATTACATAAAACAGCACGATCTTGTTTCTTAACATAACTTACTTTTGAAGTAGAAATATTTCCTCCATTGATAAAATTAAAAATAAAGCTATCTGCTGTAGCCACCCAATGAGGATGTCTACTATCCCAATTAAGTGGATTATACCCTCCTATTAATTGTGTTGAATTTTTAATTTTTGCTATCCAAATAGTAGCTCCTTTATCGTCACAATTTTTATGAAAAGAATTAGTATCAATTCCATCTTGACTTGAGCGATATAATAACTTAAAATCATAGGGATTATTTTTTCTATTATAATGTGAAGTATCTTTTTTATCAATCCATGAAGCAAAAAGAGGAAGATGATTCGATTTAATTAAAGTTGAATTGAGTGGATATTTTAAATTTGGCTTTCTTGAAGGTGGTAAATTAACTTTTGATTTTATGTCAGGAACTATATGATATTCCAAAAGATCATGAATTAAATCTTGTGGTAAGATGTCTTTGTAACAATAAACTTTGTAAAAGAAATCAGTAGGTTCAATATCATAGAATCGAATTAAAGGAATAAATCTGTATAATTCTCTTTCAATTCTTATAATATCATCTTTATTCCATTTTGTTGAATCATTCTGCATATTTTGTTGGGCAAAACACCATTTTAATAAATACTCCCAAATTTCAATTTCATCCATAATTAAGTCATCCCTTTTTAATAATAATTCCAATAAAGGAGCTTTTAAATTAATAAAATTTTTGGAACTGAATAAAATTTTAGGTTCTTCACAAATTTTTTCAAGGCAAAAATTCCATAAATCCGTAAATGTTTCATGTTGATAAATAATTTCAAGAATTCTGGTCGGATTTTGTTGTAAAAATTCGGTTTGATGTTCAATCAAAAATTCTTGAATATGAGAAATTAACGAATTGATATTTAGTTCATCCACAGCTATCAATAATTTTAATACTTCAGAGCCTTGTAAATTCTTCAATTCAATATTTCCACAATAAATGAACCTAACAATATGATTAATAGTTAAATATTTTTTACAAATTTATATGATAAAATTTATAAAACAATAATATCTTACCTAAGAATGATATTAAATAATTGTGGTGAAATGTTTGATTTTCTAAAAATAAATTTTCCGTCTCTTTTCTCAGCCCATTCATTAGAAAATGCAGTACGAAAATATTGAGACCTAGCACATAAAATATTTGAATGAGCATGAATTTCTTTTACATTTTGATCATCTCCTGCATAAATAATAACGTCATATCCTATTTCTGTTTCAAAAAGTTTTTCATAATCGTTGGATAATTCTGCCCAAAATTTTGAAATCATTTTTTTTGTTGTAAATGAGAAAAAGGAAAAAAAAAATGGCAAAAATTTGAGTTGCAGCCGACACCTTATTTATATTGTTTTACGTTGATCGTGTTTCCATAAATTTCTATAATTGGAAGCAATAATATTTTCTTTACGTCTAGCCCAAACCTCAAAGAAACTAACCAAAGTCATTGGAAGTACTGTCAACAAATTAAGTCAAAACTATGCATGTACGGTGTACGCTTGGGTCAAAAGCGAATAAATTTTTATTTGCTGATAAAATTCGTATTAACGGTTTCCTCGATCTTCTAGTCCTAGATGTTTGTCATTTTCTTTCCAAATAAAATAATATCGTATTAACGTCAACATAATTTTTTTAAGCACAATAATTGTCTGGAGCGAAGCGAAGGACAATATATGTCTATGCACTAGTCGCACTATGAAAAAAAATCGATCACGTGAATTTCTCTGTCCGCCATGTGATCGCCACCCAACGAAATCACAATTTTAGTTTTTCGCTCCGGACTTACGTTTCCTAGTTAAATTATTTTATTAAGTTTGAATTTGTTTCCTTTATTACCGCACAAAACTTAATGTTGTAAACAATTAATGATAATTCAACTTTATTAATGTTTTAAAAAAAGCAGCAATCAGGCAGGTAGGAAAGAATTTTGTAAAAAAAAAAATTTAATAATCTGATTAAACATTTTCAGATTTTCCTTTACAGCATAACTTTTTCATATGAGATTGTATAACAAATCAACATAATGATGTAAGAATACTTAATAGTAATATAATTTAAAAAATTTACAAGATCCCGTTCAGATACTGGCGAAAAGTCAATCTCTCAAATATCTGATATGGTAATAATTGCATCAGCGTATTATTCGCAAAATATAAAATATTGAATTTTTTTTAAAAAAAAAATTATCCTTTATTTTTTTTTAATAAAAAATAATACTAAAGTCTAAAGGGAACTTTAAATCATTATTTATAATTTAATATTTTACATATAATATAAAATTTGAAATTCTCATTTAATATACATCAAATATTTTCTACTAACACAATTTATGTTTATAAAATAATCCCCACTAATTAACAATACATTATATAATATTTGTACTGTAAGCAATTTCGTATTTATTATTTTCTTTTTCCTTTCTAGAATGTTGAGCGATAGGATTATTACAAAATCCAGTTTATGTAAATGCATTTTGTAAACTACTTTGATGAGTGGCCATAGTAACATGAGAACAACTAAGTAAACAAGTAGAAACTTTCTTTTGCCAGATAGTTTTTCCATCATAAATATTAATTTTATAAACCAACTTTCCACATCCAACAAGAACTTTATCAGTCGAATCTATCATTAAAGAAGGCAATTCATAACCTCCATTTTTCAATTTATTTTTCCAAATTATATCTCCTGATTCTGAATTTATTCCATATACTTTTCCGTGAGAGGCAACTATAAAGATAGAAGATTGAGCTTCATGAGATGTTCCTTCTCCTTCAGAGTTTATGTTAACAACAAGTAATGATATTTCATTATATCCCATCCCTGACAGCGAGTTTCTCCAAATTTCCGTTCCTTTAATCAAGTTTAAAGCGATTAAACAACCATTCATTCCAACATAAACTTTATCACCGATACAAATAATGAACCAACACCATCATGTAACGATAGCGTCAATGAATTAACTTTTAAAGTATAGTTATACCTTTTTTGTTTAACTTGATTTACTATTCAACAAAGTGACGCAATGAATAATGATCTTCTGTATGACGTTCAATAGAAAGTTTATGTAGTACGAAGGGTAAATTTTAGCATAGTACTGTAAATCATAATTGCAAATCAGTTTAAATGGAAAGTCAACAAGAATTATTTGGCAAGAACGAAAAATATAAGTTCAAAAAAAAGTGCATTTTGCGTCAACAAATAATTCATCTACACAACAGTCGGACGACTTTCAAGTGAATAAAAAGTTATATTTCGATGTGATGGATGAGAATGGCGAAACTACATTTTCCAATTCCTTTCCATTACTATTGTGGTTACACCTTCAACAACTCCAACAACGTATTTCCATTTGGGGTTTGGCTGGTATAAGTTTATCATTATTTTTACCATTCCACATATTATAAGCCAGTCCTACTTATCTGCTTTTGTTCGAACAAATTTTTTTCGTGTTTCACGATAAATTTTCAATGAAGTAAGCTCACTTGAGCTGACAATAAACTTGCATGATATCTTTTAGCGAAGTTAATTTTTCACTTTCATGCAGCTTATTTATTACTTCTTCAACCACCTCTACCATTTTGACAGCATCAGTACTTTGTGTACTAGCTCAACTTGTATTCGTAAGCAGTTGTCACAATGTGCATATGAAATGATGGAAGACTTAATTAATCACCATTCCATGCAAAATATTCAGCGAGCATTTGCTTTCTACAGATATATTATTCTTCACAATTTTTTTTTAAAAAAAGATAATTTAATTGGTTCAGTTTTTTAAACTCGAATTATTTTTTTATTATTATTCATTTTTTTTAATTTACTAAATATATAATAGTTATACTGATTTAAACAATAAGTTACAGCTAGTTAATATTGGCTGAAATTATTTTTATTTCGTTTCATTCAATCGATTGTCTATTGAAAATTTCCTTTTACCGATCAATAGCGTAACCAGGTATTTTATTTTTGTCATTAGGTTATTATATATAGAATTTTTGTATCAAATTTTTGAATATTACACATGCACAAGAGCCTATTTTTTGAATAAATTTTATCTGAACTCCGTAATTTTAAAATTTTTTTTTTATGTTTCATTTTATTATATGGTTAACGTTATCTTTGAACTTACCACATAAATTGTAATCTACATATATACAATTCAAATACATCCACAAGCAATCTATATTAGTAGACTTTTAAATTTCAAAAATCTTCCAGAACCATTAAATTCAGGTAATTTAATTTAACTTTACTTTGGTAACCAAAAAAAAAATGTTTACATTATTAATAACTTTATTTTTTAATAAACGTTACTAAAACAACAATACGTAAATAATTATTTCTATTGGCAATCAATATAATTAATAGATCTTTATATTGTTTTAATATCATATTAAATAATTTATAGATTCAGAATGTTTTGACTGTTAATTAGAATTAGGTAAGATATTTATTCTTTAGGTCTTTATTTATTAATTTTATTTTGTAGATCTTGATGAAATTAATCAAGAAGATAATAATACCAAATGATTTTTTTTTTATGAGAATTTAGTTTAATTAAAATTATATTATTAAATTATTTCTTTTATATTAGCTATTATTTATGGGTTTTGTATGTAGTTGGTTTAATAAAAATAAATTATAAATCGGTTATCTATTGGTCAATTTGGTAACTCGACCGACGTATAAACTGTCTTGGTAATGACGTCATTTTAAAATTATCTAATAATATCAAAAAATTTAGTTTATTACCATTAATGACGTTTCATATTTGGAAATATATAGTTATAAGGTAAGTCCTAAATAATGTTGGTGCTCGTTCATAATTATGATTTCTATAAATTTTAAACATTTTTAATCAATTTTATGTATTTGAATGACCAAGAGTGTAAATTATTTTTAACAAACTTTAAACATACTAAATTTTCTAATTACTGTAATCCAAAAAATCCATGCTATTAATTATGAGATTATTGAGATGTGGAAAATCTTGTATTATGTTCAATTAATCTTTTTAAATATAAACTAGAGTAACTTGGTAATTATTAGTGAGTTATAATCATTATACTGTCAGATTGACTCGAAAATTTTGGGTCGGGTCATCAAACGTTTTTATAATTAAATATAAAAAAAATTGATTTTTTTATTAAAAATGTCAGACTTGACGTTTTTATGATTAAAAAATCATTTTTTACGTTAGATTTGATTAAAAATCAAAAAAATTGATTTTTTTGGTTAAAAATGTAAGACTTGGCGTTTTTGTAATTAAAAAATCAAAAAAAAAATGATTTTATTAATTAAAAATGTCAGACTCGACGTTTTTGTAATTAAAAAATCAAAAAAATGTTTTTTTTAGTTAAAAACGTCAGACATGACATTTTTGTGATTAAAAATAAAAAAAAATGTCAGACTTGACGTTTTTGTAATTAAAAAATCAAAAAAATGACTTTTTTAGTTGAAAAACGTCAGGCTTGACGTTTTTGTAATTAAAAAATCAAAAAAATGACTTTTTTAGTTAAAAAACGTCAGGCTTGACGTTTTTGTAATTAAAAAATCAAAAAAATGACTTTTTTAGTTAAAAAATGTCAGGCTTGACGTTTTTGTAATTAAAAAATCAAAAAAATGACTTTTTTAGTTAAAAAATGTCAGGCTTGACGTTTTTGTAATTAAAAAAATCAAAAAAATGACTTTTTTAGTTAAAAAATGTCAGGCTTGACGTTTTTGTAATTAAAAAATCAAAAAAAATGACTTTTTCAGTTAAAAAACGTCAGACTTGACGTTTTTGTAATTAAAAAATCAAAAAAAAAATGACTTTTTTAGTTAAAAAATGTCAGGCTTGACGTTTTTGTAATTAAAAAATCAAAAAAATGACTTTTTTAGTTAAAAAATATCAGGCTTGACGTTTTTGTAATTAAAAAATAAAAATCAAAAAAATATTGGTTTTTTTTAATTAAAAACGTCAGACTTGACGTTTTTGTTATTAAAAAATCAAAAAAAAAATGATTTTTTTAATTAAAAACGTTAGACTTTGACATTTTTGTGATTAAAAATCAAAAAAATATTGGTTTTTTTAATTAAAAACGTCAGTCTTGACATTTTTTGTTAAAAAAATAAAAAATGAAGAAAAAACGTTTTTGCGTTATTTTTTTTATAATTTTATATGGAAAAATGCCAAAACATTTTTTTCTTAATAGTAATGCAAAAAAAAAGTTTTTGGCATTTTTTTTAATAATATTATATGAAAAAACGCTGAAACGTTTTTTTTACAATTTTTTTATTTTTTTGCAATATTTTATGAAATTTTAATGATCAACAAAAAAATGAAATTATGCAAATATTGAATGATGCAACAATTTAACAGGGACTTTTAGTGGCACAGGAAGAGTTTTTGCGAAAAGTTGGCATTAGAAGTTTTTTTCATTGTTATTGACATTGACATTGACATTGACATTGACATTGACATTGACATTGACATTGACATTGTCATTGACATTGTCATTGTCATTTTTTTTTTTTTTTACTGGTTAACGAAAAATTTATTTATTATAAAAGGAAACATTACAGCACGTGTCATTAGTTTGATAACAGTAATAGAAATAAATCTACATAACAATAATACAAAACTAAACACCTAGAATATACTAAAAATTACTATATTCCTGATGAACCAGGATAACTAAACAAAAATAACAGAAAAAAAATCAACCCATTTGGGCGAAAATAAAAGAAAATATTTAAAAATAAAATAAAATAAAAGAAAAAATTATTTGAATAGTATACTGATTAACACGAACTATAAAATCCAAGGGTTCTATATTAAAATATATATTATTCAAAAGCCCTTCTACTTTTTGATAGACTTTATGATTAATATCTTTTTTAACTATATTTTTATCATAACTATAATGTTTTTTATCTTCTTTAGTAATACTTAAACTTTTTTCTTTGTCTTTTTGTAAATCACATCTATCGACCCAAATCTTATGTGTAGAATCAAAAACGAAATCTAAAAATTTGACTCCAGTTTCGAATATATGAACTTTAGTCATTTTAATTTCTTATCGTAAAAAATCAGCTAATAATTTAGGAAATAAGCCTTTAATAATATCTACGAAAGTTAATTTATTCTTATTAACTTTAACTTCGCCAAAGGATTCGTTTATAAATAAGTCAATTATTTTAGCTTCATCGAAGGTATATATATCGTATTCTTTAATTTTTTCAATTAAACATATAATTGAATAATATATAATATTTCTCATTCTTTTACGATTTGAATAACAACGCCAAACATGTCCAAAAGTTTCTTTTTTACGCTCACAGACAGGACATTTCCAATCCTTATATATATCAAAATTAATCAATTTTCTTTGTTCTACAGTCGGAATTTCTTCAATTAAATTCTTAATTTTATAACGACGTCGTTTAGTTGTGTGGAAATTAGTTTGTAAAACATTTTCATTTTCCTTTAAGAATTTGAACGTAATTGCCATTCTACGCTATCTATTGTATATTTTCGATTTCTTCGAAGATTAAAAAATTTTTCTAAATTTAAAATTTCATTATAATATCGTATGAAACGTCTAATCGGTTTTTCGATAATAATATTATTCCATGTAAGCATATATTCGATTTTATCGAGTTGAAAAAAATTAAAATTAACCGAATATACCCTATTCCTATCTAAATAACGATCTTTAATTTTTTGATCTAAAAAATTATGGTATAAATCATCATCATGTGCTTTGATTTTAGTAATTTTTGGTATAATTATTTCATTTAAGTCTATAAATTGTCGAATTAAAGCCCAAATATAAATGTTATTCTGTGTTTTTAGTAATTTGTGTGTATTATAAATTTCAGTTTTGCATATAATTTCATTAAAATAATTAAGAATAAATTCATTATCTGTAATTATCTTGACATTACTAATATTATGAACAATAATCAACGCGAGTATAAAACTTGTCACTTCTGCTTTACTTGGAAAAATCCAATGTTCAATATTAACGTAAAATTCGTCAATTAATTTATGATCTTTATCGTAAAAATGTAAACCGGCTATACCATCAATATTAAAGCTCTAATCGGATCGGTCCTAATCCGACAACCCGGACCGAAAATTCAGATTGGTCCGGTCTGGGTTGATGCTTCAACCCGGACCAAAATATTTGGTCCAGTCCGGTCCAGTTTCGGATTATAAATCTAACCCGGACTGAAAAAACGGGTTGGGACCAGACCGGACTGATAAATATTTTCGCAATGGTTTATATTAAAACCGTTGCGATTATTTAATTATTAAATAAAAAAAATGTTGTGTAACGTTTTTTTTAACATATTATTATAAAAAAATGTTTGCGCAACGTTTTTCTAATTAATTTAAAGAAAAAACGTTGTGCAACGTTATTCTTAGTATATTTAATTAGAAAAAACGTTTGCGCAATGTTTTTCTAATTAATTTAAAGAAAAAACGTTGCGCAAGCGTTTTTCTTAGTATATTTAATTAGAAAAAACGTTTCTGCAACGTTTTCTAATTAATTTAAAGAAAAAACGTTGCGCAACATTTTTTCTTAGTATATTTAATTAGAAAAAACGTTTGCGCAACGTTTTTCTAATTAATTTAAAGAAAAACCGTTGCGAAACATTTTTTCTTAGTATATTTAATTAGAAAAAACGTTTGCGCAACGTTTTTCTAATTAATTTAAAGAAAAAATGTTGCGAAACATTTTTTCTTAGTATATTTAATTAGAAAAAATGTTTGCGCAATGTTTTTCTAATTAATTAAAAGAAAAAACGTTGCGAAACGTTTTTCTAAGTATATTTAATTAGAAAAAACGGTGCGAAACGTTTTTTCTAAGTATATTTAATTAGAAAAAATATTTGCGCAACGTTTTTTTATTATAGGACCGAACCGGACCGGACCAAAATAACTGGTCCGGTCCGGTCTGGTCCCGGATTCTCCTTTTAATATAAACCAGACCGGACCGAAATAAACTAATTTTTCAGTCTGGTCCCGGGTTACTCTCCAACCCGGACCAACCCAGATTATTTAGAGCTTTAATCAATATTTTCTGTCCCATTATTTATAACAGAACCATCTATATATACGAAAATTTGTTCTCCAAATTGTTGGATTAATTTGTAGTTGATAACGTTTAATTTTTCGATCGTTAAGTTCTTATTAAATTTTTCTTTTTTAACATATTTTTCTATACAATTTTGCATTGATTTTTGCATATTGGAATCAAAAATATTTAATCTAATATCATCTTGTTTAAAAAGCATTAGTTCTATAATAAAATTATGTTCATGCCATATATTTGACTCAATATGTGATTGAATAATATCTGGTACTATATATGAATCAGTTTCATGTATTATCATTGCATGTGAATGTAAATAATTTTCAAGAAAATAAACATCTTCTATTCTCAATTTAACTAAACAATTACTTTGCTTATGTATTCTTTCGAGGGGACCAAGAGTGCTTGTTTCATCCAAAAAACAACCTAAACATTTTTTAAACCCATAAATAAATCATCTGGATTATTAACCGTTATATAATGTTCCAAAACTATATCATTAGATCCCAAATTGTAATTTTTACCATAAACTAAAATTATATCGTTATGTAACTTCTTTTTTCCAAAAATAAAACCATTATTTATAGGTTCTAAGTCTGAATTCATTTTAGTTAGAATTGTTCCTTTTAAATTATGAGCGAAACTAGTGCCTATTTTATTCTTAGCTTCAATAGAAATTCGTCTCTTTATTACTTCATTGTTATCTAAAATACAATCTTCTATAATTTTCCAACTTTTTTCAATTAAAGATCTATTTGGACTAAAAAATTTTTTAAATCGTTTTCCCAAAATTTCTTTTAACGTTAATAAATTTTTCCTATCTAACGTCAAAATTTGATCTGCAAACATAATATTGAGTTTTTTTATTGATCGTAGATTTTTGAAATAAATTTCTTCAGGTAAAATATCTTTAATTAAAATATTCCCTCCAATAATTTCCATTTTATCTACCGTATCATTAATAGCAATGCTAAAATTTTGAGTCTTTAACATTTTGATACACTCTAATATATAATGATTTTTTAATTGCGTCGTGAAAATTTTCTTATATCTAATAATATCTTTATCTCGTAATGAATAAATAGGATTATCGTTTAAAAATAACAATTGTTGAAGATTATATAAACGAATTTTTGTGATCATTCCCAATTCATTTTTATCATTAATTTGTAAGATAAAATTAGTCATTTTTGCTTGTAATTGATTATCCTCAATATTTTTAACATTAAACATCTCTTTTAAGTGAACTATTGAATTCGGTGTAGTTTTCATAAATTTTAACTTATGTTTAAATAAAATACGAAATTTTGCCATAATTTTGTTACATTCATGTTCTGATAAAATAATTAGTTGTGCCCTATACTCAATTCTTGGAATGATTAAGACATTAAAGATAAAAGCCATTTGTTTATCTGTTAATTTTTTTCGTAAGATCATTGAATTGCAGCAATTATTAATTTCATTTTTAATTTGATCAATCACATGATTTCTTCGATTAAAAGCGTTGAACCAAACTCCTAGTAATCTAATTGATCCTTTTTTACTAGTAGGTTTAATATTAACTATCGATTTTCTAAAACTCAAGAATAACGATTCTGGGATATATTTTTTTCTTAATAATAATTCTGATTTGTCCTTATTGATTTTTATATCATTAAGATTATAAAAGGTGTCAGCAATTGATAAAATTTTTTCTAAATTTTCCTGGTTTCCAGCCATGAAATTTGTATCATCCATATACGCTAAACCTGGAAAGTTAAAATTAATCTTTTCTTCGACATTTTCATAAATATTATTAACTTTAACACCATCTATATCATATCCTAGATTTGAGTTCTTAATTTTTGTCAATAAAGGATCGTAGTAAATAATCCACAAAAGCGGTGAAATTATTTCCCCTTGATCAATCCCGCATTGCATATCAAAAGCGTCTGTTAAACCATAAGGTGTAAAAACTTTGTTTTTCCGTCCAATCGATAAACCTGTTAATAAATTAATTAATTCTATTGGAAATTTAATTCTTTTCATCACTTTTTCAAGCATAAAAACATTAATCCGATCATAAGCCTTTGACATGTCAAGAGCAAGAATCCATAATTCTTTATCACGTTCATTACTATGTTGAATTATCTCATTAATTATTCGTAATGGTTCAAAAGTTGAATTTAGGGGTAAGCCCGCGTATTGATATCCTTGTAAAATTTGATGTTCTACCATTATCTTCGAGATACGTTTTGTAATTATTTTCATCATAACTTTTCTAGCTGTTTCCAATAACAAGATTGGTCTAGTATTATTTAATCTATACCCCCAAGGTTTCGGCTTTGAGATCGGATATATATTTGCTAGTTTCCAGTCTTCAGGCATTATTTGAGTACGTAAAACTTCATTTATAATATCTCTTAATAAATGATTAAATTCTGACGGAGCCTTCTTAATTTCATCATATGCAATTCCTGTTGGCCCCACTGCTTTCTTAATTGGTAAATCTTTGATTACAATTTCCCATTCATCATCTGTTATTGGTTCAAGACAATTATTATAAATCAAATCATTAATTGATCTTATAGGTTCATATTCATCAGACCACTCATGTAAATCTTCTATTGTACGATTTTTTGATTCTGCTGCATTTTGAAAATGATCTTTAGTTATGTCTTTGATTTTATTTTCATCAGTAACTAAAATACTATTTCCATCTTTGTCATCAATTAAAACTCTATCTATAAAAATTTTTTTCATTTCATTTTCAGTAATATTATCAATCATTCTTCGTTGATTATCAGCTAAATCTGCACAACATTTATCTATGGCTTCTTTAATTTTTTCATTTTTTAGATTAAACATTTCCAATGAAAATTTTGAAAATAAAGTGTCGTATATCTCATTTAATTCCTTAACATATTGACCTATCAAAAATTGACTTAATCTATGTTGTAATAATAGATACGTTGAATTCACATCATCTATCGAATGTCTTTTAACAAGATGTTTTAAATAATTATTATAGTGTTTCCAATTTAGAGCAAGTTTTTCAAAACTCAATTTCTTTTTAAATTTTCTTCTTAAATATACAATATATCGTAAATCTTTATATAGTTGTGTATGTTTAAATGTTTTGTTACGGTCTATATTAATGATAATTTCTTTAGATCGAATATGTTGTTGTTTAATTTTCAATAAATTATTTTTAAAAAATGACCACTTTTCTTCTATTGAAACATTTAAATTAAAAGAACTAGCAACCTTTTTTAAGTCATCTTGAAAATTTAAAAAATCTTTTTCTTCAGTATTATCAAAATCAAAAATATGTCTAATTAAATTCGTATTAATCGTATTCATTTTTTTTGCCTGTAAAATCGGATAAATCAAATCTTCATTAATAAAATCAAAAGTTAATAAAGCATGATCCGTATTAATTATATCTCTTATATTAATAATTTTTGCTTTCGATGTTTTCGTGAAAAGATTTTCTGATATCCATATATAATCAATTCTTGAGTTGAAACGACCAAAATAAGTCATTATTTCTTTTGTATTATCCATATCATAAGTTTCTTTATGAACATCCCATAAATTAAGATCTTCTAATTTTTGAAAAATTTTCAACATTTTTGGTATAGATTGTTTATTATCTTGTCATTTTTTAAACCTACGATATTGTAAATTAAAATCACCACAACAAATAATTTCCATTTTGTGAGACTTAGCATTTTTAATCTGTTTAATTACATGTGTATTCATATCAATTTTTTTGTTCATATCTACACCAGTACGATGATTAGCTAAATTATAAAATAATATTAAACGTAGTTTTTTGTTATTCTTAAAAGAAAAGTCAACTATTAATATTCGTCCATTAATTTTTTTTATATTGAATATATGTTTTTCTAAATTATTGCGTATTATAAGCATAACTCCTTTTCCAATAGCATTTTTATTATCATTATGTGAAATAATTTTATATCCAGCTTTATCTGCGTTGAAAAAGTTAATTTCTTTATCGGCTTTTTGTGTTTCCGTAATTCCCATAATATCGATACCATTTTTTCTTATATAGTCAAAAATATTGTTCAATTTATATTCTGTTAAAGTACATACATTGAGCACCGCTATTTTAGTAAAATATTTCTGATTAATGTGCTCATTATTAAACATGTCTATGTTATCATTAATTTGATTTGGAATTGTAATTGTTTTTTTCTTCTGATTCTTTTTTCTTTTATAATTAATCAAATGTGGGGGTGGATTATTAGAATAATTATTAATTAAGTTGTTATTATTGAGTTGTACAATCATTAAAATTAAAAATTGTGTTCAAACTGGTTGGCTGAATTGCTAGTACCCCCAATACTTGCAAATTCTTTTGTTGTAGTATCGTGTTGTTGTTCTTTATCGGAAAGTTGTCCAGTAAGTTTCGTAATCATATTGAACATATTGGTTAATAAACTATCTTGTTTTTCGACTTTTGATTCTAAGTTAAGCACTAAGTTATTGTCATCATTTTCACTTGAAGATGAGTCAGGTTTGGCACGCTTGTTATTATCATTAACTATTGGTAATTTGTTAGGCTTGTGTTGTAGACCTTTACGATTATTATTATTTTTAAAGGTTTCTTTAATTGAATTAATTTCTTTTCTAACTATATCATTTTCTTTTCTAAATTCAGTAATCATTGCATTTAAAGTAGTGAGTTGTTTTTTAATATCTGATAAATCATTTTATGAAGATGTATGTTTGTTGTTATTTGGATCATGCATAGAGCCTCCTTTCCTAGTACCGCCTTGAATTGGGTTGTAGTTGTTGTCACTTATATCTTCTTCGTCACCCCAAGCTTGCATTTCTTCTTTACTAAAGGTGTAAGTATTGTTATTACGTTGTCGATTGATAATATTATTTTGATTTTAATGTCGTTGTCGATTAGTAGGATATCTATTTCCCTTAGTAGCATCGGCGTATGAATTGAATCTAGATTTATTACGATTTTTAAACTGTTGGAGCAGTTGATTACGATTTAATTTATTTGAACGTTGTCGTAATTCCGTTTGACATTCCTTCGCTACGTGTCCCGTATATCCGCATCTATGACAAGATTTGGTATCTAATGGGGACCATTCTAGTTGTTGACCTTCATATTCATATACATTATTGGTTGCAATACTAAAATCTTCATCATTTTTAAAATATACAAAAGCATATTTCATAGGTTTATATGTCACGGGGTTGCGTGGAATAAAAATAGACGCAATGCTAGTTTTAGTAACCAATGGTTGTAAATCACGTGCACAAGTATTGAACGGTAAACCATTAATTTTTGCTGCAAATTGGAACCTTTCAGATTTTTTATCTTCAGATAGCAAAACAGGTACCACTGAGAGACATTCTTTAAACGCCCATACACTCCATTGAGCGTAAAAAGGTTGTAAGCTAAGTTCATCTTTGTAGGTTATAAAAGCTTGTCTGTATATACCTTTAAGTCGTGTGGTAATGCCATCTTCTTCTAATTCTCCATATCGACTAAAAACAGCCTTCAAATTATAATTTTCCATATATAATGATATATTAAATACCTTGATAGTACGACTTTTACGAGTTTGAAAAAGTTGTTTTCATTTTTCTTGTAAATTTTCTACTTTTTTAAAAGAGTAAACGACATTATTTTCTTCTCTATCGGTTGCACTAGGCATTTTAAAAGTCATATTACATAAGCTATTTAAATCGACTTCGGTGTTGACTTTAATACTAATCACGTGACAGTATTTTGTTCTTGACTGGTATCATCAGTCAATCTAATCGGTTTTTTTTCTTCAAAAGTGGTAACGACGTCGATTTTTGATTTGATAATTTTAACAATATAATGACAAAATTGTGTACTTTTAGGCGCCTCCGGAATCATACAAGTAGCTTTCCATGTGTTATGTTTAGACAAGACGATTGGTGAAAATTCGGCGTCAGCCATTTCTTTTTCAGGCAATTGATTATCAGCAGATAGATCATCAAAATGTGAGTCATCATGCGTCGATTGATCATCTTGATCTTGTGTGTTGATCTTTTATAGTACATCTGAATGATCTTCATTAGCTTTTCCTTTGTTCGCAGTTGGTGTTGCAGAGGGTGATTGTGTTACAATAGGATTGACATTTTTCGGGGTCTCGCCAGTTTTGGTTTTCTTTTTTTGCTGCGTATTTTGTGGATTATAAGCAATGAAAGGGTCGAGTTCCTGTCGTTTGAAAGTTGCTTGTTGTTTTCTATTATATGGTAACCTTGCAGTAGCAGCTGCCTGGTGTTGTTGTTTCTTTTTCTTCTTGTTTTCTTGACGTAAGGTTGCTCTAGATTTAACTGTAGTAAACTCCTCGTCGTTAGAAGTGAAAGTAAAATTATTCAAAGTATCTTGTGCAGTAGAAGTTGTACCAACAACTCCTTCCATAGTTTCTCCCTGCTCCTGGTTGTCTATACCCTTCTGGGCAGCACTACGAGTAGTCCTAGTTAGGGCAGACATACCGTTACAGTATACGAAATAGGATTATAAAAAAAACGAAAATAAATTTTCTAAGTTATATCTTTGTAATAATACAAAAAAGTAGGAACGGGAGAGAGTTTTTTTTTTACATTGTCATTGTCATTTACATAAAGTTATATAAGATTAATCTGAGAGTTTTTTACCAAAAAGGAAATTTTTTTATAAAAAGGGAAATGATTTTCAATTTCGAGGCAATTCAGCAGGTGTTTTAATAACAAATTGAGAAATGATTTCCATAGAAAATCTCGTGACAAAATTTATAATAAATTTAAAATAAATGATCAACAAATGATCAACAAAATCGTTACTAGTTTTATAAAAAACGCCCAATAATATCTTTTTATTGTTTTAACTTATTTAATTCTATTATTCATATTTATACAGATAATATTTATCACATAAAATAAATAAATAAATACAGATAATATTTACATATAATTAAACTAGCTAAATTCTTTATTTAAAAAATTATTTAATAATATAGGAAGTAAGTTATTTATTTAATTCCATTATTAAATATTTGCAAGTTATTTAACCCTCATATCAAATAATTCGATAGATTTTTTTGTGCCAAAATGATGATCATATCCTGGAATGCATTAGATCATTGACAATCATATCTTAAAATGAAAAATTATGAAAAATTGTGAAAAATTGTGCGGTTTTATGGATTAGTTAGTGCATTTTTATGGATTAGATTTTGCATTTGATCTAACCATAAGTCCAAATTTGGATGAAAAAGTCTCAGATAATTTTATATATATGTTAGTATAGCGAAGCTAACGTTTTTTTTTTGATTGAAAAAGGAAATAACTTTCCATTTTTGCTTTAATTTTTTCTCTTTTCGTAAAAAACTTTTTTTTTGTTGAAAAAAAAAATCAAAAAAATTTATAAAAATAAAAAAGGAAATACCCTACCATTTTTGATTTACTTTTTTCTCTTTTTGTTAAAAATTTTTTTTTCATGAAAAAAAAAATCAAAAAAAAATTATAAAAATGAAAAAAGGAAATGGGTTTCCTTTTTAATTTTTTTTTCTCCTTTTGTAAAAATTTTTTTTCATAAAAAAATCAAAAAAATTTATAAGATGAAAAAGGAAATGGGTTTCCTTTTTAATTTATTTTTTTTCGTTGAAAAAAAAAATTAAAAAAAATCATAAAAAATATAAAGGAAATGGTTTTCCATTTTGATCTATTTTTTTCTCTTTTCGTAAAAAATTTATATTTATTCCAAAAAAAATTTTTATCAAAGAATTCATAAAATTTTAAAAAGGAAAAATACTTTCAAAATTTTCAAAATGAATGTTTTCTTAATTAATAAATTTTTAATTTTTTTTTTAATAATAATTTTACTCCACAAAAAATATTTTACTAATAAATTTACAGTAACTTTTAAATATTTATTAAAATTAAAAATAAATATTATTATATCTTCAAAAATTTAGATTATAGTACAATTTAGCATTAGTTTATTATTATTATTTTTTTAACAGATCACTATATCACTATTTATAGCTGATTTATCGTAATAATAATTTTTTTTTTTATGATGTATACGAATTTGCAGATCACTATATCACTATTTTACAGCTGATTTATCGTTCTTAAAAAAGTGATTAATCTTAATAATATTATTATATCTTCAAAAAATCTAGATTATAGTACAATTTAGTATTAGTTTATTACTAGCAGTCATGCACCGGGACAAATGAGTTTGTTTATTAAATAGAAAAATTTAGTATTATAATGTAATGCAATACTAAGTAAATTAAAGATGGTTACAGTAGTTTTTTGTTTATAATTAGGAATTTAATATGGTAATAATTAGTTAACAAAAAATAATAAATAACATGTATTAAATTATATTTATAATATTAGAATGATATAAATTATATTTAGAATAATATAGTTTATATTAATGATTTGACGTTTGAGTGTATTTTCACCCTGGGCGATTTAATAATTTTTCACATTAAATTTTATTGGCTAAATTAATGTGCTGATCATTTTACATTTTGAATTCATTCTTTTTAGGTCTTTCGATTCTTCTTTATAACTACTAAGGTATGTTTTTTATTTTTTTGTTTTTGTTTATTTATTACATGTAATTTCCGTTTCCTACTAACTTTATTTCTTCTTTTAATTTTATGGGTTTGGTTTTTACTGTTTATCTCATTTCCGTCCCTTCTCCATTTTTTTGTTTTCTTTTTGTTTCTTCATTTTTTTTGCTCTTTTTATTCTTCCCTTCCTTCGTTTTTTCTGTTATTTTTATTTCCTTTTTGTTTCTTCGTCTTTTCATTCCTTTACACTACCCTTCGTTCCTTTCATTTTTATTCCATTCCCGTTTCATCTTTTTTGTTCCTTCACACTATCCTCTGTCATTTTCATTTTTTTCCCATTTCCACTTCTTTTTACATTACCCTTTGTTCCTTTCATTTTTTTTTATTCCCCTTTGCTCCATTTTGTCCCTCCATTTTTTTCATTTTTTTTCATTCCCACTTGATCTTTTTCGTTCCTTTTATTTCTTTCACTCACCCTTTGCTCCATTTCGTTTCTCCCTCACTCTCCTTCATTTCTTTTATCCTTTTATCTCCCTATTTTTTCATTCACCCTCATTTTTTTGATTAATTTTTTAAAAATATTTTCGAAAAACTTTAATATTATGAAAAGGGTTTTGTTTTTTATCGCACCTGCGTTATGTCGCACCCCTATAATATGTTACATATAAAAGTCAAAAATGACATTCTAAATCCTTTTTGATATATTAAGAAACTTGTAAAACGGTCAAAAATACGTATAGTATAAGGTTTCTTATAGTACATGGTAAGTGCATAAGGTCTCACGCAAGGATTTTTTAAAAAATGAGAAATCTTAACGAAGTCATGTGATAAAAATGATCGACATAATTAATATATAAAAATTACCAAAAAAGGGAGATGCGACATATCGCAGGTGCGAAAAAAAACATATTCCTTATCAGTTATGAAAATACTACAAATATTTTTTTTAATTAATTATAAATTTTATAATTATTTCTTATTTTATATTACGTCAATCTTAAACTTATAACCAACTTAAAAAAAATATTTGAATAATTAAATGTATTAGAATCTATTCATTTCATTTATTATTATTCTTTTGGTACTTAATTTAACTAAACCATTTGAATTAAAATCTTTATTCAAAAATCTGATAGTTATTTAGACAATTTTGGATATGGATTTGGTTATAATAATCTATTATTAAATCAACAATTTCTTCAAAAAAAAATTGACATTTTTACATATTTTATAATTAATTGATTTTTATGAATTTGAAAATCAAACTATTTATCCAGCGTTTAATTTAATTGAAAAAATCTTACTCGTGTTGGTCAATTTTCCTATATCTGATATGTTTGTTATATTGATTTTTTTTAAAAAAATAATAATTTTGTAAATATATTTAATATAATAAAATAATTTGGGGGGAAGAAAAAGAATAAAGAAAGGAAATCAGTTTGAAAAAAAGGGAAATTTCTGAAAAAAAGGAAAATTTTATTAACTGAAATTGGATTAGTTGATTGGAATGCACACGGATCGAATAGTTTTTGACCATAAATAGATCAGGCGGAGGCTTGTCACGGGTTTTAATTGTATGGCATGGGATTTCAAGTTACACAATTCCAAATTATTTATACGGAGACTATAAATCCAAACGTCAGACAAATTTTTTTAGTTATATAGATTTTTTTTTTTAATAATAATTTTTTTTTAAATAATAATTTACTAGAGAATAAAGCTTTACTATTTGGTTTCCTTCTTTAGATGGTTCTTATTATCTTATAACACAATGAATGAATCGAATGGCAGCTCCCCTGCTAATAAGTTCAATTTCTTGTTATTTAATAAAAATTTTATTATTACATATTTATACTTAATCAATAGTTACATACTTATATAATATTTACATATACATATAATTTCTATTATTATTTATATCAATATAATTTTTACATATAATTTAAACTTTAATATTACATATATGTTATATATTTATATATTTTTAAACTATCTAACTTTTAAAAATTATTTGGTGATATTTTATTTTAGATTATAATTTAAAAATTATTTATTAAATTTTATTATTGCATATTTATGTAGTATTAATATATAATTTAGACTAATTAACTAAATTTTTTATTTAAAAATTGATTAATATCATATATAGCATCATTATTTCTATTGTTGTATATTTTATATAATATTTTTTGTTAACTGAATTCTTTTATAATTATCCAGTATATTATCCTATTTGATTTTAGGTAAGTGTTAGTAATAAAATAATATTATTTTTTAATATAAATTTAAAATAAATTTAATTATTGTGGCTTAAAAAAATTATGTTGACGTTAATACCGATATACACATATTTTATTTGGAGAAAATTTCAAGCATCTAGAGTTAGAAGGTCAAGGAAACCGTTAATACGACTAATTTTTAATATGACGACAGCAAATAAAAATTTATTCGCTTTTGACCAAAATGTAAATTGGCCGTGAAGAAAATATCATTGCTTCCAATTATAGAAATTTATGGAAACACAATCAACGTAAAACAATATAAATAAGGTGTCGGCTGCAACTCAAATTTTTGCTGTTTTTTTTTTCCTTTTTCTCATTTACAACAAAAAAAATGATTTCAAAATTTTGGGCAGAATTATCCAACGATTATGAAAAACTTTTTGAAACAGAAATAAGATATGATGTTATTATTTATGCAGGAGATGATCAAAATGTCAAAGAAATTCATGCTCATTCAAATATTTTATGTGCTAGGTCTCAATATTTTCGTACTGCATTTTCTAACGAATGGGCTGAGAAAAGAGACGGAAAATTTATTTTTAGAAAATCAAATATTTCACCACAATTATTTAATATCATTCTTAGGTAAGATATTATTGTTTAATAAATTTTATCATATAAATTTGTAAAAAATATTTAACTATTAATCATATTGTTAGGTTCATTTATTGTGGAAATATTGAACTGAAGAATTTACAAGGTTCTGAAGTATTAAAATTATTGATAGCTGTGGATGAACTAAATATCAATCCGTTAATTTCTCATGTTCAAGAATTTTTGATTGAACATCAAACTGAATTTTTACAACAAAATCCAACCGGAATTCTTGAAATTATTTATCAACATGAAACATTTACGGATTTATGGAATTTTTGCCTTGAAAGAATTTGTAAAGAACCTAAAATTTTATTCAGTTCTGAAAATTTTATTAATTTAAAAGCTCCTTTATTGGAATTATTATTAAAAAGGGATGACTTAATTATGGATGAAATTGAAATTTGGGAGTATTTATTAAAATGGTGTTTTGCCCAACAAAATATGCAGAATGATCCAACAAAATGGAATAAAGATGATATTATAAGAATTGAAAGAGAATTATACAGATTTATTCCTTTAATTCGATTTTATGATATTGAACCTACTGATTTCTTTTACAAAGTTTATTGTTACAAAGACATCTTACCACAAGATTTAATTCATGATCTTTTAGAATATCATATAGTTCCTGACATAAAATCAAAAGTTAATTTACCACCTTCAAGAAAGCCAAATTTAAAATATCCACTCAATTCAACTTTAATTAAATCGAATCATCTTCCTCTTTTTGCTTCGTGGATTGATAAAAAAGATACTTCACATTATAATAGAAAAAATATTCCCTATGATTTCAAGTTATTATATCGCTCAAGTCAAGATGGAGTTGATACTAATTCTTTTCATAAAAATTGTAACGATAAAGGAGCTACTATTTGGATAGCAAAAATTAAAAATTCAACACAATTAATAGGAGGGTATAATCCACTTAATTGGGATAGACAACCTCGTTGGGTGGCTACAGCAGATAGCTTTATTTTTAATTTTATCAATGGAGGAAATATTTCTACTTCAGAAGTAAGTTATGTTAAGAAACAAGATCGTGCTGTTTTATGCAATAATTATTATGGTCCAACTATGGGTGATATATACTGTTATAATAATAATTGGTCCAATGAAGATCGTGGTTATGGAGAAGTCTATCCAAGCATAGGAATTCCAAAAAATTTTGAAGTAGAAGATTATGAAGTATTTCAAGTAATTAAAAAGTAAATTTAAGATGAAATTGAAATTGTTTTTTTTTTCATTATGTCTTCTGAAAAATTATTTCACTTACAATAATAACAGTTTTCTGAGAACCTAATAAGTAAAACATTTAAATTCAAGATACATAAATATATTAAATAAATAACTAAATCCCAAAAGTCATACATGTTTATCAATAGTAAAGAGTACAAAATAATTTACAGCCATCCAATGTTTAAGATCCTCCTTGGTCATAAGCTTGCAAGTGTTCTCCATAACCTCATATATCTTATATGGGTTGGAAAAATGGTTCGTGAGAACTTCAATCAAACTAGATCCCATGTACTTCATGTCATGTCCTGTATAATTCCAACAAAACATGTGACCATGATTATACAATATCCAGATTGAAAATCCAGATTATTCAATACATACAGCATGAAGATCAATAATACCAAAAATACTTATTATCATTGTTCAATAAGTTTGACAGATCTGACAGATCTTTTTTATTCATAATTATATGAAATCTGAAGTGTTCATTATTCAAGAGGGAAAGTAGTGCAATAGTGCTGGCAATTTCAACAGGGAGGTACTACATTTCTCGTTCTCACATGAATTGAGTGAGTTCTCATTTGGATATCAGACCTCACCATCAGAATTAGGTGTTCAGTCACCATTCACGAGTTCACTTCCATGCAATTCCCAATGACCCATTTTTCCAGCTTTTCCTCTGTATGTAACATCAATTCTCTGCACTCAAGATGGTCATCCATAATGCAATCTGATCCAGATGTTTGAGAAGAAAGGTCTGGTCATTTTCAAAAAGAAGAATGCTAAAAATGTGAAAATATCCAAAAGAAAGAACTTAATTTTGCTGATAGATTTGGAAAAACTGAAAAATGGTTTGATGCTCAGAATTTTAAAATTTTTTTGAGTAAAGACAATCCCAAAAAAAGAAACACACAAAGTAAGAATTGCCATAAGATTAAGTATTTTGTTCAGAAGTTGGCTGTATACAAATAACAAAATGCATCCCATATTGTGCTTATTACTATTGTGTCCCATCAATTTTTTTACTATTATTGGTAGTGGCTTGTTCTTGGAAAAATTTTGCTAACAACCCAAAATTTTCTTAATACATTGTACAATATATTTTATATCTAAAATACAATTAGTCTTACAATTAATTATTTGCAATATATTGTAACAATGAATTTTGCAATTAATAATGATTTTATAATTAAACTAAGCCTTATTACTGAAGACTCCTCTTTTTGTCACTATAAATAGGCCAAGGGAGCAGCAATGGCTATAGGCACTAATGGGTCTACATAAGGTTAAACAGGTGTTGTATGTACAATACGTGTATCATGTGATCAACATTAATTCATTAATGATGACTGCTGCCGCAGCTTTAGCCGCTGCAAATCAGGTTAGTTTTCCGCAGTAATTTTGCGACGTTTAGTTTTTTTTTAGTTTCTATTTGAAACGCCAAAGGGTGAGAGGCCTTAACAGGCGCTTCGGACTTATACGAGGTTCTTAGTTCTCTTTATATCCTATGTTATAAAGGAATATGTCTTCTACACCTCTTATCGAACTAGACTGGTCTTCTACTCCACAACATTCTTATGTTCAACTCGGTGACCCTACACCACCTGAAAATAACTCAGATGATATATCATATAATACCGAGCGGCCAGTAATATTTTCCACTAAGGATATCCTTTCTCTTGATATTGATGATATTTATCCTTATACGCACTCAACTCTTCATTTTGAAGACAACGAAACGGAATATATATATGATGACGAAGACTACTTTCAACAGCTACTACAGGCTCATTTAAACGCTGAAATAGAAGAAGGCAGCGTACTTAGAGATGACAAACCTCTCATTGATAACACTCCTTTAACTCCCATACAGGAGATTAATCCTATACCACCTTTAGATACTGCGCCTCTTTTAGATAATTTACCCATAGTCGAGAACATTAATCCTATACCATTGGATACTGCGCCTCTCTTAGAAATTTTACCCATGGTTGAGAACAAAAATACTTTGTTGGTCTCCCGAAAAATTCTCACGTGACTACGCCAAAATGTTCCGGTTATAACAAGAATTATGAAATTCATCGATCTGGATCATCACCTCCGTTTTCGTCAACTTTCGAATATTCTTTTAGTACAAAGAAAATAAACCCATACGAGGTTAGAGACACACGTGGAAGTGGCACTCTGTATAACACTAAAAAAGGAAGATATTTCCTTATCGAGTTAGATAATTCCTCACATGTAGATCTTAGAAAGAAAAATTTTTTCAACGTCTGCACCAATGACATTCAACTGTCTGATGATCATCATAGGATCTTCAATTCAAACTGCAAAAAGCTCAATCTGAATTACCTTATAGGGACATATCTGACCTTTGTCTTTACTTTAAACAAACAATTCTCTCCTGCTATTGTAGATAAATATTTTCATCATTTACGCCAACTGCTATTAGACAAAATATTGGCAGTTAAAAATAGAACTTCTTCCATATCAAATAAAAATAGACAAACAAAGACCTTTATTCGATTTTCTTCCGGGCCCCACGTGATTTACCTGGGGTACTACTTTGCCTGCGGATTTACAGAAAATAATAAATGTTGTCAACAACCAGCTGCTGTCGTACTTTCACACAATCGACTAAACTGTAATAAACATCTCCCTAAATTCATAATACATGGGAGATTTCGAACTGGTATTTTACCTCAAAACCCTAGTTTTCTTGCCCATAATCGATATCAGACTCATAATCACGCAAAAGAAGTTCATTCAACACGACTTGGTATCTCATATAACGTTATCACTCGAAGATACAATGAATGGAGAGGAAAACAAGATTTTTATCTTAAAAATGTTATGGAACCACTATCTACTAAAACGAAGAAAGGTGTGAACACCACGCGCACGTTCTACAAAGAATATTATAACTTTGAGCTTGACGCTAACCGTACACAACAACAAATCAAGCGGTGGAATCGCCTAAAATTTTCGAACTTTAAAGCGGAAAGATCCTTGGGTCAAGTCAGACCCTTCCTAATCAATGAACACTCACATGTGTACAAAAAAATTCAACATGCAGTTGAACGTTTTCCTCCATATAGTAGAAAAAGCAAATTGGAAATTGAAAGCGATAAGATTATTCGCAAAAGGACCAAAAATTGGAAACGCCGTACCAAAATGCGAAACAAGAAAAGGAAACCTTTACCTCCTTTACCCGATAATTTTACTGGGAAAGCCATATCCTATTACTTTAATACACATAATATTAATCTCGCTGCGTATAAAGTGCGACGACGCTATAATTTATCCGGCATCCCTGATTATAAATTTGGTTACCTTAAAGCGGTTAGACGTTATGGCAAATATCAAAATCGTTTACGTTCACCCCCACCTCCAATAGTTGAGGACAAGACCATTGATACTAATACTCAACCTGAAGCTACTTTTTTTTCAGATAAACTTACTTTGAATTCTCATAAAGCACATTTTGCTCGTACTACTCCTACTGGACATCAATATCCGTCTACGCCCGAACCTGATCCTCTCAAATCGATCAAAGATGGTGATGAAAGACCCATCAGGAAACCAAGAAAACGAAGAATTATACTTCCGCCCACACCTGGGCATGACCAATAATTGGAATATTTTTCCTCATTAGTTTATTTAGTTTCTACTTTTATTTTTTACTATATGTAAAACAATTATGGACCTATGTAACGTATATTATTTTGTATATGACAGTATTTACATACAATAGCTAGTTTTAGTTAAAAGAAAAATACGGATGATAGATTTGAACTCCCTTTTTAGTTTTGTTCGTCCTTGATGTCATTGGGTTCATTGGTTCCTTTCTGGTAGGGGAGGGGATCATTCTGGCTCGTTGGATTTAAAGAAGTTCGGTCCGTCTTCGGGGGGATGATAGCTAGAAGTAGGATAGCACGGTTACGTTTATGTCCTGTTAATAGTCTGTCCGTCTTCACATAAAATAAATAAATAAATAAATATTTAGCCGCTGCAAATCAATTAGAAGTTTAAAAAAGATCGTACGGTAAATACTTTTTTTTAAACTTTTTTTTTAAAACTTCCTTCCATTCCTTCTTTCCCTTTTTCCTTTTTCCTCTTTCCCTCTTATTCCCTTGCTCATTCCCTTTCTCTCACTTCCTTTCCTCATTCTTCTCCGCCCTTCCCCTCGGTTCTCTTCTCTTGCCCGACTTAGATTTCGGTAGGAGTTAGATCTTTTCAAATTTACTTTTAACAAAACGCTTTACTAATATTTCTATCCTTATTTCCGGCTCTTTGGACACGCAGAATTTCGGTAAGAAAATCTGAATTTTTTTTAATTTAATATAAGCGAAACGTTTTACTAACGTTTCAATTTAAAATTTTTTTTAGATGACCAGGTCCTTTTGGTGCATAGAATTTCGGTAGAGGATTCTGGAAATATATTTTCTTAGCGATTGGACGCGTACTTATAACAACGAAACTTTTATTAACGATTTCGTTTTTATTATTTTTTAGGCGCGCGAATTTCGGTAAGGAAAGGTTTTTTTTCTCATTATTATTTAATGAAACGTTTTACTAAGTTTCAACTCTTCTCTTTTTTTAGGACAAGTTCTGATTTTAAAGCAACGGGATATTGGGTAAGTTTTTGAAAATATTTTTTGAAAACTAAACTTTATTATTTTAATGAACTTTACTAACAGTTCATTTTTTTTATTTTGTAGGTGGCCGTTTAACAAAATGTTTCGATGATTTTGATTTTCTTTTGTAGACAGACGTCTGGACGCATGAAAAGTTTAGTAGGAAGTTTTTTAATTAATTTATTATCTTTAACGAAACGTTACTAACGTTTCATTATTTTCTTTTTTTTAGATGACTAAGACCTTGGACATGTAAATTTTGGTAACGGATCCAGAAAAAATTTTTATTTAAATTTATTCTATCGAAACGTTTACTAATGTTTCGATTTACTCTCTTTTTATATATATATATATATTTAAACGATTAGGATGTAGATTTTTGGTTTCCGGATACGCGGGAATTGGTAAGGGTTTATTTATTGTTTTTTTTTATTTTATTCTAATGAATTATTACTAAATGTTTGTTATTTTTTCTTTTTTTAGGTGGTAAAGAATTTGTTATGCAAAAATATTATCTGTATAAATAACGAAAATATTTATAAACTCAAATTATACCTCGTACTTCAAGAAAGTTTGTAAGCAAAGTAGATTTAGCAAAGGCGTGTCTCTAATTTAAACAGCCTGGACGTAAGTTTTTTTTATACAGAAATCAGGAAATTTTAATTTAACGAAACTTTTACTAATAAAGTTTCGTTTTCTTCCTTTTTAGACGGCTGTTTTTGGATAATTGGATGCGTAGGACTTCAAACGTGGAATTAGCTCGGATTCCATATAATGACGGCAGAAGACATGGTCCATATGAATCACATCATTTACTACGACACCAGGGAATCAAAAAAACTATTGGTTATGGTCATATTTGTCATGTATTTAGCTAGATTTGAAAAATACGTTGAGTCACTCACTCGGATTAAACTAAATCCTGATCAGTTCTCTGCCTTGTGATCATTTAGCTTCAACCTTGGCTGTGGTACTTATCAAAATCCACGTTGGTAGGAAGCTTAAGTCTGGAGACACCAAAGGTGTTTCCTTGGAGTTTGGGAAATGGTTTTATGGTGGTGGCAAAAAATTGCCCGGTTTTGTGAGACGCCGTAATGCCAAAAGGGATTTGTTTTGCAAGGGACATAATAAATTATTTATTGATCAAACCAATAAATTTTTCACTTATTACTGCTTAGTTATTTGGCAACTATATTAAAATAATATGCTACGTAATATTTGCAATTGAATTTTCCCAAGTGGTTTATAAGTTTCAAGGAATTTGTTAAACAGAAGATATAGAAATGTGTATTTTGCGACACAATAATATCAAATAATATTATTGGTATAGCCTGTACTATTTAATTTTACATGGATAAACATTTTATCAATTCTTTAACGAGATATTATATATTTAATTTATCCTTCGTTAATAAATAACTATAAAAGAAGTGTTAAAGATCTCATTTTAATATATGTTCCCAAATTTTATTTTCTTTCATTTATAGATCATCAATTAGTGAAATCAAAGATTTTTCTGATAGGAAGCGAGAAGATTTAAATACTTTAAGCGATTTAGTCGGATTTACTACAAAATCCTGACGACATTCATTATCTTGACACATTTTTTTTAAATTTTATTTTGTTAGACGTAATAATAATTATATCGCAAAAATTAAACTTTAACAAAAATCGTAAAATATAATATGTTTTAAAAATTAATTGTTTAAATAATACATTGCGATAATCAAGTAATAATTAATAATGTAATATTTTTTTATTAATATGCAAAGTTTTTAAAATACTCTTCAGAAATTAATGTTTTTATTTTAATAATTAATATCTTTATTATTAATATTTTTTAATAATTATAATAATACATCGCTAACAATTAATATTCTTTTTATTAATATGCAATGATAATTTTTTTCATTTTTTTTTTTAGAACATCTCTCGATCTTTATAATACACAATACACTTATGTTGTCACGTGAAAGGTAAAATAACCAAATGGCGATAATAGATCTGGTTGATTTTCTTAAAATTTTCAAATTCTGAAAAACGCCTCTTCCAAAAATTGTAGTCTCCAGAAATTAACATAATTAAATGAAAATTGGTTGAATAAGTTTCTATATAAATTTCGATCCCTTGTTTTTCAAAATATCTCTTGAATCTTTTGAAGTATTACATCAAATAATCTATCCCCTGCTCTTTTGGTTAAAACAATTCGTCCAGGAATTTTCCATAATATTGGTACAGTTGCCTCACACTAAGTTCTGTCAACTAAAAGACATGAATGTGATACCATGTCATCCTGCAAATTTTCCGCTATTAAGAAAAATACGTCTTTGTTTAGATTCAACATTGAGAGAAATTTTTGTCGAATGGTGCGATGTGTGTATAAAATACAACTATTATTAATAATACTATATTTAACTAATTAATTTGTCACTGTTAAATGTGAAAGGTATACGTGTTTAATAAAGATAGAACCACTTCAAAATTTGTAATTCTGACAATCTGGCCTAAATTATATGTATTTTTTCCCTTGAAAACTGGGGAGTTATGTTAACGAATAATTGAGCTGAAGTTGCTAATTTAGAAAATCCAAATGTTATTTTTAAAATATGAAAAAGAATAATTTGTCGTCGACGCTTTCTATATATATTTCTGAAATTAAAATTTAAAACCCATTCAAACCTTCATAACGATACTAATGAAATATTTTAAATTTTCTAATTGCTACTTCTCATCCGATCTCAGAACAGGAATTGACAATTATTTCTAGCATACAATGCAGGCGATGCAGGTTTAAGATGTCTAATATTTAATAAGCATTTTTACATGAAAAGCACCATAGCGTAATTAGCGTATATTAATTTCAACATTTATACCTCTTAAAATTTCAGATGGAACACTGTCATTGAGTTTTTAGGTTTTTTTAATTTAATGAATAATTCTCTAAATTTAAAGCATTCCAATTATTGTCTGGAGCGAAGCGAAGGACAATATATGTCTACACACTATGAGAAAAAAATCGATCACATGAATTTCTTTGCTAACAACTAAAATTTTACGTAATGTATTGTACGATACTTGTACAAGTATTGTACAATATATTTAAATTCTATAATGAATTGTACAATAGTTTTGGATTATAAATTGTCAAGTATATATTAATACACAAGCACTTGTAATTTATATAGCCACAATTATATTTTAATAAATCATCTTACGATTTTAAACAATTTTTTTTACTTATACATTACACAATATATATTACAATGGGTTGTTATACATATAACCATATAACTACTATGTTGTTATTTTTCATTGACAGCTAATAGTAAGTATTTTAACCTGATTAACCACGCACTTTAAGATGATGAATTACTTCTCCTTAATTTGGCTCATTAAGGAGGTTCCTAACATAATGTTAGTGTTTCATTCACTTATCCGCTGGCGGTCAGACTAAAATATTCCTTACTAATAACTTTTTGCGCACTCTTTCTTACTTTTCACACCTATAGTATAAAATTTTTTAATATAATGTTTGATTCATAATTAAATACAAATTTTTATGCACAACATGCAGTAAATACCTCTGATTTTTCAAGTATTAAATTATATTACACCGTGAATTACATCATGAATTACATAGAAAACTGAATACGAGTTACTTCAATGTCTTCTGCCAAATCCTCCACGTCCATGTCCATAAATATATCCACATTCATGTTCGTGTTCGTGTCCACGTCCATTTCTATAGCTTGTAGAAGCTTCCAGTGCATTAAAATTTATTTCATTGGTGAAATTGGTTTGATTATAGTGAGGAAGTATGAGATCATGTGTGATATAATCAAGTGTCTTGACCTCATTTAAAGCTGAAGCATTTGTAAGAAGTGGTTCATCTACACATTTTAAAATGTTGGTCATACAGTTCTTTTATACGTATAGTATTCTGAATTTTTATTATGTGATGCAGGATCACCAGTAGAAATGATATTGTTAAATGAAGTACTGCGAGATTGTGATTCAGATAATCCATCTCTTAAGTTAATATTAGGTTTGTAATACAAAAGGCGTTTTCTGATTTATCAGTTACATTTGAATTTGACTTTTTGATAGGTGATTTGTCCGATTCCTCAAGAGATTCATTATTAAAAGAGGTACTGTTATGAGGAGTACTAATATCCATAATAAATTCATCAAGAGGTGGATCATCAAGTAGATCATTGCGTGCATTATCTGCATCATCAAAACTTTCACCAGACAGGTTGGACGAATTTCCTTTTTTTTTCCTGCTCAGGTTATTAAAGTTAGATCATCATATAAAATCATGGAAAAGAAATTAATAAATTAATATCTTACTGGATTCCTCAATAGTACTGTTTGATATTCTTTGACGTTCATGCATAGTTTTATTTTTACTCGTAGTATTGTTTGTTTTATTACTGTTGTATGATTTTGAATGAGTTATTCTTACCATTGTTAGAAAACAAATGCAAAGTTGTAAAAATAGGGAGTAAAAAAAAAAAATAAAATAAAATAATTTTTTAACAAGGCGAATTTTAATAGACTTTATAAATAAAATTATTAAACTAATTTAGACTATTTTCATACCGCAGTCACTTTAACAACCAATTTTTATTAATAATATATATAATTGTTAATAAATATAATTAATAAGATCTGTGTGATGTGACCTGCATGATATATTTTATGTAAGATGATGCCAACTGATACTAGTTACTTTAATTTGTATTTATTTATTTCATATATTATATCATTGCATATTCGTAAAAAAAAGTAAAAAAAAAAAAATAAATAATTATTTCTACACTATTTTCTATTTTTTTTCAGTTTGCGGATCTTTTTTTTAAGCTTTTTTAACTTCTTTTTATTCATTTTAACGAAGCTTATCTATTAATTGGTTATATTTTATTTTTTCAGCAAAAATTTTCCCTTTTCTTTTTTTCCATTTCTCTTATTTCTATTTCTCTATTTCCTTATTATTTCCTATTTTCCTCCCACTTGTACTTGATTTAAAAAAAGGTTGAAAAGCACATCATGCAAGATAATGAAATGTTTCTATGTTTTGATTTTTTTTTTACAGTTTCTGGATGCGACATTTTGGTAAGTTTGTCAAGATTTATTTTTTTGTTTTATTTTAATGAATGATTTTTAATGGCTTGTTTCTTAATTTTTTTAGATGGTTTGGTTCTATGGATACTTAAACATATAGGAATATGGTAGGAAGATTTTTTCATAATTATTTATTTTACAATACAAAATGCTTCTATCTATTTTTATTTTTTTCTAGACGGCCAGGCCTTTGAACGCATGAAATTTTAGTAGGAGGACTTAAATTTTTTTTTAGTTGAGGTCTTTGGGACGCATAGTAGTAAAATCAGAAAATATTCTTTTTTAACATTTTGATTTTACTCTTTTTTTAGACACGTAGCATTTGGTAGGAGATTACAAGAATTATTTATTTTAAATTTATTTCTTTAAATGAGACATTTCTAACATTTCAATTTTTTTTCATTTTGTAGAGGCCGGTTCTTAAGTTATTTGAACACGTGAAAAATTCGATATGAAGAGTTCTATTCTTTAAGTAATTAATTCTTTTAACGAAATGTTTCTAGCATTTCAATTTTTTCATTTTTGTAGATGATCAATTCTTTAAGGTACTTGGATGCATGAAAAATTCTATGAGGAGATTTTTATTTTTATTTTTTTAACAAAATGATCAATAATATTTCATTTATTTTGTTTTGCAGATGATTGGTTTCTTGGAATACTCGGATATGTGAAAAAGTCAGTAAGGGAATTGATATAAATAACTCTTTCAAATGAAATAATTCTAACGTTTTACTTTTTCCTTCTTTTTGTAGACGACCAGTCTTCTGGTATCTGAACGCGTGAGAATTCGGTAAGGAGAACTGAGGGGATTTTTTTTCTCACTTTAAATCAAATAATGAAATGTTTACTGCTGACAGGTTGTTTTTTTTAGTTAATATCAGCATATTTCACATGTATCATGTGATTAAAATTAATAAATATGATGAACAACTTTTTTTTTTAACTTTTACCACTGTACCTTTAATTTCAAATCCTTTATCATTTTATCCTATTTCATTTCCTTTTCTCTTATCCTTTCCTTTGTCCTTTCTTTCCCTCTTCCTGTCCTTTTTTCCTGTACTTTCCATTTAAATATTCTTTATATTTAAGTGGTTCTCTCAATCTTTCTGACACTACATTTCAGTAAGTTCATATTTTTTTTTTCTTTAATTGTTTTTATTGAATAGTTTCTTAGTTCTTTTTTTCTTTTTTTTTTTAGACAACTAGGTATGCAGTCTTTGGTCTTTAGGCTAATTCATAGGATTTTGGTAGGAATTTTATTTTTCTTTTAAATTATTCTTTTAACGAAACATTTACTAACATTTCGATTTTTACTTTTTTTAGGTGGATTTCTTTAGGACTTGATATTTCCCTACAAGCTCTTTCTTTCTTAACAAAGGTTTAGCAATTAAACATGTGTTTAAAAATTTAGAGTATGTTAAAAATATTGATAACAAGATATTATTTTATGGTTTTGTATGTATTTTTATTGAAGTTATAAAAAAAAATGATATTCCATTTTTTTTAGTACTGAATTATTTTTATTGAAACATAATACTGACATTTTGATTTCCTTTTTTTAGATGGCTTAATTCTTGGACACGTGGGAATTTGGTAGAAAATGATTATTTTTTAATTATTTTTTTAACAAAACGTTTGCTAACATTTTGTTTTTTCTCTTTTTTAGATGGCTTCTTCTTTGGATATCTTTAGAGATGCAGATTACAGTGTGTTTAATTTTAATGAAATGCTAACCTATTAATGAGATAGATCTTTAGTTCTTTGAATGTTTAGATGCAGAATTTTGGTAAGATATATTTTTTTTTACTAAGTTATTTACTTTAACAAACAAATACTAACTTTTTTTTTTCTTTTTTTTAGACAATTGGCTCCTTTAGACGCGAACTTTGTAAGTTATTCAACTTTTTTCTTCAAATTTTTTCTTTTAGCGAATAGTCACTAACATTCATCATCTTTCCTTTTCAGTTGGTTGGCTTGAACGCATGGAAAATTTGGTGAGACTCTGTTCTAATTATGCATTTCAATGAAATATTTTACAACATTTCAATTTACTCTTTTTTTTAGATGATCCAGGTCTCTAAATGTTTGGGGATTTGGGATTTGGGGATTTGGGTTAAAATCATAGGCTTTCCCACCAGCTGGCAAGGTGTATGAAATTTCTTTAATTCACAAAGAAAGCCTTGCTAAAGTCATCTTTAGCATACGTCTAGTAATACATTGCCTTAATTGAGCGTGGCTACGAGAGTTTATGATTCTTAAATTGCCTTATTCCTATTCATTACACACATATATATCTTATAATTAATTACACAATTTATTTTTATTATTTAAATTTACAATACATGTATAACAAATCGTTTTATAATAAATTTTTAATATTTATCTTACGATCTATTTACAATTTCCATTTTATAATTAATTTTACAACGGTTTGCCACTATATATTTTTGTAATCAATCTTACTACATATCAATAAGTTAATATCAAAATTTGTAATAGAAGCATATTGTACGATGTCCCTACAAACCCAATAACAAGTATCTTATCATGGTTTGTACACAATTTATTGTGACAATAATTTTACAATACATTTATAAAATTTTAGGTTGTTAGCAAAGTTCTCTGTCCGCCACGTGATCGTCGCCCAATGAAATCACAAATTTTAGTTTTTCGCTCCAGACTTACAACGGTTCCCGTTCCCTAGTAAAATTCCTTGAATTATGGGATACTGTTGGCGCTCTTGGTTTACCCGGTTATGCAATTGAAGGTTTTAGATGAATTAATAGTATTATGGTAATTACTAAAGTTCACAAATCTCTTAATAGGCACCTAATTAATGCTTAAATATCAGATAGTATTTGCATGTTTAATTAATGATTCTTTAAGAAGTTTGTTAATCATTCGCTTAAATTTTATCTTTGTATGTCAATTAATACTATAAATCTTTTTTAATTAATTCAATATAATTACAAGATTCGGCTTTTAAATGCAACATTTATTAAGCCCCTAACCCAATTGCCTTACAAAGTATCACGATATTCATCTCAGATATATACAGTCAGACCTATATATCGATAATTGCCTGTACCGATAAATTTTCTGTTCCGTTTCACAATTAATAAAAAAAGCTCATTGTACCGATATTATACATAGTTTCACGATGTAACATGTACCAATACTTTTCTTTGCCCCTTTATAATTAATACATAGTAAGATGCACTGATACTTTAGTTTACACTGGCATTAATTCGGGCCAACACTATAAATTTGGCCGGATTAACATAAAGGTTCCAATAAATAATCAGTGGTCAAAATTGGATGTGCGATCCGCACATCATTTTAAATTTGCGCACAAATTATAATAAATGAGGGTTCGGATTTGCTAACATAAAAAAATTCAAAAAATTGATTGCGAACACAAAAAATTGCGCACATTTGATGCGCACATGATTTTGATCATTGCGCACACTTGCTGCGCACATCAGATGATTTAATAATGATCGTTATTTAATATTTACGCATTAACCACAAAAACGCGTTAAACCGTTAACAGTTAGTTGAGTTATGAGTATTGGTTTACTATGAAGGAGAGAAGATTTGGAAATATTAATAATAAAATATAAAAATCATTATGTTCATATTTTTTATGATAATAAAATAACATAAAGAAATTATATAATATGTATAAAAAACATTTTATTAAATAAACATGTTCGCATTGCAAACATCTCTTAAATTTTGATGTGCGCACACACATATAGCGCACATGATCTTCAATATTGCTCACATAACTAAAAACAATCATGTGTGCTGTGCTAACATGGGTTTCCTATTGAATTTTGAACACTGGGTTCCATCCAAATCACATTACATTTTAATATATTGGAGTTTGCATAATGCTGGCAAGAATTTGGTTTTGGCCCGCATTATGATTCACTGATGACGGTATATGTAACGATAATTTGATATACCGATATATTTTTCCCAAAACAACAGTATCGGTACATAGATGTCCGACTGTATTTCTATTTTAAATTTTAATATATTAAACTATTCACCTTCGAGTTATAATTATATTTGATTTCTTCTTAAAATAGGATATAGAAATTTGGAATTCTGAAGGTGAAATATTCGCTGAATTTCGGTTTCACATTAAAAAGTACCTTGATATCAAAACAGTTAAAACCCTATATATTTCCAACAGATGATAGTATTAATAATTAGTAATTTTTCATTGTAATTAGTAAGCTTTTATTTTTAAAATATTTCTTGATAAATAAATCTTCATTTACTAGATTAAGACAAAAAGATCTTTTCATGAAAATAATAACCTTTTTATGTATCGGATTTTAAAGTTTACTTACTTCAATTTCTGAGTTAATCATCGAAATTAAAATCTTGATAATGGACTTTAAAGTAAAAGGAAAAAACTTCAAGTCAACTTCCGGACTTATCTGATAGTGGTTTTGTCTCTAATTTTTGTAGAGTTGTGGAATTGTGGCGCAGGTTATCGGACCATGATATGAAATTCGGAAACCAAAATCTTTCGCTGCAGAGCCAAATATTTAATTGTGGTATGACTAACGGTGAAGTTTTAATGTTTAATAATGTATTATATGAAATTATGAATATTATATGTACTGTTTACCATATACGAATAAATTATCAAAATATATAACCCGCAGGACCTTTGTTTCTTAAAAAAAATCCAGTTTTTGTGATTATTTCACATTACATTTCTATGATTTTGTACTCCATCAAGTATATAAGAAAAATGCAATTAATCAATTCACGTATTCAGTCTTTGTGAACATATTCGTATCTTTGAAATTTATACAAAATAGAAAAAAATTACAAATAAATCATAAACTATCATTTTAACTTCTTATTGAGAAAGTTGTTCTGAAATCTTAACGTCAGCAGAATAATGTTTTTACCAAGACTACGGAAATAACGGAATTAAACATGCCAATTGTGGATATATATATGGACTATAAATAAGGGAAGTGCCAAAAATTACGTAATTTCCTGAGGGGAGGGGTAAGGCCAGGATGACCTTCTATTTTTAGTAATTAATAACATATTTAATTCTGGACAAATTACATAATAATTTTTGATTTCCTAAAATAGATAATGACAGGGGAGAGGGGAGGTCTCAAAACCTTAAACCCTAAATGATGTAATTTCTGGCAACTCCCCTAAGTTTTACATCCAAATATGCAATGGATCTTATCTGCTATATCAAATACAAAAATATGTGGGACGTCATATTGCATGATGGTCCATTGTTTCCTTTTGGAAAAAATGGAAAAAATGATTTTTCTGGTGCTCTTTACCGGAAACATTAATGAATGAAATTAAAAAAGTTTAAATGAATAAACTTAATTAATAAATATATAAATCCATGGCGTAAAAATTTTCCTTTTTCAAATTTCATGTAACCATATAAAGAAATTATTAAATCAAAAAATAAAAATGTATGAAAAGAAAAAAAAAACTTTTTGCCTGTATTTTTTGTATTTTAAAAAAGATTTTACAGATAAAGAATTTTTCAAGAAACCTAATTTATATAATAAATATTATTAATTATTATTTTTTTTTTTTGATAGTTATGAGTTTTTATATAAATACTGTATGATCAATAATATATTTTATTAATTTCAACCTCTCTAGTAATTATTTACATATTAAATCATAAAAAAAATTATGACGTGGAGAAGCGATATTCGTGTTGTGGTTGGTTTAGGTATAGTTATAACAATTAAAACATATCGATTTGAATATATTTTTTTTCTTTTTTAGTATTAAATTAATTATTTTAAATATTTAAACAATAGATTTCGGAACTACCTATTCGGTAAATGTAGTTTCATTATGTTATAGTAGATTAGATGCGGTCATAAATTAAATAAATATATATTTTTTTGATAGGGATTTTCTTATTATCATTGCGAGGATAAAGATGTCGGATGCATCAAAGTAAATCATGAATGGCCTGAAAATACTGGACTGGGGATATTGAAGACAAATACTGTACTTCAATACAAAGATGGCTTTGAGGAAGTTGAATTATGGGGTCATCCAGCCTTATGTAAAAAACCAAATACGAAAGGCAAAGATAATGAAACAAGACCAATAGAATTATTTAAATTATATTTAGGTAATTGTTTAGATAAGCATAAGCCAGTTTTGCCCGAACCATTAAATTATAAAAAAGTGATTACTGATTATCTTCATGAAATTGGAAAGGTAAACCAATTTTAATTAATTTAGATATAATATAATATACTATAATCACTAATTTTATTCATTTTAATTAATAAAGCTAATCAAAGAAACAGTTAAATCGTACTGGATACATATTAAGTTTATGGAAAATGTCCTTTTAATTGCTACTGTACCAGCTGAATATTCAGAAAGTGATAAGGCTATAATGAGAGAATGTATATTCAATGCTGGTTTGATAGGTGACATACATTCGGAAAAATTACAATTTACAACTGAACGTAAGTTTAATTTTTATTATGTTTTTAATGATGAAATATTAACAGAATTATTCTTTAAAATAAATATAGCTGAAGCTGCAGCAATTTATTGTATGCATAGCAGCCTAAAGGAACATGAACTTGCAAAACCCGGAAGTATGTTTAAAGTATTTATCGATCAATTTATTAAATATATTATATTAAAATACCAAATATTATTTCATTCTTTACTAATAAAGCAAACTTCATGGTCGTTGACTGTGGCGGTGGTACGGTAGATTTAACAACACGTAAATTATTGGAAGAAAACCAATTAGGTGAAATCACTGAACGGGCAGGTGACTTTTGTGGGAGTACTTTTATTGATAAAGAATTTATAGAATTACTAAAGCGTGAAGTTGGAAATTCAGCCGTAAATTCATTTATCAATGAGCATTATGGTCAATTGCAATATTTGGTTCAAAATTTTTGTCAAGATGTCAAGTTAAAGTTCACAGGAGATGATCTAAATTGTAAATATGAGTTAGATCTTGAAGCATTAGCTCCTAAATTATTACCATATATTACTGGTTCGGAGAGAGATTCAATGCTTATAGAAGAATGGATGATTGTTCTTGATTATAAAATCGTTAAATCTATGTTTGATCCTATTATTGATAGAATTATTAAAATGATTCGTGTTCAATTAAATAATTCTGAAAAATGTTCAGCAATATTTTTAGTTGGAGGTTTCGGTCAATCAAAATATTTACAAAAAAGAGTTGAGGAAGAATTTAGTGACTTGGTAGAAAATATCTCAATTCCGAATCAACCTATTGCGGCAGTTTTACGTGGTGCAGCAATATATGGAAAAAGTTTACAAGAATCAAAAAATATGAAAAATATGAATAATTTAAAATGTGTTATTGCAACTCGTGTATTAACTTATACATTTGGAATTAGAATATCTCCTTTATGGGAATATGGAGATCCAATAGATAGACGTAAAAGTGATGGAAGAATTCATAAATTTTATTGTATTGCAGAACGTAAAACTATAGTTACAATTGATCAAGAATTTAAAGTTGAAGACTTAATTCCTATTTATTCAGATCAAACAAGAATGAGTTTTGATATCTATTATACAAAAGAAGATACTATTTATTGTGATGATGATGAACCTGGTATGAAATTACTTGGGAAATTACTTATTGATCTTCCCGATGTAGAATTAGAAAATAAAAGACCATGCTCATTTTCTTTATCATTTGGTGATATGGAAATTAAAGCTAGAGCATTTAATCAAGTAAATGGGCAAAATTATCATACCAAATTCGAATTAAATGTATTAAACGAATTAGATGGTTCTTAGATTATTGAAATAATTTATTTGATTAAATTATTTGTTATCGTTAAAATATCTTATCAAAGTTATAGAATTTAAAGGTTGTTGTAATTTATACGTCATTTTTGTATTGGAATATTTAATTAATATTTGAATAAATTTACAATATTTTTTTTTTGTTATAAATAAATTTAATAAATAAAATAAAAGTAGTCCGTGATAATTCCTATTACCTTTTAGTTACTGGCTGACGTTACTATAATTCCGTCCGGCTTTGAGCAAAATGCGTACAGCTAATAGAAAAATTATGTCACTTTCCCTGTAAAAAATCTGATCCGTGTTTTAATCTTGGAAATTTTCACCTCGCTAACACGGGTATCCATGAATGTATCATTTTCACGGAATTTTTTACGGAAGACGGAGAAATAACAGGCATTATTGATACAGAATAAAATAACAAATGAAATCGAATTAGAGTTAATGTTGGAATATTGTGTTAGTACAAATAGTTTAGATAAACGAAACACTGGTGTGGTCTATAGAAAATAGTATAGAAACGTCTTTTTATTTTGTAAAACAAGCCTATGTATTATTGAATCATGTAATTGATTTTCTATGCAAATAAAACCACATTTAACAGTATAATTCTGATCGTGACATTTTGTCGTTTATATCTATGCTGACGAACTACTGATGAACTTTGAATTATTCCCAATGTCAATCGTCCAACCTGTTTCTGTCAGATCTTTGAGGTATGATTCTATTTGTAAAGAGAGAATCATGCGATTTTTTCGTTCTAGGATCTACTAATTTTCCTTTACATTTCTGACAGTGACATGGTATATGTTTGCGGGTTCGAGGAGAACGAACATAGGGAGCTTTTTGAACGCTTTGATTATTTCTAGTTTTATCATATGGCATTTTGAATTCTTTACCAAAGAATTTATGATAATTTTTTTTTTATTTTAATTGTTTAATAGTTAATAAATAATTTTTTAAACAAAGAATTTAGTTAGTTTAAATAATATACAATATGTAATAATAGAATTAAATAAATAACTTACACGCTATATTATTAGCCGTTAGTCTTTACTTCGTTTTATTATACGGAGATTTCGGTATGGAGAGATTTAGGAATACGTTTAGCGTTGACTAAATTTCAATGTATTTTTTTTTATAACTTGTTCTTCTACACTTACAGAAATAAAATGCGTTTACCGATAAAAATAAAAATAAAAAATATTATTAGCTTATGAATTGCATTATATTCTATGCACAGTAAGGGGGTAACTTCTTAAGCCAAAATTAGAACGGAACCATATGCTATATATTCCCGATCCAGCTAGTCCAGATTTCTTACTGAAATCGTTAGTTCTGTGTGACACGTCTCTGATCCACCTTGTGACAAATTTGAAAGTTTCGTGGAAATGAAATAGATGATTTCGGTTTTGAGTGTATATTTATATAATACATTTTATCCATCATTACATGACACTGTTTTTACGTATTTAAACTTCTGTTTACAATTATAATTTGAAATTTTCTCTCAAAGGATAGAAGAGTCTTTTGCTCGTATGGACAACTATCGACGTAATCCTGCCTTTGGTCTTTTTGAAGGGCGGTTTCAATCTAATTTGAATACTTACCTCAAAGGAAGTGGAAGACCACAACTGCCATTCAATTGGACTCGTAATGGATACACCTGGAGTTGGGAAGACTCGACCTTTGGAAAAATACGTTATTGAATAACTTAGTGGACCTTGTTGTTTTATCCTATAATAATGGGTAAAACCACCTGACCTGGATTTAATTCATTGGCGTCAAAAAAAGTGTGAACCTTGTTTATAACATACAGTTCTTGTTAATCCTAAGCGGGAATTGATGACTTTGTTGATGATCTCAAGGAAGCAGGTCTCAACATTTTTCATACAGATTTTTCGCCTAAAAAAGCTCTTAGAGTAGTACATGAGAGATTACAGCAGACGAGTGGGTCATTGTGGTCACAATTGATGAGTTTGAAAAGCTCTTATCTGAGAATTATGATACTGGCCATAGATTTTTATCAAAACTGATCCAGACTCTTGGAGATGTTATGTGTAGATCAACAGACCACACAACTGTGGTGAGTTTAATGGCAGGCATAATATCGATAACAATCAAAAGTATTTTTCACAAATTATCCCACCATAGACCATGATGGGGAGAAATTATCAATCTCAAAAGGACTGATACTACATGCAAGAGAGTTTCATAAATTAAACAGACGAATACGGGAGATCAATTTTGTAGAGTTGGCGGACATACCTCTTTCTCCACTAAGCGTGGACAAACATGCTGAGATCCTTTTTGGAATGAATAACTTCCCATCCAACCGGAAAACATGTCAAAAATTTCGTTTCTTTATGCGGCAATACAATTTGGGTCCATAACAACTGAGGTATATGCACCATAGTTGATCTCTTCGTACATGAATCTGCAACGAAAACTGGAGTTTATGGGCTTGCCATGGTTTTTATATTAGTGTACACGATAGTTCAACAGAATTCAACCTATTGAAGCTTCAACACTCAAGGAAAAAAAAAAAAATTTCGTAGACCATAAGGATACTGAATGGAAATTCAGTGGTAGTATAGATAATTGGGACTTAGAACAGCTAGCCTAGTAATGTCTTCCTTTATCTCTTTACTAAAAAATGTCTGCATCATTTGGTAAAATTAAATTACTTAGTTGTCTACACAAATATGAAGAAGAGATATATTTTATTTCATTTTTAATAATATTATACTATAATTATCAAGCTTTTTGGATTCCACTACCTCAATTTACTGATCTAAGTAATTGACCTTTTTAACCCTTTCCACTTTTAACAATAAATACCTGAAGTCTAGTTCGTAATTTCGTCTGGAGCTCTCCATAAAAGAAGAAAAAAAAAAGATAAACTAATTAACAAGAAAATCACCTCCAAGAATTGAACTTGGACACAAAAATTGTGGAACCAACGGTGATGGATTTTGTTGAGTTGATAAGTTATTAAGGAAAGAACTCAACAAAGGAATAAAATAAAGGGTATCATATGTGAAGAAGGAAATCACATGAGATAGATCAAATGATCAAGAAAGGTAAATTTTACAAGACAAAGGATCTCTCTGACACCAATTAGCGTGGTGCAATGCTTCATGGGCGATGCAAACGATCCCCTTATAAAATTTATCTATCTAAGAATGGTCAAATGATCAAGAAAGGGTAAACTTTTACAAGACAAAGGATCTCTCTGACACCAATCAGCGCAGTGCTATGCTTCATGGGTGATGCAAACGATCCCCTTGTAAAAATTATCTATCTAAGAATGGTCAAGTAATCCCAAGTTGACCAAAGGGTAAAGATTACGTCTCCATGCTATATTTGGTAAGCAATGGGCCAAGCTACGTAATATAATATTATTTAATTAAGCTATTGGGAGATTAAAAGGAGAATAATATTTACTAAATATGTTATTTTATAAAGTAGAGAATAAGAAAAGAGGAGAATATGAATTATACAATTAAGAAAAAAAAGAAAATAAAGAAGAATTGATGATAATGTAAACAAAATATTAAGAAGGAGTGATAATAATATAGATAGTAATAAATGTTCAAAAGAATAAAATATATTAAAGAGATATGGAAGAGTAGGGAGATAGTTGGGAATGAAAAGGATTGTAGTGCATATGAATTTCAATGAACGTAAAATTATAACAATTATGTTATTGAGAATATTGGTATATGTGAGGAGAATGATAAAAAGAATGTAAAAAAATCCAGTAAGTAATGGTAAATGTAAATGTTGAGATGTTTCAATGATTGGTTGAGGATTATTGTAGCATTTGTTAATAGGAGTTTCATTTAAAATAGTATTGATAATATTTGCACACAAATGATAAGACATTTTGAATTACAGTTTAAAAATTTGAAATTTGAATTGAATTTAGAAAGATTTTGATTGATAATTGTAAATAATAATATTGAAATTTGGTTTTTGATTTTTTCCTTGAGGTAATTTAAGGGTATATATATATTTTTAAAAACCCTTTGAATACATGTGACTAATAATAAAATAGATAAAAAAATCAAGATTATCTATGAGTCACAATTAATTTACGAGTTATTTAACCTAAACTAGTAATATTAATTGATTTAATGATGAACTATACTTGCATAATTAATGATATTGTGTAAATGTGTAATACTCCCCATATTATTAAAACTTTTATTATTGTTAATTAAAATAAATTTATTAAAATTTTTATTCAAGCTAAATTTATTTTTGATATATAGTTTGACAATGGTTTTAGTATAAATTTTTTATTGTATACCAAAAAAATAAGTGAGTGCTTGAAAGCTTAAATAAATTAAACATGCGTGATATACATAACAAAAATGACATTTCTGTAGTTACACAAGATCCTAGAATTAATCACGGCGGAACTGTGATGATCAATGATATCAATGATATTAATATTCCCTAGTTTGGAGTGTGTTCTACGCTTCGGACAATAAAAAAGTTTACTGATATACTTATAAATACCAGTTATAAAACTGATTATAATATACTGTGAAATGTGAATCTATACGGACAATGAATACCAGTTATAAAACTTATAATAATATACTGCGTATCTTTAAAATATGTTAGTTTGTATTATTACTCATATAAAGTAAATAAAGTAAATGATATTACAGTATCTAATCTCATAATTAACATGTAAAGTATTATCATTATTTTATTTAATAAAAAAAAAACTCACTATAATATATCAAATTTTTGGAGGAACACGCAATAAAACTTGTCAAACACCCACTTTATTACTTTTAAATAGGTAAAGATCAATTTCTATTGTATATAAGATATGATATTTTGTTATTAGATGACGTAAAGAGACATGAGGTATAATGTAACAATACAAAGTTTCTTTGGATCTACTAAGGTGGGATATGAAAGCAAAATGTTATTTTTTAATTTTAGAAACGGTTTTGTTATTGAACTGATTAAAATACGCAGAAATAATTAAATAGAAAGTTATTTACTATAATCTTTATTTAAAGTAGTAGAAGTTATACAAAATAATATCAAAATAATACTCTCTTTAATTTATTGGGTAAGAGAACTGCAACTATCCGTAGCAGGCTTTGACATTTATCAAAATAGAAATAATTTTGATATAATTTAATTCCTTGACCAATTTTAATTTATTCGTATTTTTATTTTAGAAATGTAGACAATAGCAGGAGCCATACAGACTCGGGAACTAAAACCTTACAAAAGGAAACTACAACGTGCCACTATGCTAGTATGAACCCAACCCTCGCGAGGATCGTGCTACCTGTTATTGAAAAGAACAAAATTTGGCATTACCTGTATTGTATAACACTAAAAAAATAATATAAAGAGAAAGAAAAAGAAAAAGCCCTCTACATGGTAAACCCGGACACCAAAAAAATTTCTATCATCTATAAGTGCTAAAAGTACTAAAAAAGGCTTAGAAAGCCTACTAACTAACACCACAAATAAAAAAGAAGAGCCAGGAATAGAAAGAAGGAGAAATCTGTGAGCCACCGATGTTTTGTAAGTGACTCCGTGGTGGGGTTGTAGTTAGTTTTGAGGTTGAATTTTCTCAATAGGAGTTGAAGCCAATGTCGTAAGGTAGAGAGATCTTCATTGAAGTGTTTGTGGTGTTTATCACGTGCCGATTTGCATAAAATTGCTGGAACAGTAAATTGTATCACCGTATGTGATTATCAATCTTATACAGTATATTGAACAAGTGCAGTTAAAGGTTTTAATAATTATTTTAATTTCTTTATTACTAACTATAACTCTAGAATATAAATATATTTTGTGTATTTTATAATATTCCAAAAAATATTAATTGATAGCATGATTGCTATCTAATTATTATTCTTGCTTTTTGTTTTCAACATCATTAGGTTTGCCCATTTATTGATAGATTTCTATTATTTATCCATTTTCTGCTTATTTTAATTTTTACTATTCATTTAATTAAATAATTGATTATTTAAAAAATTTTATCAGAACTTATAATCATATAAAGCATTAACATCTAAAATAAGTAATTTGAGTGTCATCACACATAGTATTAGAGCATTATTAATCATTAAAATTTTTATTTAAATTTTTAAATAAAATGATTTTAATAAACTAATTCTAATGTATTGCAATTACCAGCATATCCCTTAGTACTTGAAACCAATTTAAATTTATTGAGAAAAAAAATTTTTGATTAATTCTTTTCTTTTTGAATAGAATCAAAAGATTTCAATATTAATTTTCATTATTATTAGTAGGTAACTAAAAATATCTGGTGAGAAAATCCAATCAACTAAAAGGTTAATAAAGAAGGATTTAGAGACAGAACTAATGAAATGGGCCAATAAAACCTAATTTTTGAAACCCATTTATAATCAGCATCAAAAAAATGTTTACAGTAACTATGTTATAGTGCAGCAATTATGAGCATTATCACAAATTGTAACATGTGCTATTCAGAATCATATGGCACAAAATGCAAAGTTGAAAAAAAAATAAAGAGAAAGAAATATGTATGGTATTGTTACCTGATACAAGTTTTACTAGTTTTACCATAGTTTTATGCAGTATTACGAAAGTTATGTACAATATGACATCTAAAATCATGCTTATAATAACTTATTCTGATATACCGTGAAAACTTTTTTTCCTTCCTAAATTTTTAAATGACTTATTTTATTTAACAGATGATTGTGTTTATCACATTTTACAATACCTTCAAAATGATCATTCAACTTTATTTATATGTTTATTAGTTAACTATTCCTTTGCTTTATGCAAATCCTTTTGCAAACTGAAAAAAAATTACTTTATAACCTTGACCTTAATATTTTGCTTTAACAAAGCAGAAATTTTACAATTAAAGAATCAACTTGGATTAAACCAAATTAATATTAATTTTGATGAGGAATAATATATATAAATATTAAACCATTATTTGAATATTCAAATATTTGGAAAATTATAATTACTTTATAATAAATCTCGTTATTAATGGATGGTTTATGAGATATTGTTCATCAATTTCTCAAATCAAAATATGTGATGATATTACTTCAATATTTCATCAAATCAAGTTTACTAATGATCATATTGATTTATTAGTATTACTATTTTTTAAAATAAGAATCATATTAGATATGATTAATGTTTCTCAAAATATTGATGAATTTTTTGTAAATTTAGCAAATATATATCTATTAAATGTCATTAATATTTTCATTAAAGATCTTTCTGCAATATTTATTCAGGTATGTAAATTATTTTTGCATTATTTTTTTATCTTTTATTAAACCAATCATTGAATTTTTATTTTATTTTTTAATAGTGTTTTTATTTGTCTCAAGTTGTATCGTAAAAAAGCCTTCATGCAATTAAAGCCAAATTTAAACACAATAACTCACCAAATGTACCAAATGTGATAAAGCTTTAGGATTAAAAATCTTTTAGAAGCACTAATATCAAAAGAGTATATAGTAAAGTAAGTATGGTACAATATGATATAATAAGTAAGGTATTATAGATATGATATGATATTACACGAACCTTTGGGTATAATTACAGTTGTATTATAGACAAAATGAATACTAATTTTATAAAAAATTTTTCCTTAACTTTTAATGGCAAGTTTTAAAAATTAAATAAAAAGAAAAAATTATTATAGATACTATATTTTATTAGGTGAACTTTGTACTATACCTGTAAGTATAGTTGTATTTATATAATATATACATCCAGAGAAACGGGTACGATAAGATCAGCAAATGGAGAAGCATACTGGTCAAAGTTTCATACCTAAAAAACAATAAAAACAAAATATTGTATCAAATACACAAGTAACCAAATTAATAATACCTATATCAAAATGGTTCACATTTTCTGTAATATATTCTATAATGACATGGAGTCATGAACACGATTGGAAGCAAATAAGTAAATTATTGGTCACGAACTGTAAGCTTGCATAACGTGTCATATGATTTGATCTGCATATAAAATGATTGGCTTTTGCTAATTGCATCATTTTAACTCTTATGTCTACTTATAAAATGTCTACTGATAAAATGTTTACTGATAAAATGTCTACTTATAAAATGACTACGTATAAAATGACCAAGGAATTAGAAGAAGAGTTAAAAGGCATAATGAAGAGTTGATAGCATCTGTTAATCAGACTGAACTTGCTAAGTGGATTGAAGCAGGGGAACTATATGAAGAGCATGAAGAAGTATTATTAAACCAAAATGAACGTACTTACTCAGGATCAGTTGGTAAGTCTATGATTTATATATACTTCTGTATATGTTTGATCAATAAACTCGAAATTATTAATTTTTAAGGAGCCAGAAGAAACCATGTTGACAATGACGGAAATCATATTGCTGGAGAAACTTTTTATGGAAGTTCCGGGAAGACCAATAAGAAGACTGGGATGAAACGCTATTCTAGAACTTCCACCAAGAGAGCTACAACCACCAGAGGTTATGACTGCCAATATTGTGATAAATCCACTGAACCCAACGGTGTTTCCAACTTTATCAGAATACACAGTACAAATGTTGAATGATCTGAATATGGCTGGTCTATTGAATAGAGTTATCGGATTGAGTGTGAATTGTAAGATCAGAAGATTTCCAATAGGAGAAAATAGACGTTGATGTTTTCGATATTGTTCCTAAAAAATGGTCTATATGCTTTCGTTCTACCTAACGGTCATTATATTGTGCTATGCCATATTCGTGATAATTGGTTTAGGGCACTAGCATATTTTCAAGTTCATAATTTGTACACAAATTTTCTTGATATATACTTTACTAACAGAATCAACATGATCAATATAGAATAACAATTTATAATAAAGATTATTGGTTTACATTGTTTTTTCTGCTAATCAAATTTATCTACCATTTATCTTGATATTTTACATTTCATACCATGAATTACCACTAATGTAAACACCATAATAATGGCAAATGATTGTTAATATACAGTACCGTACTTTTCCAAAAGTCATTAACAATTTCTTAATTTTCTTAGCATCTTCAAGAGTAAGTTTCACTCAATGCAGAGTTGCAGACACCATGATCCTAAATTTTTAATTAGCAAACAGGATCAAGGATACAGCAACTCAACAAGTCAAAAGTAATTTGAGATGTGCTAAATGCTCATTCAAAAATAAATTTTTTCGTGATGAAAAGGTATCAGGCGCATGTTATTTATTTGCCAATAATAACCCTTTCTAGATTAACGGAGTGAATAGGCAGGCAGGGCTTTCTTCGATTCTCTCCTCAAGGTTCCTAAAACCACTCGTATATTTAACTTGCAAACATAATCCATTTCTATATAATAGTAATATTGAAACTGTTTATTTAGAAATAATAAATTAATCTATATAATGTGGTAATAATTAATTTAAAAAGAATTTAAGCATTATAATAATTAATTTAACTAATTCTCTAATTGTATGGGAATAATAAAGATCAATTTCAACCTGTAAATTCAAAAATAATGAAGTTTCTTTAAAATTTTTAGCTAAACCAAGAAAACCTAGTTGAATTCTTAAATGACTATTACAAATAAGAGTGAGTATTATAATACATCATCTTTTGAAACAAAAAAGGAATAAAGAAAAACCATCTACAATTCAAAGGTAGTATTAACAAAATTATTTTGCAGGAAAATATCAAAAGTCTTTAATTACCAACAACTATAACAACATCGGTTTTGGTACGAAATCTCGAAAATCATTTGAGCAATCGACAACAAAATCTTGACAATCCAATATCTTGACAAGTCAAAATTCTGACAAGTCAAAATCCCGACAAAATTACAACACATTTAAACTAAATATTACATATTGCAACAAATTATTTTATTAGAACACACATCACAAAATTGTCGATATAATGACTTGTCAGGATTTTGGATTGTCGAGATTTTGTTGTCTTGTGTTAGTCGTGCAAAGTGGCTGTCGAGATTTTGATCAGATACCGACAACATCTTGGATTTCTCCTATTACATTATCAATACCAGAAAACAATTTTTTCCTTAAAATCTCAATCAACATGGTGATTATACATATCTTTATCTTCATCTATTTAAATTCTTATCATAAGTGTTCTATACTCTCGAGTTCTGATAATAGATAAGAACTTCATTATTCCAAATTTTGTTATATTTGTACGCAAAGCTACCAATTGATTAATTTTATGATTAAACTATATAAAAAAAAAAGTAATTTTCCCATTCATATTATTTTAGATAAAATAGATTATCATTTTCATAGTATCAAATTTCTTTATAAACCCTACCTCGAAAATCTGGTTTCAATATTCTATGTTCAATTTGTAACATTTACCTTAAATATAAACGTTATAGTATTCTCGTTTCGAAATTTTTTATTCCAAAACATTTCAAATTCAATATATATTATCACATTCCAAAATTATATATACATATTTATCTAAATTAAATATTTCATTTTAGAACTGCATTGTTTTTATCGTTTGTGATATGAAAGTATTCCAAATTATTATCTTCTTTCTCACTAATAAAGTAATTGAAAGTTTACCATTATCTTGAAATAATGATCTTTTTAATCATGTAAATAATAACAATATATCATTCATGGAATCATCAAGCTAATATAAATTCTAAAAGGAGTCAACGTTGGTTTTTTATAGAACAGAAACGCACCATCACCAACACTGACGCCTACTTGTCCACCATGAAGCAATATCTCTCAAAATTTTTTATAAAACAGGAACGTAGTAAAGTAGGCGATGTAGTATAGGTATAGGTAGAGGTGGTAGTGGTGGTGGTGGTGATGGTGATGGTGGTAGTGGAGGAGGAGGTGGTGGTGGTAGTGGTGGAGGAGGTGGAGATGGTAGTGGTAGTGGTGGAGGAGGAGGTGGTGGTAGTAGTAATGGAGGTGGTGGAGGTTGAGGTGGAGGCGGAGGCGGAGGTGGTGGTGGTGGTGGTTGGTGGTGGTAGTTAGTACGTTTTCTTTCATTTATGTATATTTTAGATTTTAGATTTGGACATTTTTAGATTTATACATTACCATCTTAGATTTAATATATATATTCATTTTTATTTCTACGTATAAATTAAAATGATGCAATAAATTCTATTTCAAAAATTGCAGATACCGATTTTATACCGATTGATGATCACATACCGATTTATACAATTACACCGATTACATACCGATTTATATACATACCGATTTTATACTGACTTTCGTTATCAAACCAGTCAATTCTTATTAATATTCTATCAAAGATGGTTAACATGACGAATTACTGAATTACCGTTTCCTAGTGTATGTTAATGACATCACACAAAAATTTTAACAAACAAAAAATTACCCTACTACTAGGGATGGGGTTTAATTAACCATGGTTAATTAACTGCGGTTAATTAACAGTTAATTTTGTTAATTATGTTTAACTAAAATTGGTTAATTAACGGTTAATTTGGTTAATTATAAATTAACCAATCAAAAAAGAGATTTAAATCATGTGATTATAGTTAATTTGGCTTAAACTAACAAAATTAATACATTTGACCAGAATTATAAAATTAAACAATGGTTAAATAACAGTTAATTAACGGTTAATTAACGGTTAATTAACTGGTTAATTAACTAAATTATAATTAACCGTTAATTTACCATCCCTACCTACTACAATATATTTTTTTTTCATTTAAAGAGCGCTTTTTATAAAAAAAAGGAAACATTCACATTTTTACTAGTGGATAATAAAGTGATATTTTTTAAAATCGCTACAAATTTTTTTCTACGAAAAGAGTATGTTCCGTTACATGCTTATTAAAATTCTCATGCATTCATTTCATTTAAAATTTTGGTGTTACTTAAATATTAATAGAGCACAACTTGACGAATTTTAAAGATGTTTTAATAAAGCAAATCCGGTTTGACAAAATTTGATATCTTCATTGATGAAGTTTTATGTGTGATTGTAAGATTGACTAAACATACAGTAGGTTACAAAAAGTGACGACCGCCTAAAAATTAAATAACATTAATTATTTTTTAAAATTAAAAGTGTAAAAACTTATTTTGAACCATTTCCTTGCTTAATTAATGGTAAAATTTTATATAAATACTTAATTTTCAAAGTAGAAAAAATTTTAACATTTCAACCAAAGCGGTTAGCGTAAAATAGGTGTAAAAAAATGATTCCCTGAATAAAAATTAGCTCATTTTTTAAAGATTCAATCAGTAGTCGTTGAGAAAATCCACTTTTAAATTGATGATCTACATATATTAATATAGGTCGATTTAAATTTTATCACATCCCGAGGGTAATATATTTTTTTATTATATATTAAAATAATATTTTATTTAATTTGAAATTCACTAGAGGAGATGATAATTAAGAAAGTTGCTAACCCTTACAGTGCTGAATCATCATCATACCAGCAGCATTAGACCTAGGATATTTAATATAAAATGTTTACAATAGAATTATATAACATAAATTTTAAATACGATACCTAAATAATAAACCCAACTCTGAATGATGATCGATAAATATAAAAATCTTGGTATTATTAGTAAATTTAATTATGAACATTCTTTATTATACGGTTATTGAAACTAGCGTCAAATGATCCAATCTTTGTTCTACATTTATTATTATTATTAATAGTAAAAATACATTAAATTAAAATATTATTTAAGAACATTGTTTTGCGTGAGATGTGAAACTTTATAAAAACAATTTTGTTTCATAAATTACAAAAAAATCATCTAATAAAAAAAAGGAAGATTGTATTAAATGGTTACAGAAAGCGCAGCGAGATAACCAAAGTCTCGTGATTCATAAATGAAAAAGAAAATTTTCATACAAAGATCATACGACAGCAAAATGATGAAATCAAGAGTAAATCAAAAAGACAGAAATTTATATCCGAACACAAAGTCAAGAGAACATTACAAAAAGAATCTAATCACAAAGCTTTAAAAGCTAGTGATAAAAATATATTCATGATACTCCGAAGCGTTGAAAAGATAGACGTCATTTAGGAGTAAAACTAAATATCAAACAGAAATTTGTCTTGAGAAAGAATATGAATAAGAATTTAACAAAGATACTTACGGAGTGATAATAAGTGAAAATTACGTTCATTGGTATAGACTAGAGGAAATATTAGTACAGTCGAACGAGCAGGAGAGATCAATGGCGGTTAATAAGAGATTTTGATGAAGACATTTCTAGTTGAGAAAATTGTGGAGGTGATAGAAATTTTTTTGCGTAAAAATATAAAGCGAGCTTTATTAAAATTATTACAACAGATATTTTTCAAAAATGAAGCGACGCTTTTGGAGAAATCGTTAACGCGGGAAACTAAAGAAGTTAATATGTGGTTGATCCACAAATTCAAGAATTACTCAATACAATTTAATATAAATTTAAAATTTAAGGATACATTCAACAGAGAAATGAGAATTTCAGATAAAGAAGCGGATAAAGAGAATATGAGCGTACCATGTTTATTATCTGCGCCTCACTCCTTACTGATGTAAAGTATGTCATCGGTATTTTTGTGACTTGCTCACTTACAGTATGTCATAGTTTTATTTATTAAAATTAGTGACTTGCACATATCAAAATTAAAATTGATATTTAAGATAAAAATCAACTTTTCTTACTAAACCTTAAAAATTACGTTTTAAAAATTATTCAATACATTCAGAGCATTTTGATAACCTTGTTCAGCAGATTTTTTATACCAATAAATTGCTTTGTTCGTATTTTTTTTAACTCCTTCACCATATTCATACATATTAGCAAGATTATGTTGAGCTACTTTATTTCCTAAATTTGCTGCCTCTTGATATAATTCAAATGCTTTTTGCGTATCAATATCAGTTCCAATCCCATTATCATAACAATAACCTAATAAATTTATTCCACCAGAATGTTTTCCTACTGAACATTTTTTAGATAATTCAAAAACCTTATTATCATCTTTTAAGAAATTTTCATTCTTATACATTAATGCAAGATTACATTGAGCTCTATTATTTCCTAAATTTGCTGCCTTATTATATAATTCAAAAGCTTTTTGTTTATTAACTTCAGTTCCAATTCCATTATAATAACAATATCCTAATAAATTTATTCCACTTGAAAATTTTCTTTCAGTCAAATCTTTTGATAATTCAAAAGTTTTATCATAATTCTTTTCAACACCTTCACCATCTTCATACATTAAAGCAAGATCAAATTGTGCTAAATTATTTTTTAATTCTGCTGCTTTTTGATATAATTCAAATGCTTTTTGTTTATCAATATTAGATTCAATTCCATGATAATTAAAATATCCAAGTAAATAAATAGATGTTGAATCATTTTGATTATTTAAAAGCCAATGATAAACTTCTTTTAAAATTATTTTTTGATTATTAACATAATTAAGAACACGTTGCTTTCTTATTATTTCTTCTTTTCCTTCATTTAATTCTTTAGAAATAAAGTCGACTAATTCATGAATCACAAAACTAAAATCCTCTTCAAATATGTTTGTGTGAATGTATCGAATGGTTGGTTCTATTTCTTTAATATTCATTTTATTAATTTTTTTATAAAAGAAAAAAAATATAGATATTATAATAATTTTGCGGTGGTTTTTTTATTATTAGAAAAAAAAATTATAACAAAAAAAAAAATATTTTTTTTTTATGTACTTTATTTATTATGTGCGTAAATCACTTGATATTTTGGACACAGTCGATTAAAATGTTCGGAAATGGCCGATAATTAGTCATGACCCGATTCACGTGGTACAAAAAAATGATTTGTAAACCTTAACCGATTTTGCTACGCCATAAATGCAAAAATCTTGTAATTTTTATTTTTTTCTGCGGAAACAAGCAAATCATGTTCAAGGAATGCCGAATGTGATTTTTAAATTATAATTATGTAAAGAATTTATTGGAGTCGCTAATTATTGAAAAAAAACTTAATTACATTGTTTGGTAAACCGACATCAGCAACATCATGCATACATGCATAGTTTTCCGATATCACATGGGAAAATAAAGAAAATTATCACCGAATAATAAACCGACATTCAGCAACATCATGCATAGGAATTCAATTTCACATGGTATAATAAAGAAAATTATCGCTAAATATGCACGCAAAAAAATAAAAAAAATGTCTTTTTATTTAAATTTTACGAATCAAAAGTTATTTATTAATAAATTTCTCTCACACTAAGATATGCTATTAAAAATAAATTTTATAAATTATATATTGATTAACGAACTTTCATTTGACCGTTTTTTTTTAACTTGATCGATAATAAAAATAATATCTATCGTATTGATTATTAAAAACACTAATATACCTATATATACTATATGTTTACACAGTAATCTAATTTAAACAGTATTTATCACTCAGCATTTTATTAAAGTGATAAATGTACTATTTGTAAAATGGAATATTATAAATGAAAATCTTAATTATGACCGTAATTAAAAAAAAAAATACGACATGATCAAAGCGTTAGAAAGATAACACTCCTATCATTTCGCCTAAAGATTGGGCCACGTTACTCTCATAACTTTAAAAGAGATTTTAATTTAGCTTGAGCGCCCAGATTTTCTTGTTCGGCGGATTTTTTATACCAATAAATTGCTTTGCTCATATTTTTTTCAGCTCCTTCCCCATATTCATACATATTAGCAAGATTATATTGAGCTACATCATTCCCTAAATTTGCTGCCTCTTGATATAATTCAAATGCCATTTGAAAATTAGTATCAGTTCCAAGTCCATTATAATAACAATATGCTAATAGGCCTATTCCATCCGAATGTTTTCCATTTGCAGATTTATTAGCTAATTCAAAAACCTTATCATGATCTTTTTCGACACCATCTCCACTTTCATAAATTAAACCAAGATTACATTGAGCTCTAATATTTCCTAAATTTGCTGCTTTATAATATAATTCAACTGCCTTATGTTTATCAACATCGGTTCCAATTCCTACATTATAACAATATCCTAATAAATTCATTCCAGCTGGATATTCTCTATCCGCTAATTTTAATGATAATTCAAAAACTTTATCATAACTTTTATCAATACCTTTTCCGTAAATATGTAAATAAGCGAGATCAAATTGTGCTGCAGTATTTTCTAACTCCGCCGCTTTTTGATATAATTCAAGCGCCTTTTGCTTATTAATGTTAGCTTCAATTCCATAATTATTAAAATATCCAAGTAAAAAAATAGAATTTGAATCATTTTGATTATTTAAAAGCCAATTGTAAATTTCTTGTGAACTTATATTGGAATTATTAATATAATCAATAACAAATTGCTTTCTTACATTTTCTTCCTTTCCTTTATTTACCTCCTCAAAATATAAATTAATCAATTCATCAATAACAATACTTAAATCCTCTTCAAATATAGCTCGATTAATATTTTGAATCGTAGGTTCTGTTTCCTTTATATTCATTTTATCATTTTTTTGAATAATTTGAGATTCTGTTATATGTGTTTTTGTAATGATTGACTTTAACTTATCAACCACTTGATTCATCGATGGTCTATTTTTGGGCTCGCCATTCCAACACTCTAATAAAACGTATATTAAATAAATATTAAAATAAAGAATAACAATATATATCATAATTATAGTAAGAATTATATTTACCGGTATAAAGATTAGAATAATCTATAGGAGTATCCGAAATAATTTTTTCTCTATAACCTTTTGAAATCTGCATAACTAAACTAGCATCATAAGATTCGCCTTTAAATGGTAACTGACCACTCGATATCTCCCATAAAAGTACTCCAATACTATAGACGTCACTCTTTTCACTTAATGAGTATGGCTGCATTAAATTATTACTATTATTAAACCATATTGGATCAATATAAGGAGCTGCAACAAATAATTCTGATTGATCCATAGGTGTTTTAAGCGCTTCTTTAATTCTTTTTGATAATCCAAGGTCGCCTAATTTGATATTATTCTGATGAACTAATATATTGCCAGAGTTCTATTATAAATTAAATATAAATGATTAATAAAAAAAATATAATAAAATTTTTTTAAAAAATTAAAAAAAAATATATTTTTTTACCAAATTTCCATGCACAATTCCTTTATTATGTAAACATGATACAACATGAGCTAATTGGAATGCTAATCTAAACTTATCTTCCCACGTAAGATTTTCAAAGTTTTCTTTCAAATAGTTTTGAAGAGAACTACCATTAACGTACTCCATTACTAAAAAGTATTCTTTCGCTTGACCATTTTGATTTTCTAATTTTTTTTTAAAAAAAATTATTAATGCTTTTTATAAACTATTTAAACATCACTCATAATTATTACATTTTTATACCTTTATCTGTAACTCCAAAAAAACTAACAATATTTTTATGAAAAATCAACTTTTTACGATAAAGTTCAACCTAAATTATAATGAATATGTATTGTAAATGATTTAAGACTAAAATACAAAATAATAATAATTATAATTTTACAATTACCTCATGAATGATTTCTTTTACAATGACATCATTGTCAAAATTAAAGGATTTCAATACAAAATATTGTTTCGAATTTTTCCAATTTGCACGATAAATTTTTCCAAAGTAACCATTATCAATTTGTTCAATATTATAAAAATCTTTATATTCATAGTATTTTATAAGATTTTTAGAAATAGATTCATTAACGTTAATCAAACTAATCCATTCATTTGAATTTTTGGTAACTTGTATTTCATTTTTATCAAACATTATAAATAATTCGATTGAAAAAAAGAATATCCGAAGCACAATTTACCCCCGATATTTATACTTTTGCATAAGTGTTTGTTACACTGATCATGTGATTTTTTTGATCAATCCTTAAATTGGATTTGGATTGAATTACAGATCATTTATTTTTGTCGATGTGGTAATATTTATTACTTTAATTATTATTATTATTTTTATTACAAATAATTAAGGATTTCGTCTCTGCGAACCACTAAGGAATTTTTGGAACTAAGTTTTAAGATTGCGCAATTGCATTTTAATTGCGCAACGAGTTTTTCACTGGGGATGGGTCAAATGGTTTAGAACTGCTTTTGTGACCAATTTTAAAATTTGAAGTCGTTTTTTAAAAAAAAATTGGACCAGACTAAATCTGGATTGGACTAAAAAAAAAGTTCAAAGTACCACGACGATCATGAACTAGTCACATGATCAATTATCCTAATTTTGGCCATAGGAAAATTTTAATTCTAGCTGAAATTAACAATAATCTGCGAAATAAATTTATTGGCATATTGGAGTGCGCCAAGTTTACCAGGCAAAATTTACAAGGCATTAATTTTTACGTTTTGTAATACGCCTAAAATTCAAATGCAAGTTCATCTGACCTGCAAAACTTCCTTCATTCCTTATTCCTTCAGTTGCTTGTAGTACAATCGACTATGATATTTGATAGGCGATAATCACACTGATATCAAAAATCCATATTATATTTTTTTTAGTTGCAACTAACAAAATATGAATATATATAATATAATAATATAATATAATACGCCTGATAAATGTAATATCAATTAGAATTTAGAAAATCGATCATGTGATTATTAGGTATTATGTATACACCAATGGATTTTTGTCGATTACCTAATGTTAAAATCGAGTTAATTGTATAAAATTATATTTTATTAATTTTTATTTTTATTTTTTTCATGTTTATTTTTATTTTTTAAGATTTTTTGGTTTCCACAAAGCGATCATAATTACTGTACTGTATATTTTTTCGAATTGAAGAATGTACTGTATATGTATAACACATTAAACTAGAGGATGAAATCGAATAAGGTTAATCGATTAATATAATCGGTTAGAAATGCAGTATCATCTCAAATTTTTTTAGAAATATACTTAGATGAATTAACTTCATAAAAAAATAAAAAATATATTTGTGATTAAAAATATTGAAGAATTTTTATCTGGGTCGTCAAAAGCTTGTATCTACTACTATACTTTCTAAAAGGTCATCATTTTTGGAATCAACAATTTGTAGCCAACAGCAGCAACAGCAGCAAACGAAAATTCTTTTCATTAAGATATGTTCACGCTAATAATAAATAAGGTAATACTCAAATTACATAATTGAAATGTTCAGTTCTCTTATAGTAAGCTAATAAATTTTTATTGATTTTTTTATTAAGCATTTTACAAAATTTCAAATATTTGATTGGTTGCAAATTATGGTATAAAGAGTGAATATACGCTACAATAAATATTTTTTCGCGGTATATTATTAAATTTTGTGGCGCTTTTCATAAAATTTGCGATACTGAGAGATTATGGGAATTATATGAAAAATCATGTGGAAATCGTGGAAAATTATGTATAAAGGATCAAAATTTTGTATTTATCATATAATTTTGTGACTTTTGAGATTTATTGTGAACTGTCATAAATCATCGTCTGGTTGTGACACGAAAAAGAATTTTATTTATGTATTATAATTTCCAATCTTTCTTTACTTGATTACGACTTAAATCTTGTCAAGAGTTTGTCAAGTTTTCAGTTTTACAATACAAAAATTCAAGTTTTAACAGAAATTCCTGCAAAAAAAATAATAATAATTGATATAACGGTTAGTTTTATTATTATAAAAATGTTTTAAAAAAGTTTTTAAAAGCATAATAAAATTTTAATTCAAGTAAATGGTTTAATAACATTTAATTTTTAAATATATTTAACTTGATTTTCAGATTATTTGGAGCGTAAGGCATTTATTGTCATAAAATTATAAAAAAAAAGCTGTAGAGTTAGTTTTGTTCAAATTTGATAAGATCTAATAGTAAATATTCCAATATTTGTAGAAAAACCTTATATAACCTTTTAAAATTATTTAAATCATCCCAATTGTTAAATAAACCATGTTATATAACGCCATATATATAATGATCAGAAAAATTGAATTACTCACAAAATCTTATTAATGGTATAAATTGGAATTGGATGTAATTGAAAAATAATTCTATGAGTAGAAAAATACGTTAGAACCTTTAAAGTATAAAGAAAAGTGTCAGAAATCACAGTAATCTTAATATTTAGACGAGAAAACTCAAAATCTGTACATAATAAACTGACTTATAACTCAAACAAGGAGAAGATGTAAATAAACCTGTTAATACAAGTATTGCCAACGAAGCATAGTATGTTAGGTTCAAAATATTCTAAAGTTTTTTATTAGATAATTGATGATACACACCATTTTGAAAACTACAAAACTTTGATTTATATTTTACGCGGAGTATATAATATGTCCCTATGCGTAGCAATTTAATTGCGTGCATGTTACAATTGTGACATCATGACCTGATTTACTTTTTGATTATAAGATTAAAATTGATTTAACCTTTATTAAGCTTTTTATGCCGTTTCTTACATTCCTTGCTTTCTTCTTTCTATTTTCACATCTCTCAACACTTTCTCTCCATTCTTTTATTATAAATTATATTAAAATGAGTGATTCAAAATCCATATTTAGTGATAACCCCGATATTGAAATTCCTGAAAAGTTTTAAATAGTATTCCAGAAGATGATAGTGAAAATGATTTGAAATTGATGAAAATCTTTCTAGTACTTGCGATTCAAGTACTCCAACTTTAATCCTTTCCTACCTGGAAGTTGGCATTTGATCATATTAGACAATGGTTCCAACAGCAAGGTTTTTTATTTGAAAATGAAGACCAGAAAAGTTACAAAATAAACGTAGAAAATATGCAATATTATACCTGTGTAAGTAGAAAAAATCCATCCAAACCTTCAAAAATTTGTAGTACTAATTGTAAATGGTATGTAAACCTATACTGAACTGTTAAAAATAATGCGAACAAGCCCTATAAAAAAAGTAGATACGTTTCTTATACTAAAAGATACGTTTTGTATGCTGAGAGATACGTCTAGATGCGTCTAGATACGTTTAGAGATACGGGAAAATGCACAATTCCGTATCTTGCAAGATACGTTTTGTATACGGATCTTACTACACTTGTTGATTTATTTCCTACAGTGAAGAACACATAGGAATAGAATAATGATGATTATATTAATTGGAAAAATACACTTCTATGTACTAAGTATACAACTCTTACTTCGAGTGGTAATCAAAGAACTTAAATTATTTACTTCTCCTCAAATACATCATAATGACATTTAGCTATGATGCTAGAGTATTAGATTAGACTTATTCCAAAACAATTGGATTTCAAAAAGCAACCCTTTCGGCATATAACAGGGACTTGCCCTGCCTCATGCAAAACAGCCGATCGTAAAGAACTCGCAGAAATTGTAAGGGCTTACCAAGAGGACCGAGATGCCGAGAACATACCCTCTCTGGTTACCAAACTATGAAGTTAGATAAGAGAAAGCGCGTGAGTTTATTCTGCTTCTAAATTTGGTGCTGATTAGAGATTTCACTTTTGGAATCCAACAATAATTTTACTTTCTTAATTCAATTAATACTTCATATGCTTCTATTAATAAAAAACATTTGCATTATGTTAACATACAATGAGACAAGCTAAACAGATTGCTTCTAATTCTTGTGACAAGCTATTTGTTAATTTACTTGAAGAAATAAAAATTATAAAGCGCTTAAATTGGAATACCAAAATTTTGATCTAATTAGACGTCCTAAAGGAAAACTTGCTAGAACTGCAAGATTTAAAGGATCTTTGGAAACCTCCACTCAATTTAATGCTGGTGGTAGTTTAACATAGAATAAACGTGGTTTATGTAGTAATATAGGCTATAATCATGCCACAATTGCCACATGTCCATCCAATCATAATCAAAAGAAAGAGGGCAAAAAATGCAATGCTCTCTTCAGTTGCCAAAGTTGATTAAAATTTTTTACTTTTTATATCGAAGTCTACACCGACTATGCTATTCCAATATAATTAATTTTATGCGTACAAAAAAATATTCATTGTGTGAGCAGAAAACAAAAACCTAATAGAAATATTGAAAAAAAAATTAGGCCACGAAAAAATTCAATTAACTAGTAGAAATAAAATTTTAATGTCTATTGCATTTCCAAAGTAGTATTTGATGTTAGTACTATTTTAGTATGCGAACTGCGAAATAATCAAACCATTTAAGGATATGGTTCTCGACACATAAAATCTGATAATGAATATATTTTATTTTTATTAAAAAATATATATAATCTTATCAGCAACCATTTATTAATTAAAAATGCAATTGTAATGATGATAAAAAAAAAATCAAATAATTATCATACATATAATAATTGACCAGATATGATTTACTTTACATGATTGCAGAAATTATAGTCCTATATAACAGATAAATAGATGGTAAAATACTAACTAAATTATAATTTATCTCTTAATTCCACTTTCTGCTGAAGCTTTTCTATAGCAATAAAATTATTATATAGTCCTTTAATAGTATGGTAAAATACTAGATAATTTATCTTTTGCCTCTCTAATTCCATTTTTTGAAGCCTTTCTATACCAATAAATTGCTTTGTCAACATTATTAACAATACCTATACCATCATAATAGCATTTCCCTACATAATACTGTGCTTTTGCAATTCCACCTTCAGCTGATTTCAAGTACCATTCAAATGCCTTCACATTATTTATGTTTGTCCCTGCACCATTTGAATAACAACATCCCAATTTATACTGTGCAACTATATTTCCATTTTCAGCTGACTTTAAATACCATTCAAATGCTATTGTCTTGTCATTATATGTTCCTATACCATTTTCATGGCAAAATCCTAAATTACATTGGCCTAAAGCACACCCTGCATTTGCTGATTTCGTGTACCATTCAAATGCTTTTGCTTCATTTTTAGCAGTTCCCTTACCATACTGAAAATAATGACCTAAATTACATTGTGCTGTTGCATGTCCATTTTCTGATGATTTTAAATACCATTCAAATGCTTTTATTTCATCCTCCAAAGTACCAATACCATAGTCATAACAATATCCTAATTTGAACTGTCCACTAGGATTTCCTGCAATAGCTGATTTCATATACCATTCAAATGCCTTTATTTCATTAATCTCTGTTCCTATACCATTTTCATAGCAAAATCCTAAATTACAATACCCTGAAATACACCCTGCATTAACCGATTTAGTATACCATTCAAATGCTTTTATCTCATCCTTAGCAATACCTATACCATAATTATAACAATATCCTAATTTGTATTGCCCATTAACATTTCCTGCAATAGCTGATTTCATATACCATTTACATGCTTTTGTTTTGTTAATCTCTGTTCCTATACCATTTTCATAGCAAAATCCTAAATTATATTGTCCACTAGCACATCCTGCATTTGCTGATTTCGTGTACCATTCAAATGCTTTTGCTTCATCTTTAGCAGTTCCTTTACCATATTGAAAATAATGACCTAAATTACTTTGTGCTGTTACATATCCATTTTCTGCTGATTTTAAATACCATTCAAATGATTTTATTTCATCCTTAATAGAATCTATACCACATTCATAAAAATACCCTAATTTGAATTGTCCAATAGCATTTCCTCCATTAGCTGATTTCATAAACCATTCAAATGCTTTTGTTTTGTTAATCTCTGTTCCTATACCATTTTCATAGCAAAATCCTAAATTATATTGCCCATTAGCACATCCTGTATTAGCTGAATTTGTATACCATTCAAATACTTTTGCTTTATTTTCAGCAGTTACATTGCCATACTGAAAATAATGACTTAAATCACTTTGTGCCATTGCACATCCATTTTCTGCTGATTTTAAATACCATTCAAATGCTTTTATTTCATCTTTAGTAGTACCTATACCAACGTCATAGCAATATCCTAGTTTATATTGGCCATCAGCAAATCCTTTATTAGCTGATTTTGTATACCATTCAAATGCTTTTGTTTTATCAATCTTTGTTCCTATACAATTTTCATAGCAAAATCCTAAATTATATTGTCCTAAAGCACATTCTGCATTAGCTGATTTTGTGTACCACTCAAATGCTTTTATTTTATTTTCAGCAGTTCCTTTACCATACTTAAAATAATGGCCTAAATTATTTTGTGCTATTGCATGTCCATTTTCTGCTGATTTTAAATACCATTCAAATGCTTTTATTTCATTTTTTTCAGTTCCTATACCATGGTCATAAAAATATCCTAATTTATATTGAACATTAGTATTTCCCGCAATTGCTGATTTAACATACCATTTAAATGCTTCTGTTTTGTTAATTTCTGTTCCTATACCCTTTTCATGGTAAAATCCTAAATTATAGTATCCTAAAGCACACCCTGCATCAGATGATTTTTTATACCATTCAAATGCTTTTATTTCATCCTTAATAGTACCTATACCATGATCATAACAACATCCCAATTTATATTGACCAATAATGTATCCTGCATTAGCTGATTTTGTATACCATTCAAATGCTCTTGTTTTGTTAATCTCTGTCCCTTTACCATTTTCATAGCAAAATCCTAAATTATATTGTCCATTAGCATACCCTGCAATAGCTGATTTCATATACCATTCAAATGCTTTTATTTCATCCTTAGAAGTACCTATACCATGATCATAACAACGTCCTAATTTATATTGACCATCAATGTATCCTGCATTAGCTGATTTTGCATACCATTTAAATGCTTTTATTTTGTTAATCTCTGTCCCTTTACCATTTTCATAGCAAAGTCCTAAATTATATTGTCCACTAGCACATCCTGCATAAGCTGATTTTGTGTACCATTCGAATGCTTTTGCTTCATTTTTAGCAGTTCCTTTACCATATTGAAAACAATAACCTAAATTACTTTGTGCCATTGCATATCCATTTTCTGCTGATTTCAAATACCATTTAAATGCTTTTATTTCATTCTTAACAGTGCCTATGCTATAGTCATAAAAATATCCTAATTTGTATTGACCATTAGCATATCCTGCATTAGCCGATTTTGTATACCATTCAAATGCTTTTGTTTTGTTAATTTCTGTTCCTATAACATTTTCATAACAATATCCTAAATTATAGTATCCTAAAGAACACCCTGCATTAGCTGATTTTGTATACCATTCAAATGCTTTTGTTTCATTTTTAGTCGTCCCTTTACCATACTGAAAATAATGACCTAAATTATTTTGTGCCATTGCATGTCCATTTTCTGCTGATTTTAAATACCATTCAAAAGCTTTTATCTCGTCCTTTTCAGTTCCTATACCATGGTCATAACAATATCCTAATTTAAATTGACCATCAGTATATCCTGTATGAGCTGATCTTGTATACCATTCAAATGCTTTTATTTCATTTTTACTTATTCCTTTACCATATTGATAACAATACCCCACATGAAATAATGCTATTAAATTATCTGCTATTGCAAGCTTCAAAAGCTTTTCGAATTCTTCCTTTTCTTTTTTATCATTTGCAATTAGGTATTCGCTTTGTTCAGATTTTAAAAACCATTCAAATGCTTTTTCTTCATTTTTTTGTATTTCTACTCCATCCATATAATGAATTGCTAAATTATATTGGGCGTCTAGATCACCATTTTTAGCTAATTTTACAAGTTTCATTAATCCATTCTGATTATTATTTCCCTTGCTTTGGTAATAATTAAAACCTTCTATATCTATAATAATATCTTTATAATAAAATAATGATAATAAATATTTTCCAATAATTATATTTTTATTTTTTAACAAATTAAAATTTTCATTTGAAAGATCATTTTCAATTTTTTCATTATCAATAACCAATAAATAAAAATCCAACGCTTTTTCTTTATCTAAATTACAACCAATACCATGTTGATAAAAAAATCCTATTAAACTTGTGAACCAAAATTTACTTTCTTTATGATTTTCCATCAAATTAAGAATATCTATATAGTCATTATAATTATTAATTTTAATTTCATTTTTTATCCCAATAAAATTTTTTTCAAAATTATTAAAATCATTTGTTTCAATAATTTTATTATAAAAATTATTTAATAAATTTTTTAAGAAATTCTCATTATCACCTTGCGAAATGTAGTTGTTATTCATGGTTATTTTTTAATAATTAGTTTGTTGATATTGTTTATTGTTAAATATTTATATTTTTTTGTTTGGAGCGTTATATACGTGCCGTTGGAATTCAAAAAAGGAAATTTCCAACAAATGAACTTAATTATTAATTATTGTTCCAAGTATAACAAAGGGGCTACTAAATGGACCAGATTTAGCATTGTACAATGAAAACAAACGCACAATATTTACTTTTTTTTGCAGTCACTAAATAGAAAGATCAGCAATCCGACATTCCCAATAATTGCATCTGAAAAGTTCACAAGACCTCGGATGAAATCAAGCCGAATATCCGAGATATCATCATGAAGTCACGTGGACCACTATGCTAATGGGATGCAACAATATCAACTACAATCATCAAAAAAGTATCAGATTAAATTATTAAAAATGCAAAAAGAGAGAGCTAAAAATTTTTGTGAAGATTGGCTTCAAGACCCTTGAAACTTTCAATCAAATAAACAAATCTTCAGATGGTCTCGTTTAGAGCTCGATCAGTCCAGGTTACCTGGCCAATATTTTTTCGGGTTTGGTCAGTCAGTCGGGTTGGGTCGGGTATTCCTAGAAGCTTTAGTAAGTAAGGTAATAATGAGGCATAGGTAGTAAGGAGGAAACCTTAATAGGGAAATTGTTGCTTCCCTAATTGATTCCTTAGACTCATACGATTTACCGAACTGATATACCGGTTGATAATAAAAAAGCATTTTTAAAAACGTTTTTTAAGAAAAGTTAAATAATAACAAAAGTTTTTATAGTTTCAATAAAAAACAACCGGTTTGTCTTAATATTTAATAAAAAGATAATGGCTTTTCAAATTTAATAAAAAAGGCCGATTCTTCATTAAATAATAAAAAATTGGGCTTTTGATTTTAATAGAGAATGGTTATTTTATTAATTAATAAGTTGATTAATAAAAAAAAAAGACCCAGTAATTTTTTATTAAAATGATAAAAAAAAGGAATTTTTCATTATTCAATTCATTTTTAATAAACAAGACCCTATTTCAGTTAGTAAAAATCCAGTTTTTTTAAACATGTACGAATTGGTAATTACTAATCGGGCATCGGGTTTCAGATCCTTATGTAAAATGTTGAAATGACATTTTTTGGCATTTTTTTATAAATTATAAATCAATTCTATCTTTCAAAAAAAGCGTACAAAATTTTTCAGTAACAACTAACAACTAGAGCAGTTCAGATACAGCAGTTAGTGAGCTTTAAAAAATAAATATATTGATAAATTTGTATTTATTTATTATTTTTAAATAGCCTTAATTAATATGTATGAGAAAATGATATTTTAAAATCAAGTAATCTTCCAATTTTATCAAAAAAAAAATTTGGATTTGATCAAAGCAAAATGAAGTTCAAAAAATTCACATGATTGTATTATGTTGTCACGATATTGGAATTTGACATATGAAAGTGAACAATAACAAAATTAAAGACTTTGGAAGTAACCCCTAATTTAGTTTAGATTTTATTAAGATAGTTATTATAATTTTATTTTATTTTTTTTCTTTCTTTTAGATTTATTTTTTATTTTTTCAATTTTGTTTTATGTAAGGTGAGTTCATTGATTAAGATGTCTTGCAAGATATGTATGAAAAAAGACATGCACTGTACACAAATGATAGTACCACTAGGTTACGGTACATTTCGCCGAAATCCATCTCACTGAAACCGCCGAAGCCATTTCACCGAAGAGATATTTTACCGAAGGGACGTTTCGCCGAAAGGACGTTTTGCTAAAGTACATTTTATCGAATCCATTTCACCGAATCGCCAAATGGACATTTCGCCGAAAATGGTAGCAATTAACATTTTAATAAAAAACATTCATCGCGCAATGAAAATAAAAATTAAATTATTTTTAGAGAATTTTTTTTCCAGGATATTATCACTTTAACATTTAAGTAACTGATGTTAAGTGCTAAGAAATATATATATATATAACTTTATTTTCCTGAAAACATATATTCACGAATAAGTAAGTAAAAAAAGACTATTAATATTAATAAAAATCAGATAATTCAAAAATTTTTCTAGAGAACATTTTTTTATGTATTTAGTATAAAAATTGTTTCTTCCATTTGGTTATTTTATTGTTTTTCGGCGAAATGTCCATTCGGCGAAATGTTCATTCGACAAAATGGCTTCGGCGAAATGGGGTTTTGGTGAATGGACGTCAAAACATTTTTCTACTTTTATTCTTATTTTATGTAGTACTTTTATGTAGGGATTAGAATCGATTTAGAATCGACTAATCGCTATCAATCGTTTCTCAAATTTCGATTCTAAAAATTCGATTTCGATCTCGATCGTTCCCTGTAAGAAAAGTCAATCCGTTTTTTATATTCTATCTCTTTTCCGTAAAAGGCTCATATTTCCGGAATTAATAACCTTATATCACGGAATTTATCGAATTATTTACATTTTCCGTGAATGGATCCGTGAAAGGCTCATTTTTACGGAGTTTTTACAGAAATAACGGATAAAATTTTTTATAGGGGTTTTACATCATTGATCACAAATTTAACATATAGATCACTTGATTATTAAATTGCATTTAAAATAAACGTTTTATTGCACGAATAATCAGTAATTGGTGGTAACTCTGCCCAAGCTTATAATTCCGGCCGGAATTAAAACTTTAGTATAACACAATTATAACGCAAAGATCCTATGTCACGTGATTTATAATTTCGTAATACGGGCCGGCACTATAGTTTCGATTTTTTATTTGATAATCGATTCCGGGTTTCGATTTTGGCAGAAACGATTCCAATCCCTAGTTGAAGGTTCGCGATAAGCCTCTAATGTGTTTCTATTATTAATGGGTATGTTAGGTCGAAAATGTCTTCTTATAATTCTTTGACTTCTTAGTTGTTTCTGTCTTTTTGAGAAGGCAGTATAACGTATATTAAAAATAATATGCGAGGAGATAAAAAAAAAGATACGACATATTTATAATATATAAAATATTTGGTCTAAATATTAACAATAAACTTTCATCTACACATATTAGTTATTTTTTATATATTACTTATAATGTATCTGTTCACCTATATTTTAAAACAGAAGATGTGAATGGACGCGTTAAAACCGGGCCTAAGATTTATTATTAAAATTTTTTTATAAAAGATAGAAACAAATCGTGCCTTTATCTTTTCTTTTCCGAATATAATATAATGAATATGTAATTGAGAAAAATCCATAAATCAAATTGTGATTGTGATATAATATATGTTTAAAATCTTTTATAGTGAAACATTCGGTTCATGATACAAAGTAATAATAAATAATATAAAAAATTTTAAAATTTTTGAATATAATTTGTGACGCAGCAACTAAAATGTCATGTGATCTATAGTACAAGTTATAAGAGCGAAATTGTTAAAGATATAAAATGTTCAATTAGGCAAATTATTTATAACATCTTAAATTTTTAGTACGCTCATGACAAAATTGAGTTGCTTAATAACTTTTTTAATAATAAACTATTTATATTTAAGGTTACTTATAGTTATTACAGTATTTTAAAGATTCCGTTTCTAGCGATATAAGTTTCTATCGATTTGATAAAAAATAAACATCCCATATCAATTGTATAATTTTCATGGGCTTAATTGAAACACTATGACGTTTAAATTTCGTAAGCAAAGTTTAATAATCCTATGACTTTTATAAACCAATGTTTAATTATGATAATTTTTTTTTCATAGTTCAAAACATATAGAAAATCATTTTTAAATTTGAATGTTAAAAACTTCATCAACGTGCTAGTCCTAAGAATGCTATTATGGAAAAACTTGCAAATCAAATTATCTTAATAAATTAATAAAGTGAACAAATCGATTTAATCACCGTACAGTAAGCATAATAGCTTTTAGCTTATTCTATGTTTATGAAATTGATCATTAATAAAGAATTTGATAAAGGAAATGCATCATATGAGTTTAATAAGTATACTCAAGCTTGCATTTCAGTACTTTGGGAAATGAAGAATCTAAAAATAAAGATATATTCATTGAATATGGTAATTCTTTAGTAAATAGAGATCTAGATGTTTGTTTAGGGTTTCTATTATCACACAATCGACAAAAATAAGTCTAAAATGCTTTTAGCTGAAAGACAAGAAAGACAAAAAGTTAGAGAAAACCCGCAAGTGCTTCCTAAAAACAAATCATCTAAGCAATTGAAAGTCAAACCATTTTCAAGCGACTTATGTAATGTGTAATTACTATTTGTTGCTGACTTAGCCAAGTTCTTTTTAAAAAACTTGTTGTCACCTGATCACCACGTTGAGGTGCAGCAACATTGATCAGGGGGAAAAGGGAGGACGAAAGGGAAAGGGAAAACTAAAGGGAAGGGGAGAACGAAAGGGAAAGAAGGGAACGAAAGGGAAAGGGGATAACGAGAGGGAAAGGGGATAACGAGAGGGAAAGGGGATAACGAAAGGGAAAGGGGAGTATGAAAGGGAAAGGGGATAACGAAGGGATAACGAAGGGGAAAGGGGATAACGAAGGGAAAGGGAAGATGAAGGGGAAAAAAGGGAACGAAAGGGAAAGGAAAGAACGAAGGGAAAAGGGGAACGAAAGGGAAAGGAGAGAACGAAGGGGAAAGGGGAGAACGAAAGGGAAAGGGAGGACGAAGGGGAAAGGGGATAACGAAAGGGAAAGGGAAGAACGAAGGGGAAAGGGGAAGACGAAGGGGAAAGGGGATAACGAAGGGAAAGGGAAAACGAAGGGGAAAGAAGGGAACGAAAGGGAAAGGAAAGAACGAAGGGAAAAGGAGAACGAAAGGGAAAGGAGAGAACGAAGGGAAAAGGGAAGACGAAGGGGAGAACGAAAGGGAAAGGGGATAACGAAGGGAGAACGAAAGGGAAAGGGGAGAACGAAGGGGGAAGGAAATACACAACATAAACATTCTTACAGTTAATATGATCCATGCACTTTAGGTTTCTTAAAACGATAAATAATATATTTGTTATTATTTATTCATACCATTCATACCATAATACTTACAATATTATCTGAAAAAAACAAACCTTCTGTTGGCAGCCGAAAAAATTTTGTAGAGTCACGCGGCTTGGGCAGTGTCCGGTCCGGAAGGAGCTCTGGTAGTAGAAGAGGGATCCGCAGGAGAACGAAAAGAAAGGAATCAAGCTGGAGTGTGAATAGAGGCTTCAAGAGAAGAGTTTTCCGGAGCGGTAAGTTCGTCGGTGTTTTGAGTATTCATTACTTCCTATATAAGTTCTACTGAGAAGGGAAAACAAGTGAATATTCTGAATATTCGATGATAACAATAATAAAACTGCAGAACCATAAGAAACAAAAGGCCCCAATGAGTCTTATATATATATAAAAAATATGAGGCTTAGAAATGTATTAAATGTATTAATTTTTACTAACTGTGACTCAGATGCGGTGTTACAACTGTTACGCGATTCCAATATCGCATAATCATTTCGATTTTAATATTGTTATTTTACTATTTACTGATTAGATGCAATTTGCAATCAAGTATCAATAAAGTTTATTAAAGATTATTAATTGAATAGTTATATCATGCAAGTATACTGTATCATGAATCCGTTACTAATTCAGTATAACGGAACTCCGTTCATACTTTTTTTAAGCATCACATTTAATAACTTTGCCTTTCTTTTACGCAAAATCCAATATATTATTTATATATAATATAACTGTATATATTAAAAAAAACAAACTTTTATTATTTGTTATCATTTCTCTATTTTTTTAAAAAAAAGAAAAATGACTACTTATTTTGATAACCTTCAAAGAAACTATACTGGTGCATCTATTATGGAAGACTGTATTGAAACTATATCTATTTTCTTGAAGTAACCGATGGACTTGTAATCTATTTAGAATGTATAGAATTTAATTCTAATAAACTTTTTAGACTTACTTGGTTAATGTCGTTTAAAGTGATATAAGGAAACATTGAGGTACATTTTTATCATTTTAATCGGGTTAATTGTTTTAATCTGGTTAATAGTTTTAACCATTTTAATCAGTTTAATGGGTTTAATAGAAATTCTCTTTATATAGAAAGTTAGGAAACATTATGGTGTTGTTCTATCAAAGATTCATATTCCCGAAAAGTTGGTTAACGAACAAGGTAAAAAAAAAAATGTCCCGCTACTGATCATAAATTTCATATAAATATAGAGGATTGGATTTACTTTAGTAACATTAAGTCGTTCCTTTTAATTTCTTTTACTGAGGTTTATAGTGTTATTTCATGGAATGCTCGTCTGACCTAGAGCTCCAAACTATGTACTTATCGTTATATATGATGTTCTTATATAGGGGGTAACTATGTGAGGGTACGACATTTTTCCACAATTATGTAAATTTGTTTTTGAGGGTTTTACAGAATAATGAAATTTTTTCATACCCTGAGATTATAAGATTAATCATGTTACAGTACGCCGATGTTCCTTTAAATTTTAAATTTTTTTTGCCTTATAAATATTTTGATTTTACGTTTGGTTTATTTTAGAAAACAATTTTTTTTTAGATAAATAATTATTTAACACTTGATGATTAATCGCGTAGTGCGGGCCGTTCATGTAATTTTTATATCCCGTTACTATTCAACAATATCTCAATATCTGCATAAACAAACTGAGATAATTGATAGTATATTTATTGTACTAATATAATAAGTGTATATATAGTACTACAATTTTTGCAGTTCTAGAATTACGGTAAAAAATAATGATGTCACTTATATGTATTAGGATCACGAGAATATACTAAATGCAGGGGTATCAACAAGCTAGTTCAATATAATAGCGTATAATGCTGCTACTTCAGACTCATCGTCTCAAGTTCAAATAATAGACGGTAGCCATATTATCTTTTGTTTACGCTATGTAGCTCAGGTTTATTTAAGTGGCAAGATATATTGCTAATGTGAATAATTTTTTGGACTAATTAAATTATATCTTATTTATAGTCAGAACCAGTGTGTAATTTCTTGGTGGTAATATATTCAAGAGATGTTAATGGTGTTTCTAATTAGTTACGGATTATCTGTGAACTGTTAATATGTTAAGGTAGACGAGAAAAAAGCATTTCTTTACAAAAACCTATTTTATATTAATGTGATTTTTTTTTTCAGAAATTGTGGTGATATTGTTACCAGCTGTAACAGTAAATAAAAGTCGTATGACTGGCGTAATTATATCGTAAAATTATATGATTACCAATGGGATTCTTACTCAATACTGCCTCACTTGGCACGTCGGTATTGTTCGTTAAGAGTCGTCAAGGTAAATAACTAGAAATACGGAAATATAACAGGTTACGACGGATATAAAAATATTTTGATTTTTGACGTTAGACGGAATGAAATACAAAATAATCGCAAAAAAATTTATATCCGCTGAAACGGGCCAAAAGTTTTTGTCATAGATTACTGGATTACTTGCATCAATTAATTTTTATCATATTTTCATTAAAGTTTTCAATGTCTCAATTAGTAAGATTAAAAAGTGATTAGGGAGTTTAATTTACAATTTAACCCATAACACAAAAACAGATTTATTACAGTCATTTAATTGATTATTAATTACTAGAATTCATTACGATTTACGAAAAAAAAAAAATTAATAATAAAAAAACAAGATTTATTTTACATTTTCATGGTTTGAAACAAACATTTAATCAAAGTTTTATTTGAGTTTATGATAATGATTATCAAATAAAGTGAGGCTCGTACAACAAATTTAAATTAGCATGTTAAGAATGGTTACGGTACATTTCGCCGAAAGCCATTTCGCCGAAAGGACGTTTCGCCGAAAAATAGGGCCAACATTATGCAGAATTATAAATAACTCAGGCCAGAGATTATTTTTCGGCGAAATGGCTTTCAGCGAAATGTCCTGATACCGCTAAGGAAGGGTTAAGAATGCAATCGATCGGTTAGTTTCTGATCACTGTGATCAAATATAAATGATATACTGCAAATCAGTACTATGGTATCTTGATTTAAATTAACTTTTCTCCCTCTATTTTAAGGTAATTTAAACACATACAGTATGTATATTCAATTTTAAAAAAGAGAAGGAGTGCTTTAAACATACTGTATGTGTTTAAATTACCTTTGAAATTTCAAAAATAGAGGGAGAAAAGTTAATTTAAATCAAGATACCATAGTACTGATTTGCAGTATATCATTTATATTTCCTAACAGGGATCACAGTGATCAGAAACATGCCCTCTCTCAAAAATAAGTTTTTTCAGAGAAAGAACCAATCATAGGCTCAGAAGTAAAATCAACTAAATATTATTGCTAATCTTTTTTCGGAGTAAAAAGTATCGCACACGTCTGGCGGAGTCCTCCTTTATATTTGTTTACAGTTCCTTTTTCCTTATAGAACTTCACGAGTTCTTCACGTTCCTTTGAATTATTGTTGAAAAAAAAAACCATTTTTAAAAAGAAAAAAGGGGTAAAACGTTATTAATTTATTTATTTTATTTCTAAAAGAGTAGTGAATCTAAGACTATTTACAAGGGGTAAAACGTTACAATTAATGCCAAGACTTTTTATTATGATCATTTATGTCACGTGACTTAATAATGAATTTCTGTATATATAGGCCAAAATTTTATTATAAGTTGAGAGTTAGAGTCGTATGGTAAAATATTAATTTACTTATAAAAGAATAGTATTTATTAATTATGATGTTCGTACAAAATTTAGGATTATTGATAATTTTATTATCTCTTATCAATACTTCCTATTCATATCCCCAACATAGAGTAGCGTTTAATCCACGAGGAGTTAATTCGGTTATAAATAGAATATGCATTCATTGGTACGATTATCATCAAAATGAGATATCGACTGAATGCGACATACCAGCTGAACTCTTTTCATCAAAGACATCTCCAGCAAATTGGTCAATAGGATATAAACTCTCTATACATACAGTGGCTGGTACATTTCATAATGGCCCATATTTTTGGTGGGATGGCTGGGTAAATGGGATATATTGTAACGATATACATTTTCATTTACGAGAAGGTGGTTTAGTTGTTGTAGAAACTTTAAATAAGTCTATAGTTTATGATAAATGTTCCTGGGAATAATAAATCAGATGATTGATTACTATTGGAAGAATTCACAGAAGTAATTGTATTTGTTTTAGTAATATATCCTGTAGTTTAGATAACAGAAAGTATTTTTCTTATTAAGTAGAAAAACAAATAGTTTAATTTTCTGTATAAAAATATTTGAAATCAAATTAATTATCTATATCTATTATATAAATTACCTGACTTGTTATTTGTGTTTTGTGAACAGGTTATGATTTATAATTTTGTTATATGATTTAATCAATAAAAACGAATACAATATAATTTGTATTCCGACTTTATTTATCTATTCCAAGAAATTTTTTCCAAACTTGTATCAACATTTTCTCAATTAGTGATATTATAACATCTACTTTACAGGTGACATAAAAAAAATAAAGATAAATGAAATAATAAAGTAATGATAAAAAAATAAAAAATAAAAAATGATAATATAAAAAAATGGCTAAGGCGGCCATCTAGGGCTTAGTTTTCCAGAAAAAAAAAATTTAAAATAATTTACTTTCATTAAAAGTATAGTACTAGTATAGTCCGTTACATTACTAATGGAATTTTGCGTGTTACGAAAAATTGCCAAAGATCATGAAATTCCCAGGCAAATTTGCCTGCAATTTTATAATACATAACACAAAATCATAATTCCCTGCATGCTCGTAAATAAATATTTCAATGACTTTTACATAAAAATTTAAGTAAAGAGCTTCATAAACCAATTTAAAAATTTCGCATGCAAATTTGCCTGCGAGATATTTGCGATAATAATTTATTGCTAATTTTTGCTTATCACATAAAATTTAAATTTTCAAAATTGGATGCATTATAGATGAAGAGTTGTGCAATGTTATGCCAATTTTGCCATATTATAATATGCTTAATATGGTTATGGGTCTAAATCGCGACGGGTCAAAATCCCGAATGGGTCAAAATCCCGACAGTTGGCCCGCGTTATGCAGAATTATGCGGAATCACGTGATATTTTGGCCAGCATTAGAATTCGAGATTTTGACCGGATCACGCTTAATATATAGTAATTTAAATTCAAAAAGTTCGCAAGCAAATTTTGCCTGCGTTACAGATGAGGGGATAATTCAAAGAAATTGTATGTCGATAAGTTAAATTTATTATTTTTATTCCAACTTTATCAATTAACCGCGTTCTGAGAATCTTCACCTCAAATGTTTAGTACATAAAATAATAAACCAGTGTGATAAATAAATTTATTTAAATATATTAAAGATTTTATATATAAAAAAAAGGTTAATTTAAAATAATTACTCGATTTTCTTAATACAGATACCGTAAGGACGTAAATTATTCCCATCGGGTGAAATCTAATATTCACCGATTCCAGTTTCTATATTTGAAATTCTAATCAAATTCTCTGGGTTAACTCTATTTTGGAACACAACCAGATAGTCATCTCCTTCATAAGTAAATTTAATGGCATATTTAGATGCGACATCAATATCTGGAGTGGAATAAAATCTGTATCCAAATGGTAATGGTTTCTTACAAGAGAAATTTCCATCTCTAGCGATTGAATTACAATTATGTTCGGCAGTTCCATGATAAGATACTATTAAAAATAAATGAATTGTTTGAACTTTGAAAGAAATTGACATAGATAAGAGAAATTTACTATAAATAACAAATACCTGGCCACTCATCTTGTACTGAACTTGTTGGGAATTGTCTACTTTTATCAGCACCTAACCAAATGTTATCTTCATATTTATCAAGAACATTGATAGCAAATCTCTTCCAACCACAAGGTCGTTTATACCTAAAATCTCCCCGCATAAAAGTTTCTCCATTATCATTTACATCCGTAAAATCACGATCATATTTTGGAGCAATATGATTAGATTGAAAGTGTAAAGCTACAATCACTGCTGTCGTCATCTCTTAATTTCAAAACTAATTGTAGCGTAGAATTATCTTGCATATCGTAATCTGTTAGAGTACGTTCATCTTCAAGTTGTTTGTCGTCAAGAACAAATCTTGTTTGATCTGGTGATACACCTTCAATTGGAATTCTCGCCTTTACTTGATCAAGTGTATCATTGAAATCAACATATAATGATACAGTCATACCGGATAATGTTTCAACGTATATATCTCCATCTCGGGGTGATGTATATACTTTACCTCCAACTAAAAAAGACTTATTATTATATTTAATACATTCCCCAATTTTTTCTTTAGAATTATCATCATGAGTAGCAATTTTATTGTTATTGTTCGTAATAGCACTTAATGCTGTGGCTAAAAGTGAGTTTTACATTTTCAATTATTAATGAATAGTAAATATTTTTATCAAAAACGCTTCATTTATATATACATATGGTTTTATACCTATTTTATATAATATATAATATATTAAGCTTATAATGTTCTACTTATGTTTATTAATCATAAGTTTTTAAGTCATAATAGATCATAAACAGATTAGCATGAAAAAATAAATTGGTCTTTAATAAACCTTTTAATGATTTAAAACGCATCATTAGGAAACCAAATATAATAAAGAATGAACTAAATTTCTTGATTTGTAGTAAGTTATTCATCTCAATTTCATGCTTTTTCTTCATTCCTGCTTTTTTTATTACTCGATTTACTATTTATATATATAATTGAAGATCAATATGTTTACATATTCAGCAGAATATCAAGAATTCATTATCAGGAACGTCACGTGCACACACATAAATACGCGTCGATCCTACTTTAATGCACTAACGTGATCATATTACAATTGTTACAATTGACTCCTGATGTGTCCGTAGGGGTAACCATTAATAGTTAGTGGAAATTGAAAGTCATAGTCCGATCAGGAATACTGCGGTGACCAATTATCATAGGTCATTAAAATCCCGCATATTTGCTAATCGACAGAACAATAACATAATTTAAAATTACCATGTGAAACGGGTGGTCTCCTTCGTCAGTATCTAAACGAACGTGTTATTTAAAATCTCTTTTAAATAATAATTAAAAATAACCATGATAATTATCCTTAGTGATAAAAGTAATATCAACTACTTCTCCAGGAGTATCAAAAATATAGGCATTTCTATCTCGTGGCAAGTTATTCGCTTTTCCTGCAAAGATTCTTGATAATGTCGGAAATTTTATATCGGGCACATAAGAAGATTCATTAAAAAAAGCTCTAACAACCCCTGATGAATCATTATGAAAAGCGATTGTAAGTTCCATCTCTTTTGTTGCTTTAGGAAGGTTTTCTTCATATAATGGCTGTAAAGTTTCATGTTTTAAATCAATACATTCTTCCAAGAAATCTTTCCATGGTACGTCCTTTGGCGCAGAATCTTCTGGGGCTCCATCATAATGTACAATAGCTTTTACAATTGAAAGTTTTTTGGCATCGTCTGGCATACATTTCTTTTGAAATTCCGATCGCATTATATAATTATCAACAGGTTGGTTTACGGTAACAATAACGGAATATCTCTGAGCAACATTGATAGGAAGACGATGAATCTTATTTCGTTTAGTATAGGAACCTTCTACTTCTATAACTTCCATTTCATGTTTATCAATTGAAAAGAAGAATGCCGAAAATGCGCTGAAAGATAAGAGGTTATGAAACAACACATAATGAATTATTAAAATTTTAAATTGTATTGATACTATAATGACGTAAATACGTAAATTTACCTAGTATTAATGATACGAAGACGATATCTTTTATTAGAAACAAATTCAAATTTAGCAAGACCAGAATTATCCACGCATTTGGATACATGTGGAGCTTGTGAACAATCGAAATTATTTTTTCCGTTGATCTATCCGTTATCGGGAACTAAACAAGAGTTTAAATTAACGCCATGCGTCTATTGCGTCATTGTATGATGACATTTCTTATTGTCCTTACCTGCCTAATATAAATTATTAATAATGTAAATTTTTTATTAAAAATATAAATATAAATATAAATCAATTAACATGAAATTAAAACAATTGTAGATCAACTTTAATTTACCTCATCGCCTTCGCTTGAAGGAGTCAAGAATTTTTTTAATAAAATTTCTGATTCCGTGTGATGATAATCAGTCAACATGACGATGATTTCCTCATCGTATTCATTTAAATACGGGTCATCAGGATCGTGAATGACTGATAAAATGAAAATGAAAAAAAAGCGTTTTAAAATTCCAAAAAAAAAAAATAGTCGACTTAAATATGAATTATTAACTTACTTAACGCTCCAACAACTCCCATCGACATATTGCGTCAATGCGTGTGAATGGCTAAAATTCGGTGATATCACGTTAGACATTTCAGTTTCACCATTCAAAAAGAAAATTGTATATACTTACTACCAATAAGTGCCGGCTTGATCAGGAACAGTAAAATCATAAGTAAATGCGTAATTGTCTGGTATCAAACATTGAGTCTGACAATGTTATATATTACCAGTGAACGAGAAACGGAAATATAGAATTAGAATGTGTAAGTTACGTAAAGACGCTTATTTAAGAACATGAATTGATTGAACTCACTTGTCCTGCCACCCCGTCAAACCTAAAAATTGATTATAAATTAGTCATTTATTTTAATAAAAAAAAATCATTAACTATAGCCGATAATTACATACCAAGGAGTCCCTCTTTGGAACACTCCATGTGCGTGAATGAATTGCTGGAGATATTTATTTGTTAATAAATAATTATTCAATAAACATACCCCCTATAAGAAATATGTATACGGAAAGGATACGTTTTGTATACATTTTATGTACGTTTCTATAGATTCCGTATACAAATTCCGTGTATTTAATAAGCAATTCATTTTTGAACATCTTTTAAAAAAACTAATGTATACAAAATGTATACGGAAAAAATTAATCATGCGGAATGTATACGGAATTTTTAAACTTAATATTTTTAGAAAATAATTTTACAAAAATCTCGTATCATAACACGAGATCACGTGATTGTTTATTGTTTTGTTATGATACGTTTATTTGTTATTTTTTTCTAAATTTTTCTTCTTTTCTTCGTCAATCGTTTAAAAAAAAAATTTTTTTTTTTTTTGTGCCTCATTTTAAAAAATTTTTTTTCATCACTCTTCTTTAAAAAAAAAATTTTTTTGATTTTATTCTTTTATTCCCACTCTTCTTTTTTTAAAAAAAATTTCTTCTTTCTATTTCTATTTCCTCTTTATAAAAAATTTTTTATTTTTCTAACTTTGACGTCCTCCCTTTAAAAAAAAAAATTTTTTTAACTTTCCTAACTTCGTTACCCTCTTTAAAATTTTTTTTTTTTTTGATTTATTCTTTATTCCCTTTTCTTTTTTATTTATATTTATCCCTTTTTTTTTATTTCATAGGCCAGCAGATTTTTTTTTGTGAGAGGATTCAGTTTCTTTTTTCTTTTTTGTAGATCAGTTTGAGAGTCCTTTAGGTTGTTTCAGTTTTATTGCTTCAGAGTCTTCTTTTTTTGTAGGTCAGTATTGGATTTATTTTGTTGTTTTGGTTTCTTTTTCATCAGATGCTTCATAATTCTTTTCTTTTATGTAGGTCAGACATTCTGGAGTTCTCTTTCTTTTTTTGTAGGAATGCTGGCCTTTGGTGACTTGGACGATTGCAGATACTATATGAAGGGGGGTTTGTTTCCAATTAAGTTAGACATTCTTATGTTTCTTTTTTTTGTTTTTTAGGTTGTTTGACTCCAAATGAACCTGAACTTACAGATAATTTTGGTTGCAATAGGGTGGTTTTAATAAAGAGGGAATTTTCATAATATATTTGTATTTCGTTTATTTTTTATTTTTTATTTAATTTAATAAAGTAAAATTAGATTTATGTAAATACAATTATAGTAAACTGTAATACAAATAGTAAATTCAGTGACCAAATCGTATAAATTTCGTGATAAAATCAGTATGAATCCCGTGCAAATTCCGTATCCAAACCATATTTTTAGTGATACGGAATAGTGCTTCGATCCGGATGGGTTTTTAACGGATCAATCCGCGGTTTACTACGGTTTGGCAACGGTTTATTTGAGTTGGAGCTATAAGTTTGGCCAAAATTAATAAAATTTGAAGAAGAATAATTTTTTCAAATCTGACAAAAATTATAGTTTGACAAAAATAATAGAAAAATGTTGTGATCCTAATCAACGGATCAATCCGGATAGAAGCACTAATACGTAATTGTGCATTTTTCCGTATCCTATTATGATACGTTATTTCTAAGGAAAAAACCGTATAAAAACTTTATAAAAACGTATCCAATTTTTTTATAGGGACCAAGAAAAACTTCCTTTGTAACTTACATGTTGGTTCTCCTAATTCATTACGAACGTTTATTACAATACGATCTCCTTTTTTGGCTTCTATAGTTGGACCAGGGTATTGCCCATTAATAGTTGCCAAGCTACGAGTAAATCCATCCGGGGCTAAAGTAACTCTTTTTAAAGTGAGATCGAAAATATTTTTTTTTGGCTCACAATTCCGGGATTTAATAAGTTCTTGGTTCAAAATTGGCTTAGATAAAACTAAAGTTGCCCAAAAAATAACGCAAAAAAGATGAACAAATAATTTATAAAAAATCATGACAATTCGATTGTTAATTCAAATGAATTGGTCGATGATTTGAAAATTTCTTGGTATTTTTATTAGTTTTTTTGGCAAGGTCACAAATTTTTGGGACAATAAATTCGCTTCTCACTTAATTGTCTTTATGCACATCCATTGTGGTGTTATAATTACGCACACGACCTTTAGGCTAGACTGAAAGGTGAAACATCTAAAAATAGCTCTTTTTTTGTCTTTTTTAAAATATTCGTACATATAATGAAATAAATGATTTCCTATAGATAGAAATCTGATTCTGTATACGGAATTGACGAAGATCTTCAAATGTTTTTCTTGCCAATTTGCAAGGTAACATGGGTGCATGGGTGACGCCTACTGACCATTTATGGTCCGGTTATATTGCATTTTTCCTCGAACGCTTCTTCTGAAGAATGTTACGAGTTCCGGTGTTGTTAAGAATCTTTCTTTCAATACTGGATTAAAGGGCATGGTATTTCTACGAGCGATCAACCGAAAAGTATATATATAAAGGAAGTTTGCGTAAGATTTTCAAATCAAATTATTTACGTAAACTTGTAAATTTAGTAAGTCGGTAATTCCAGAAATGAAAAGTTGCTTATTTTAATATTTTATGCCACGTGTATTATGTATTCTGAAGACGTTCCCATTTGACATTACAAATACTTAGGGGATGGCCAGAAATGACGTAATTTAAATTTTAGGATTTTTGATCCCCCCCTCCCTATGTCATCATTCATTTTAGGAAATGACACACTCTTAACCCCTTAGGAAATGACGTCATTTCTGGCCATCCACACATTCACTCCTGTTGTACTTTGATATATCTATTATTTTGATTATTTTGTTAATCAGAATATCAGATCATCAGATTTCCCTAAACCGTTTTTAACCATTAAATGACCGTAATTCAACTCCAAACTTCATAAAGTCGGTCTTATGATCTTAATATCATACATAAAAATGAAAAGATTTTATTTTTTTCTTTAAGTAAATTTACTTTAAAATAGTCTCATTTTATTATTAATTTGGCAATGAAATATTTTATAAAATTTCAGCAAAATCAGCAAAATCAGCAAAAATACATCATATCCAGCTGTTACACTGCATAATCTGATGTATAAATGTAAAATAACAACCTTCTAACGGTTATAAAATAATAACTAAAAAAAATCATAATGTTCAATGAAGTTGCAGGTCCCAGGAATATACTGCATGTAAAAGGGTCAGTGAGTTTCAAAATAATCATACAGTATCTTTCCTTTGTGATAATTCTCGCTGAAATACTGACTGATGTTACTATAATTCCGGCCCTGAAAAAGATGCGTTCAGATTTTTTTTTTTTTTTGACACAACCTTATCCTTAAAGTCGCCCGGAAAAGATCAGGATCGGTGGATTCGTGCAACAATCGGTAGATTCGGCAAAATAGTGTTTCAGAACCGAGAGGTAACAAGAGATCGGCACTCATTTACTATTAGCTCTGGCCAGAATTACATAATGTGGAATTATCCAAAAAAAAAAGAATGTTAACTTTACGCAAACTTTGACACTTTGTATACTTTTTATGTATTGCTCGGAGTCCTAGTATTTCCCTGATTTGACCTGGTTTAAAAATCGTATCTATGTACCAAAACGATCGGCGATCTTGAATGCTACGGTATAACCAATATACCTTGTATCACTCTGATTTGCGTTTAAGTTTACAAAAAAGGAAAAATTATAATTAATAAAAATTTGTAAAACCATATGTTTCTTATATTTGTAACACAATCATACGTCTTCTTTTAAAATTTTAAATCTTTTTAAAAAAAAAGAAACCAAAAATGTCTCAACTTCCCGCTGATTGTTTGTATGAGATTTTCAAATACTTAGAAAATGATAAAGTTACTTTAAATTCATGTATATTAGTTAATCGATTTTGGTGTGAGGTTTCGGTGAGGATTTTTTGGAGAAATGTTTGGAATTAAAATACTTTAAATTTTAGAACTTTAATTGCTTGCCTTTCAAACAAGTCATAAGAAATTTTATGTGAGAATGGAATTATTATTTCGACCCCAACTTCAAAATTTCCAACTTACAATTATGCATCATTTTGTAAAGTTTTATCAGTTGAACAAGTTTTATAATAAGATAAATTTACTTCTTAAAAGAACTATTTCATCAAAAGATTCCAATAATATTAAACATATGTTACCAATAGTAGTACAAGAAATATTTAAATTGTTTATAAAACATGTATCTTCTTTAAAAAAATTAGAAATATTATCATTTTGTCAATGGCAATCTCCACCCAATGTCGGACAACTTCCCGACAACCTTTTTTCCGACATACCCTTTACCCGACAACGATTACCCGACAAGACATATTCCCGAATGAACATTTTACCGACATGACACATTCCCTAATGGACATTATACCGACATGCTATTTTTCCTGACATGACATTATCCCAACAACACATATCCCGACAGACATTTTCCTGATTAAAAAAAAGTGATTTCCCAATTATTTAAGATAAAACATATGGAGAAAATTTTTATTATTTGTTTATTCATATTTATTTTAATAAAAATTCGCAATTTCATGTATACTGTATATTTGGGTATATATAAAATGTCCATGAAACAATGCAATTGAAACATGCTGCTTTTTTAACGTAATCTTTCCTGGTATCATACTTTATTTTTAACGCGATAAAGATCGATTTGCGGATAGTGCTTCGACCCGGATGAAAACCGTCATCCGGATTACACAAAAAAAAAATCCGGATTATATCCGGATTGACCCGGATTTTGAATCCGGATCAGATAATCCGGATAGAAACCGGAAACCGGATTGGATTTACAAATGATCGGCAATAATTCTGGCCAGAATTCATAACGCCGGCCAGAATTACAAATTGTGTAACATTAAATTTTCATGCCAGCCGATAAAAAATTTTTTGCCCGGTGGCTAAACTATTTTCTCGGTGTCACGTGATCTTAATTTCGGCCAGAATTACAAATTTGGCCAAAATTATCCAAGACCACGAAATTTACATAATTCCAATTTCATTAAATACTTTTCTTTAAAACAATTTCATATTATTTCAGCATTGTCTCAGACTATTGTTTAACATTTCTTTGTAAATTAACTAATTATGAAATTTTAAACAAGATATTTTTATATACAGCTAAAGATTACTATAAATAGATGTGTTGGGTTAGTAAGGCAATTTTTTAAGGATTTGTTTCTTCTTTCAAAAATTAAAGAATCATTTGAATCAAATTACATAACACTAGTTTTAATTTTTAAAAAAAGTTGTTATAATTATATAAATTTATAATATTGAACAATTTTTCATTTTAAAACAATAATTATTATTTTGTTGTAACAAAAATAATATAAAGTTTTTTTTCTTTTGAACGTTTGAATGTGAAATCTAAAATTATTTGTTATTTGTTAATGTATAAATTTAAATAAACAAATCTGATACAAACTTCAATAAATAAATTATAATTGAAAAATCTTCTTAAACTTACTGTATTAAAAAGTTTAATAACAAATATAAATTTAATAAATTTTAATAAAAAAATTGGTATTAGGCGCAAAAATAATTAGCCATAATATCATTTAGATATAGATCTTTATGGATCAGCAAAATTATTATTAATAAAAAAAAAAATAATAAAAATTTCATCCGGATTCCGGGTCAAACCGGATATTTTTCATCCGGTTTATAATCCGGATGAAAACCGTGAAAATCCGGATATCCGAAAAAAAAAATCCGGATCAATCCGGATTGATCCGGATACGGGTCGAGGCACTATTTGCGGACATTAAAAAATATCAGTGATTACATAAATAATATTAACGTGCGTCATCTTGTTTAATGAATTTAGGATTCCAGCTTTATTAAATACGTTAACTAACAATTTCTAGATTGTTTATTTATTAAACTGACCTTAACTCTCCTCTCAAATGTTCATTAATTAACAAAACTTGTCTCAGTCAATGTATTACAATGTGTAAATATCATCTTCGAATTTGGATTTTAGCGAGCAAATAAGTCTTTTCAGAATTACATATTTCGTCTGAATCCTGCAAAGATAACGAGAAATTATCTGCAAATCCATTTGAAACATTTAAAAATATTTAACACAACGAAATATTGCTATTCAAAAATATGCTTGCTTCGTTAATAATAAATCTTTTGAATACTTTAGACAAATTAAATTTTTATGACTCATTGACTCTATAAAAAAAATCTCCAATGAAAGAAATTATATTTCATTGTTATTTACTATTTCTAATTCGCAAATTTACAAGAGCTTGAACAGACAGACAGTCAGTGATGACAAATGACCAGGTCATTTGGCCATTTTGGAATTGACCTTCGAATGACATGTCATTTGGGTCATTTGTCATTCGAGTTATTTAGAATTAATTCAGGCCAAATTTATGATGCCGGTCAGCATTAAAATTCATATTATCAAGTGATATATATTTATCCTCGAAACAATGAAATTACATAGATAATTTTGGTCAGAATTATGATGTAATTTTTAAATGACTAGGTCAAATGTCAGAATTGAAGATTTGTTACATCATGTTAGTTTTTTATAATTAATAATTTTAAAGTTCAACGTACTTGATCGAGATATGTATTAGATATTTTAGAAATCAATGAAAGAACTGTATTTTGATGAAACGTAATAGTTCATAGTTCATTAAATTTGCCTATCGCAAAGTTAAAAGCTATTTATTTATACCATCTAGAACTGCATAAAGTATCCCCCTTGAACGTACGGGTCCGATTTTATAAGATCTAGTATGTATTATTCATAGTATCATTAAATTACGGTATAATATATTCCCCCCTTAATGCTAGCAAATCAATGTTTGATTTCTGGTCAAACTTACATATCCTCATATAATATCCAGTATCTACAGAGTTCGTTTCTTAAACTCTTATTTTATTTAACAAAAAAATTAATACCTTATAAAAATTTATGCTTGAAGTTACCTTTATTTCAATTATAAAAATATTAATTTTAAAATTTTCTCTATTATTTTTTGATAAAGAATATCAAAACTCAATAAAAATATACTTTTCAATACAAGATAATTCAAATCTTTCATATCTAATGGTCAATAGATTTTAGTGTGAAATTGTGATTTCGATTGTATTGAGAAATCCTTGGTACCATGATCCAGGCAATTACCAGCATTTTCACGTCAATCACTTTGTTTGGTTATTATCCTTCTTTATATAAATATTATGAATACCGTAATTTCTATTGTGTTTTCTTTATCTTATAATCAAATTCTTTACAAGCAAGAATTTTACAGAATTAATGTATTTGATATGAAATCAATCAGACACCAATTACAAATATTTTCGTTCTAGAAGTTTGAAACATTTGTAAATTAATTTCTTCATACTTTTATGAATTAACACGTTTCTGTCAATATAAAGAGACATGGAATTGTTAAATTAATTGAAGTTCAAAGGATTTAAAGTATCTTGAATTGTCTTGCCAATCATATTGATTTTAACTTTTATCTCTGATCAAATTGTATGGTCAATTGAATTCTTAACCTTTTTTTTTTTAGAAAGATTCGGAATTCTGTCATTATCAAAAATTATATAATTTTCTCATTATAAGTCGACTCTTCATATGAATGACAGATTAGAAATTTTATTAAAATTTTAGTTGTTCAATACCGACTAAAATAAGGAAATTATATTTTGGGTGCCTTAGGGAAATTCTTAGGAAAATAGTAAGGTTATGCAACTTCCATACTTACAAGTACATCCAATTATAATTATGAGGAAATTTATATAAAACTGAATAATAAATATGAAATTTATGGAGCAATATTTCCGAATATAGCAAACATATATAGACTTTAAGATATTAATACTAGTAAGTGCTTTCATAATATTAAGATTTTAGAATTTATTGTATTTTTTAATTTTTTTAATGAGTTTTAGGAATATTGTTTTCTAACCCAAAATATGATCATTTCAATATACGAGAATAACAAATTAGAATTAGAGTCTAGTATCACGAGATTATATTTTCTTGGACGAGCTAACGATATCATAGTTAAAAATATTAATTAATACAGCAATATATAAAAAATGCAAATAAAATACGTTACAGTGGTTAAAAAATTAGTAATCATTTACTTTACCAACTTCTAAATATTAACTAATTTGTTACACCATCAAAATTATGTATTTTTGATTCAATTTGGATCGAAATTCTGGGAGCCAATAAATAATAATTCAAAGTAGCTTATTAACGATTAAGTATATATAATTATTAGTAATTAATGAATATAATTTGAAATTGGTTAAAAATTTAAATGAAAAGTAGAGTTATAAGACAAACTAACTCTGATTATTTATAAATTATTGGATTATTATTATTTGAATAATAAAACAAATTACTAAAATTAAATGAACCACTTCAGTTCGGAATTGACGTCGTTCAACTCCAAAACTGATCTCATTAGATGTAAAATTTTTATTTGTACAGCCCTTAAGAATATAATTATATAAAAATTTGATTTTTTACTAGTATATAAATATGGTTTACTATGTATTTTATAATTTTATGAATAAATAAAAATGTTTAAAATAATAGATAAAAATTTAATAAAAAAAATGTACATAGTTTTCATAAACAAGAGACGGAGTGGCGAATATTTTATTGTAAGGCAATTATTTTTTTTTAAAAAAAATTACATCTAAATTAATTATTTCAACAGACAAATAAACGAATATTATAAATTTAATTTTAAACACCTTTTTCTTAGCAATGTAAATAAATATATGAGTTAGTGAGAGCGTTATATTACCGAAGATGCGGTCGTAAAAGGTAAATAGTATATCATGTGATTTGGATTCAGAATTATGATAATTCTGGTAATTTCGGCAAAGAAATTTTGCAACAATTCATATTAACGATCACCATGACTTTAATGAATTTATTTTTTTTATATTTATATATTTCCTTGTTGAATCATGAGATATTATAAAATTTAAATTTAAAATATACCTTAAAATTTATTTAATAAAAACGCGTTCAGTTTACGCTGCTAATATATTAATATAATGAGAAAGAAAAAGATAAAAATAAAAAATAAATTATTCAAATTACAAACTAAGAATTTGAAGAAAATCTCATAAGTCATAGTGTTTAAATAATTTATGATAGTATCTAAATATCTAAAAGAAAAAAAATATTAATTTCAAAGGTAAACACTTCAAAAATTTTTTTTTACTTTATTGAATTAACGAAATATTATATTAACCTTTCTTTAAATTTTTTTTAGTCTAGAACAGGAAAACATCTCATGCAATGTTATTCGCGTCCAGTAATCATTGCAGGGTGAGTGCGTTTTTTTGTTTTGTTTATCATTTTTTGTTGCTAATTTCTTTTTTACTAACTATTTCTTGTTTCTTCTTTTAAGTTTCGGTAATTCTTCAAGGCCCTGGTGAGTTTATTCTTTCATTTTCATTGTGTTTCAAATTTCTTGTTACTAATTAGTTTCATTATTTTTCTTTTAGATTCTAGGGGTTTCGAAGTTCTGAACGAATGAAATTGGTGAGTTCGTCTGACTTTAAAAATATTTATTTTTTTTTTTAAAATAAGAGAAACGTTTTACTAACCGTTTCTTCATTTTTTAGGATCTCCTTTGGAGTCTTTGAATGGACAGAATTTGTAAGTTCATCCGATTTTCTTTTCTCTTTTTTAAAAACGTTTTATTAATGTTTCTTCTTCTCTTCCGTAGGTTCTTCCAGTTTTCGATTTTGGATTAGAATACCAGTAGGTTTAAAGCTTCAAAACTCATTTTTTTTCTTTTATTTTTTTAAAGAAACATTTATTAACGTTTCTTACTTTTTTCTTGTAGGTTTTTTAGACTTTTGACTTTGATTTCAGGTTTATTCGGCAAAAAGTTTTAAAGGTATTCTTCGAAACTTATTTTTAAAAATTTTATATTTGATGGAAGCATTCTTTGACACTTCCTTCTTTTTTGTAGATTCTGGTATTGTGGATTCGGGACATATTTTTTTTAAAGGAAATGTTAGAGCTATGGCTTCCTCAGCTGAATACCGGGCTCAATTTACAGCCTTGAAAGTCCTAATAAGTTTTTTAGACACTTTTGAAAACTTTAGGTTTTACTGGATATGGCTGCTTTTTGAACAAATTTTAATAGCTGTTTGTTGGAATTGAACCAACTGGAACAATGTCCAAACCAAATACATTAACAACATATATATTTGTAGTATAGAATAATTACTAGTGTAGTTTTAATTAATTTGTACATATAATTTGTAATGCTTTTATTAAATAAATTGACACACATTAAAATAATAGCAGATAACTGAATTTGAGTTGTTTTGTTTTGAAAAATTCCGGAGAAAAATTTTTAAAATTCTGTGCAGATTTTTTTAATACTTGCAGATCTGCGCATGTTTTATTAAAAATTTTTCTCTGATGTGCGTTGACAGGGTAGCAAATCTGCGCAGAAATTTAGGCCAGAGATCTTTGCAGATTTTTACCCTAAAAAATTTACCGATGTAGTAATTAATAAATTGAGGTAATAACTTCATAATCTGCCAATATCGCAAAGAATTTAAGAAATTTTTATTTTTTTCTATTTTTTTTTTATATTCAAAGTAATTCTGTGGGTTCTAATATTAGCTCCTCTCAATATATTTCAAATATTTACAAGGTAATCATTTATAAATTATTAACATTATGTAAAAAATATATATATTTATTAGTACTTCCCATTAATAGTGCATAGACCATCAATTAATAAAAATCGAGCTTTCAATTTTTTTTAAAAAAAAACAGGTTTTTTTAGATTTTAATAAAACAAAAACTGAATTTTTTTATTATTTAATAAAAAGGGTTTCAATTTTACCTAAATAAACATTTCAGCTAGTAAAAAAAAAAATTTGTTTTTTTAAAATATATACGAATTGTTAATTACTAATCAGCATCGGGATTCAGAGCCTTATGAAAAATGTTGAAATGACATTTTTTTTATAAATAAGTAATAAATAATAGATCTATTTTATTCTTTAAAAAAAAACATACAAATTTTTTCCAGTAACAATTATTAGTAAAAAGCAATTATCTGCCATAGTAATGATAAAAAGGAATCAAATAATTATCATATATGTATGGCAAATTATAATATTTCAGAAGTAATGCTTATTTATAAAAAATCAATCATAATAGCTTATTATGCCCTAATAAATAGATGGTATTCATGGTAAAAAACTTGAAATATTAGCTAATTTATCTTTTGCCTCTTTAATTCCATTGTCTGAAGCTTTTCCATACCAATAATTTGCTCTATCAATATCTTTGTAAATACCTATACCACCAAAATAGCATTTTGCTACATAATTTTGTGCTTCTGCAATTCCACCTTCAGTTCATAACAAAATCCTAAATTACATTGTCCTAAAGCATACTCTGCATTTGCTGATTTTACGTACCATTCAAATGCTTACCATACTGAAAATAAAGACCTAAATTATTTTGTGCTATTGCATATCTATTTTCTGCTGATTTTAAATACCATTCAAATGCTTTATTTCATTCTTTTCAGTTCCTATACCATGGTCATAACAATAACCTAATTTACATTGTCCATTAGCACTTCCTGAAATAGCTGATTTCATGTACCATTGAAATGCTTTTGTTTTATTTTTATCTATACCTACACCATGGTCATCTAAATTGCATTGACCATCAGCATACCCTGCATTAGCCGATTTTGTATACCATTCGAATGCTTTTATTTCATTTTTTATCTATTCATTAAAAATTTTTTCATTGTAAAAATTATTAAATTTTTTAACAAATTCTCATCATCATCATCTTGAGAAATAATGAAATTATTATTATTATCCATGGTTTTTTTTTAACAAGTTTGATGATATTGTTTATTGTTAGGAACGTTAAATTATTATTAGGACGTTAAATATTTATTTCTTTTATATTCACTATTTGGGTGAAAGATTTTCATGCTTAGTGTATAAAAACAATGTAGTAATTAGTAAACATTTTATTGCAAAAAAATGAGACCCAAACCATGTGATTCAATGTAACAATATTTACTGCGCTATTTAAATCAAAAATATAATAATGACTTCATCCTTCTTATAAATAATAGTTTGGAAAAACATAAATTTATTAATAAATCTTGTGGAACAATCATGAATTGATACTAGATGTACAGTATAACTAAGAATTATTGAAAATGACAATTTTTTTTTTTTGTAACGCATTTCTTTATTAATTAGAGTTGCCTATCAAAAGTAATACCAATTACAGATAGAAATACTTAGACAAATATGATATGACCCTATAACAAAAAAAAAGATCTAATATAATAGGCTAACTAAACTATGCTGATAACGCTACAACACTTTACACGAAAAAAAATGTATATATATATATATTGTTTTATATTTTATTTAAATTGTTAGTAAAAACAATATACACAGTGAAATTCGATATACCGGAACCTCGATATAACGGATCATAAGTAAAATCTTGATATATCGGAACGGATTAACATAACGTAATGGTTCCATTATGTCGAATTTCACTGTGTATGTATATAAACCTATATCTAAAATTGTCTAGTAAAATCACACGATTTTCCGTTTACGGAAATGGAAAATGGCAAGTTGTTGATAACTGGTTTGTATTATGTAGACTAACGTCTTGTATTATAAAACTAAATAAAAATTTCAATCAAAGTATAAAATAAATACTGTCTGTAAGGTGACTATAGCTGGTATATATTGAATCAACTTTTTATAATTCTCATATTAAAGAATAAAATAGTGAGAGACGTAAGATTTTATTTAATTCCATAAATTCTTATATTGGAATAATTACATCCGATTATTTTTTAGTATTTAATTTTACGGAAGATAAGTGTTATAAACTTTTCTAATAACCAAAGGCAAGTAGACATATTATAGTTTTATTCCGTTACAATACAATATTAAATTCTTATAAATTATTTAACGCAATAATTTTAATGGAGCGTTAAATAAAAATCTACTTTTTTTTAAAAAAAAAACGGGTTGCGAGACTATATAATAAAGACCAGTGAACAATTCATTGTTTTTTAAGATTGTGAGCTAGCCCTGTAAAAAAAGTCGATCCGTCCGTCTTTTTTCCGTAAAAGGTCGGAATTAATAACCTTATATCACGGAATTTATCGAATTATTTACATTTTCCGTGAATGGATCCGTGAAAGGCTCATTTTACAGAGTTTTTTACAGAAATAACGGATAAAATTTTTTATAGGGTAGTTCGTTGATCAATCTGGTGTAACGCATATCGCACGCCATACTAACTTATCATACTATTTAGGAATTATCATAATGATCATAGTCACCATTTTCATCACATGTAACTATATTTATTGTTTACTATTCCAAATTAAAAGGTTTGGCGTATAGCATTTCAGCATTAAAAGTTAGTTTAAAATGAAAATGATTTAACCTTGACGAAATTTGTTTGGATATTTACTAAAAGCAGATAGATTCTGCACTACCATGTGAATAATCTAATTATTTAAATTGTTCTCTTTTTCTTTCTTTTCCATTCTTAATAAGCATTTGGTTTTTTGAGTTTTTCCCTGCAAAAAATCAAAAAAAATAATTTTCATTTTATAAAGATTTAAATTATTTATCTCACGTATTTATTCATTTAAATTCATATTTTTAGTTATTTAATAAATAATAATGTCACATACTTTGTCAATACCACTTGAATTCCAAATATGTATGCATAGCAATAAAAAACAACAACAACCTCAACATTATTTTCCAGAAGTTGAAACGTATAATTGCGAGTTTAGAGAGGCAGATCGTATCGCAAGTATATTTTACAAATGGAAACTTAAATACAATTTAAACAATCTTGAATTTGATATTTTAGAAGTATGGTATTATGGAATCGATTTAATCACGAAAAAAAATACCTGGAAAATTATCCTAGATTATGATGATCGTGTCATCGGGTCATTTTATAATAAGAAAAGTTTTCATCGTTTATTATTTCGATTCATAGTAAGAAGGAAATTCAGTAAGTACGAAATTATAGAGGTGTAACTTGTAATGTAGAGGGGATGGGAACAGGGAACAGGACGCTGGGACAGATCATTTTTAATGGAAATACAGTCACAGCCGATTACTAGGACATATATTTGATTTTCGCCGTACAAGACGATAAACCAATTTTTTTATTAGAAAGATTAATAAGATGAATTTAATAAATATTATATTGCCCTATTCCTCAGAATTAAATCATTTCTAATATTTACTAGACGCATGATTATTATGACTTGAAACGATTAAAGCGCGGACAACATTGTCCCAGCCAAACGCACCAAACCATACCATTTGTAATGCATGAGAATAGAGAAAATCAAGTTAATAATCACAATAGTTAAAATAAGTAAAATGTAGTGTCTTAATAGTTTATTATAGTTTAATATAATAAATAGTAAAATTAATAGTACGTAAAATAAGTTTTTAACTTTTTTGCTGATGAAGTTGTTTCACTATCACCAAAAATAATTATACTCAAGCAATAATCTGATCTCCGTCCAACATACAATGACAAAGAAAATTCAATAACAACACGTTTGAAGTTGGTAACATTAAAAGTAGTTTGTAGTAAGATCATATATATACAAGTTAATATTTACTATTTATAAATTTTATCAATTATATTCGCCATTATTTTTACCAGCGCCGTAATTATTTTTATTATGTTTTCAACTCAAGTATTTCTTACATTCATACCTAAATTAAATACATGCGATATCCTACGATATAATTATTTCCCATTTTATAATCTCTTTCTTTTTTCCAATTTTTTATTATCTTTCGATCCATCATCTCTTCTATAATACCTTTTGTTTCTCAAGCTCGCTTATTTTGATCACATCTATATTCTTGTTTTTATATTCTCAAAAACATTAAATATAAACTCTTTTGCTCGATGTTTATTAAAAACTATTAATAGTTCCACTATTAAAAAATCTAAATAATGATTATAACTCAGTGGATATAACAATTATTGTTCATTCTTAGCTAAACAATAATACCTCGACAAATAAGCACTTTTTGCGACAGAGACTAGCCAAACTAATCACCAGTTACTATAGGATATTATGTATAGCTGATTCGTAAACTTCTGCAATTCATTAAATGCTTAATTAGGTAGTCATGTTCGCCTTTTCAATAATATGATCTTCTAATTTTTGATGGAAAAAATTTGGAGAAAAAAATAAAATAAAATAAAATAAAAAATTGTATTTCACCAATTTAAAATGCATCAGTTTTGCTCGAGTAAAAAGACTTGAGAGGATTTATAACTTGAAACAAAAATTTATTAACCCATAAAATCTTATACTTGTTCATTAATATACTGTATATAAAGTATAAAAAATATTTTTTTTTTTTAGACAAAAATTTCATCAATCCATCTTAAAGAAAAATATCAAGAATTAATAATTTAGTTAGTATGATTTTGTAAAATAGTATGTAGTTTAGTATCATACGTATGATTTTAAATCGTACGTACTACTTTGATTGCTAAATATAGAAAAATTGTACGTATATACATACTTTTTTACCAGCCTCGTCATACACTTTTTCAATCCCTTGAAGTCCTAGCATGTCATTATTTATGTGTATTCATCTTTAAATGAATAAATTATAAACACAATCATATTTAAGCTTTTTCATGTTCTTTATTAAATTTTAAATTTTAAATTTTCTCGCAGAACTTAAGTGAAAAAAATTGAAGCTGCAAAATACTAAATTACCTATAAAAAAATTCTATAGTAGGATTATAATCCTAATCCTTTTTCTTTACTAAATTAGCCAATTCTAAAGCTTCGATAATTTCTTTTACATCTGAGAGAACTATTTCCATTTTATTAATTATTTAATATTTGAAATTTTTTTTTTTTTTAAAAAAAATAAATCTAAAAAATTAGGGAAAGAATAATTACATATTTTTCGTATTTTATAATTGTCTACTGTGTAACCGTTGATCAAACTCATAAATTCGTTATTTGTGTGTAATAAAAAAATTTAAATACATACATAAGTATATATGTACCATAAAAAATCATACATACAAAGTAAAAATTCCATCAAACATACTAACAAAATCATACTATACTAATATTATATATACTCGCTTTTCAGGCGCGAACGTTGCCAAATTCTTAGTTTACAGTATGTATGATATAGCTAATAGCACATGATCATTGTGTAATCCGGTTAAATGATTTTCCGTTTGCCGAACAAAAATAAATACAAATATCCAAATTTTACAATTTTCGCACCATAAACTTCAACCTCTATTGAATTATTCTCAAAAATGACAAATTATTATTGGATTATAGCTCAACATTCTGGAAAAGTTCTTGAAGTTGAAAATGGTTCTTTTTGTAGTTGTGCTAACATTATACAACATACTAAGAAATCTGAGCTTGACCCCTTCGTAAAGTGTTGCATATTCTTTTAATAAAAATAGTTTGTTATTATTAATAATAATTTGATTATTATTTAATTAATCATTTTTTTTTTATCTATATTTAGGTTGATATGCAACTCTGGTATTTTGATGGTGGATTTATTGTAAACAAAAGATCTGGCTTCGTGATTGATGTCGCTGAAGGTATGTAACACTATGTATGATTCATTATTATAAACCGAAATCTTCTAATTTCTAACTCAAAAACTTTTTTTCTTTACTAATCAAGAGATAATCGAAAATTGTAAGTAATTATGTTTTAAAATATTATTGTGTGTTTTTTTTCTTTAATTCCATAATTAACGTATTTCAATAATAATTAAGGTACGAAAATTATTCAATATCCAAGGAAACCTGAACCATCTCAAAATCAAGAATGGGAATACAACCATGAGGACAACACTATCGGTTTGAAATCTAATCGAAATTTTGTCCTTGATGTTGAGGTAAAAATGTTATTGAAATACATTACTAGAAATAAATAATTAAGAATTCAATATTTAATCCCTTTTCTTGTTTTTGTTACAGGAATCAAAAACAGATAATCATGCCTTCATCATCCTATATGAAAAGCATGGTGGAGAGAATCAACAATTCATTTTGCAAAAATGGAATGATTGTTCAGTTATCGAAAATGCAGTACCGAAAATTATTGACAATTATAGATTTTTGCCTAAATTATCACAAAATTTCCTTGAAATTTTGAATGATGACGAATATTATGATATTAATATTGAAGTTGGTAACGACCCACATGTAAAAACATTTCATGCTCATATGATTATTTTAAATTACCGTTCTCCTTATCTACGAAGTAAGTTGTCAACTAATAAAAAGAATAATGATGGAACTTTGGCGCATATTGAACTACCTAATATTTTACCCGAAATTTTTGAAGTGATTTTAAGGTAAGTATTAATTACTATGTATTATTTTTTTTTTTATTTATCAATATATTTTAATTTCAATCGTTATCTTAGATACATTTATGGTGGAAAACTTTCTCTGAAAGAATGTGATTCTACGGATGTAATTAAGTTATTAGTTGCCGCTAAAGAACTAGATCTTCAGGAATTAATTATCTATATACAATCTTTTTTGATTGAATATAAAGCAAACTGGATGGAACAAAATTTTGAATTAATCTATCGAACGAGCTTTGAAAATAATTCTTTCTTGGACCTTCAAAAATATTGTAATAATTTAATATCTAATGAACCGGATAAGATATTCAGGTCACCAAATTTCACTTCAATTCCGGAAAAGCTTTTGATTTCAGTTATTCAAGATGATAATCTTCAAATGAGTGAAATTCAAGTTTGGGAGCATGTACTTAAATGGGGAGTCGCTCAAAATCGAGAATTGCCATCTGATGTCGCAAACTATTCAAAAGATGATTTCAACACTTTGAAGAGTACTTTACAACAATGCATCCAGTTTATTAGATTTTACAATTTATCATCTGTAGAATTTGCGGAAAAGGTATTTCCTTACAAAAAAATTTTACCGAAAGAATTATGTAAAGATTTATTATTAAGTCTTTTGAATCCTAATAACAAGAAAGGTGATTCAAAACCTCGTATACCTAGAAACATTGATATAAAAGATATTGATTCTAATATTATTACATCTCAACATGCTGAAAAAATCTCAAAATGGGTCGATAGATTAGATGTTAATGATGAGCAAGATTCTCCATACGAATTCAAATTATTATTTCGTGGATCTCGTGATGGATTCTATCCTAATAAGTTTCATGAAATTTGTGATCTACAATCTCACACTGTGACAATTGCTAAAGTGAAAGACAGTAACGAAATTCTTGGAGGATATAATCCTCTTGAATGGAAATCTGTTGATAGATATAGTAATACTTATGATAGTTTTATATTTTCTTTTAATAATAAAAATAGAAACGAGAATTATATTTTAAGTCGTGTAAAAGATAATCAATATGCTATAGATAATAAATCTTATTATGGTCCATCATTTGGTAACGGAGATCTTATTATATGGGGATTAGATATTAAAGCATTTGGTAATTATTGTAATGTTTGTAAAAATTCTTATGAAAGTTCGATTAGGGAAACTGAAGAGAGATTTTATGTTGAAGAATATGAAGTATTTCGATTGATGAAAATTTACTCATGAATTTTTTTCTTTATAAAAAAAAACAAATAAAAAAATAATAACAAAAATAAATTATTTACAAATGCTTAAAATGCTTAGCTTATTTACTTATCACATGAACATTTCACATGATTGATATCAAATCAAATGTTGTCTCACGCACTAAAATTTAACGTTGCACAGACATTATTTTATTAAAAACCCGTTTCACAAATTATGCAAATCATTGGGGAATTCTTTCTCATTTCTTCTTTATCGAATTAATTTATATAATGGATGATGATAAACTTTTTTTATCTAAATTATCCCAAAATTTACTTGAAATTTTAAATGATGAAGAATATTATGATATAACTATTGAAGTTGGTAATGACCCTCAAGTAAAAATATTTCGTGCGCATATGATTATTTTATATTATCGTTCTTCATATTTACAAAGAATTTTATCGACTAATAAAAGAAAAAATGATGAAACTTTGACACATATTAAATTACCAAATATTTCACCTAAAGTTTTTCAAATAATTTTAAGGTAATAAAATTCTAAATTTAACAGGACTTTAAACAAAAAATTTAATATAATTTAATATAATTTAATATTCCTAATCCTAATTTTATAATTTTTTTTTTATTATTATTTTTAGGTATATTTATAGTGGAAGAATTTCTTTGAAAGAAAATAATATTTTAGATATAATTAATTTACTAGTTTCTGCTAGTGAACTTGGTATTCAGGAATTAATCCTTTACATACAATCTTTTTTGATTGAAAATAAATCAAACTGGATGGAACAAAATTTCGATTTAATCTATCGAACAAGCTTTGAAAATGATTCTTTCTTGGATCTTCAAAAATATTGCACTGAATTAATTTCTAAACAACCAGAAAAAATATTTAATTCAACAAATTTCACTTCAATTTCAGAAAAACTTTTAATTTCAATTATTCAAAATGATAATCTTCAAATGAACGAAATTCAAGTTTGGGAAAATGTTCTTATATGGGGACGTGCTCAAAATCCAGAACTTCCATCTGATATCACAAACTATTCAAAAGATGATTTTAATGTTTTAAGGAATACCTTGCAACAATGTATTCCATTTATTAAATTTTACAATTTAACTACTAAAGAATTTGTGGATAAAGTATTACCTTATAAAAAAATTTTACCAAAGGATTTATATAAAGATTTATTAAAAGTCCTTTTAAATTATTTAGATCCTAATATCAAACTAAATGATAGAACAAAACCCAACGTAACTAAAGAAATTATTAATACTGAATCTATTGATTCAAAAATTATTACACATCAACATGTTGAAGCAATCCCAAAACCCAACGTAACTAAAGAAATTATTAATACTGAAACTATTGATTCAAAAATTGTTACACATCAACATGTTGAAACAATCTCAAAATGGATCGACAGATTAGAAATTACTGATGAGTTAACTTCATCTTATGAATTCAAATTGTTATTTCGTGGATCTCGTGATGGATTTTGTCCTAAAAAATTCCACGAAATTTGTGATAATCAATCTCGCACTGTTACGCTGGTTAAAGTAAAGGGCAACAACGAGATCCTTGGAGGATATAACCCGACTGAATGGATGTCTGATTATAGTCGGAATTATAATGAGGATTGTTTTATATTCTCTTTTAATAATAATATAATTAAAGATTGTATTATAAGTCGCGTAATGGCTAATAATGGAGCTACATGGAATTGTTTTTGTTATGGTCCATTATTTGGTTCTAATGATCTTATTATATGGGGATCCAGAGGTGAATGTCGTTGTTTTAAATCTGACTATGAAAAACCGATTAGAAAAGAGAGAAGATTTTCTATAGAAGAATTTGAAGTATTTAAAGTCGTGTAGGCACTCACTTTTCGATAATGACAAATTCTTATAGTTTTTTAAATTTTTGGTGAGCTAATTTTTCTTGTAAGTTTCTCAGATAAATAAAATTTTGAATTTAAACTACCACATAACAATAATTTTTAGTGAATTTTTTTTATATCATGTCATATGTTTTTATCGTAAAAATAACAATCTTGGTTATAATTTATACGAAGGCACAGTTCATGTCCTAACGTAAAAATCAAAAATGATATTTTAGACTGAAATTATGCATAGTGCATAGTTTTTTGAGTTTATAACGAAATATTACCTTCTGTTACCGATCTTCTATTTGAAGATATATTATGTCATGATTAGGCGTCTACTTATATGCAAAAAATATGGGTACAAGCATGTATTAATTATCTAGCATTTAACCTTTTTTAAAAATAATGTCAGACTGTGACATAAAAGTGGCAAGATTTATTGGGAAGTCAGTAATTACATAAATGAATTTCAAAAGGGAAAATATTTCTTTCTGTAACAAAATAATAACTGAATGATCGATAAGTCAAAATTTGACCAATATAAATAACATTCTGATCTAAATAATGTTGAATAACATCAATGTCAATGATAAATAATTATGTATTCACGAAGCATAATTTAGGATTCTGCAACCCGGCACATGCCCATGCCTAAAAAAAAATTTGGGGCACGGGAGTAGGTATTGCTATAGGCATCAATGCCTGGCAAATAAAAAGGCTTGAACACTGTAATTGGGATTGCACTGCACTAGTACTTGACATGGTGCTAAGTAAATAATATATACATTTTTTGCTCAGCAAAGAAAAATACAATTTTTTAGAAAAAAGTACATACATTATATTGATAACATTAATAGCAAATATCATATATTGTTAGGGTATATTGTTGTCAAAGCTTCCATTAGAAAGTAAACAAAAAAATGACGGGCAAATGGGCACTATCTTGCATAAAGCTAAATGATATCTAAAATTGGCTCTTAATTAAAATCATAATAATATCATTTTTATAATTCTCATTACATTTTCTTTTACCATTTAATTACTTAATTTTAATTTAATTTTAATATTAGATAATAATATCGCGTTTTAAATATATTTCATATAGATAAAAATTAAATACCTCCGAATAGTGTTTCGGGCGAAACCGAAACTAAATTTTTGGCGAAACTTCCGAAACTTGGCGAAACTAGTTTCGCCACCAGTGCAAAATTCCGAAACTGGCGGAATTTCCGAAACCTAGCGAAACTTGCCCAAACTTCCGTAACTTCCGTAACTTGGCAAAACATGTTTTATTTATTTTTTTGTAATACATGACTGGTTTAACAAAAAAAATAACAAAATTTATTTATAAATTGCAACTTTACAATTTAGAATATTACAATATTACATAGTATTAATTATTTCATCAGCTTCGGCAGCTGGATCCCATTCAATATCATCATTTTCATTCATAGGAACGTCTACTCTATTATCTTGAATCTCATCTTCTACACTATCTATACTATCTTCAATTATATCACCCAAAGTATCAACAAATGCATCTAAGTCCAAAATATTATCAATATTTAATTCTTCCTCCTCACCAATTACTATTTCCTCCTCATTATTGTAATAATCAAGTAATTCATCTTCCAATTCAAGAAGGTCTTGGTCGGGATTCAAATGTGCATCAATTAATATTTGATGAATTTCTTCAGTGGATTTTTCTATACCATAATAAGGCAATTCTTTTTTCACATTTGCATGATAATAGGCTGAAAGTTTATACATATTTTCAACTTTATTTAAGCCTAAACGGGTCCTTCTTTTGCCATATATCCAACCAAGACTTGACCATACTCGCTCACATCCAGCTGCATGAGGTGTGACGGAAAAAAGTTTAAGTGCTAGTTGAACTAAGTAATCCTCATCTTTAGGAAAGCTATCCTCAATTGAAAACCACCAAGTATATGGAGTTTCAGTATCACCCATTTCAATATCAAAAGGTTTTTCTCGTATACGATATTGTTTCATTTGATGCATTAATTCTTTACGTTCAGCTTTGTTTTTTCCCATTTTCATAAAAATTTCATCTGCTATCATTAATAAATCTCTAAACAGACCTCGTGCCCAGCAAATTTCTAAAGTATTTATTTGGTATGATAAATTTAATTTAGTAAATAATTTTATAATAATAACTATAATTTTGTCTTTGAAAAAAAAAAATGTGTTTGAATTTTCCATTTAGTGATTTATTAATTATTATTATAAGAATTACAGATAATATGATCCAAACTTACCAGTATAATACGGGTGTAAAAAAAAGCATAATAAATATATTGGATCAGCAAATTCAGCGTAACGACGGTTAAAAATTGAAATACACTGCTGACGAAAAACTCGATGATCATTATTAGGTAATTTTTTAATTGCAGCTCCAAGTTTTGCAAGTCCAAGAAAACAATCAGCAAGGGTGCAAGACTGAGATTCTAATGCTGCAATTGATTGTTTAATAGGACGTAAGGTAAATGCTAACGCACGTACATCATCAAAAAATGCACGTGATCGTAAAACTGATAATACTGCTGTTGAAAGGTTTTTGGGTTTTTCACATTTTAACTAAATAAAAAGCAAAAAAATGAAATTATTTGTTGAATTAGTAATTTAATGAATTCAGACAAATGGTTCAAAATCTTACATTTTCTAATGGTACTTTATGGCGCATAATTGAATCAACACAGTCATACATAGTGTGCCATCTGGTATTTACCCATTTCTTCAATCCACCTCCACTAATACCACAAGCTTTAGCTTCTTCTTTTAATGCAGAACCTTTTTATATTAAATAAATTAATAAAACAATTGTAATATCAAAAAATAAAATAAAATAAAATTTAAATTAAATTACCTCCTTGATGGCTTTTTTTAAAGTATGTCACAATAGTATTACATTTTGTTAAAATCCGATTTGCAAATGAAGTAGAGCAAATATCTTTTGAAATCAGATTAATAGCATGTGCCATGCAACGCACATTAAGAATATTTTTATACTTTTCTGTGATAATTTGTCGTGCATTTCGAATATTTGCTCCTGAATCCGATACAATTGCTGAAAAATTTGCTGGACCAATTTCATCAATTATTTCATCAATTGTTTTGGCTAAAAATTCGCCAGTATGGCTTTCACTTGATAGATCCTTTAAGCACCACAAATACTCCTTATGGTTGAGTGTGTGAATTAAAAAATCCCAAATTGACTCATTTGCTGAGTTTGTCCACCCATCACATGCTTGTTAGATTTAAAATAAAGATTAATTAAAATTAAATTAAAATCATTAATCATTAATAAATCAATAAACAACATACACAATGTTAAATTCACTGTATTTTTCAAATCTTTCATAACTTGTGTGTTCACAACTGCAGTTTAGTCTGCCAGAAAGTAATTCTTTTGATGGTGGCGTGTATCCTGGACGTAGAGTCTTCAAAAATTCAACAAAAAAAGGATTTTCAATTACATGCCATGAAATGCCACATACAACAAATGCTTTTACACAAGCACGATCAATTTCATGAATTCTATCCTCAGAGAGTTGACTACTTTCATGAAATTCTGACATTTTTGTTTGAATTGAACCATCATTAAGTTTTCGCTTTTTAGATGAAAGATTGGTCATATTTCCTTCAGCTTTTGCAGCAAGATGATTTAAGAAAAAGTTCCTTGTATCAGCCGGTACTTTAGAACAATCATTAGCGAAGTGTGCTTCCAACTCTTGTGGTGAGCCCTTTTTCCAAAATAAATCACAGTATACACAGGTTGCTTCATAGTGACCTTCTGATTCTTTTCTACCTTGTATAGCATTATCTCTCCATACCAAAGACTTAGGACGACCACCAGAATTTTTACTTTTCTTTTTTGTTGGAGTTATAGGAGTTGCATTTGGGGAAGGGTTAGAAAAGGTAAAAATTTGTGTAGACATAATTGAAGAAAATGATAATTGATAAGTGATTGTTTTCAAAGTTGGGCGATAAGAAAAAAGGGGGTTCAGGGGTAAATGGTTATTTATAAATAAACGCGTCAGTCACGTCATATAAATCTCCTTACATTTTTGCGAGGTAATACACGTGACATTTTTAGTTTCGCCAGGTTTCGGAAGTTTCGCCAGGTTTCGGAAATTTCGCCAAATTTCGGCAGTTTCGGAATGGCCCAAACTGAAACCTAAAATGGGCGAAATGTTTCACCAATCGCAAAACAGTTTCGCCCGAAACATTACCTCCGAATATAATGTTTGGGATTAACCGTAAACCAGGTAATAAACAATCATACAATATTATTTAAATCATTAACTTGGGCTTACCGTGAGCACAATTGTAGTATACATGATTCACTTATAAACTGAAAATCTCTAATTGGATTATATGTTTATTATGTTATTATCTTTATTTAAAAAGTTACTAATAATATTAACGCTTATTTAGTTTAGCTAGCCTAAGATTTTTCCCATTTCATTGAACTGACGTTCTTTATCATATTCTAAGAGCTGACCATAATGTTCAAATCACCGAATTCTTCTTCGATCCCAGAAAAACTTTTGAATCTTTTATCCAAAATGATTATCTTGAACCGAAGTACAAATTTGGAAGCGAGGGATTAAATGGATTCGCTCAAAATCCTGAACTTTCTTCTGATTTTACAAACAAGAGTATCCAGAATTTAATTACGCCTTTTGTACTGAACCATCATCATGTAACATTAATTTGAGCGTTATTTTAGAGAATCGATTAAAAAGAACATTTACAAGTAAATTAACTAATAATGGCTGTCAGTTTTTAGTATAGCACATAAATTTTACAATGAAGCTATGAAAATTTTTTTGTTTTTGAGAAGTGGAGCCAAAATATATATTTTTTACTATTTGATAAATATTTGGTTTGACCTCTATTTGCATCAACAAATTTGAATTTCATATCAATAACCTTTCTAATAATTATGCTATTTTCAAAATTATTTCACTCCTTTCTAAATAAATTGAAAAATGGCTTGTAAATTTTTTTCTTTTTTTGTTATTGCTATCTTCTTAATTTACTGCTTCAAAAACAACCCAAAGTTTTCGCTATGATTTGAGATTTGAGCGTAAAATGGACATGAAAAACTCATTATTTAAAGACAAATTTCATTCCACCTAAATATTATGTAAGTTGTTATTTACACCTCTATTATAATAATAAGCTCATCAATAACCTAAAAATTATTTGGTAAGCCAAAAATACATATTTTAAAGTTTTCTTGTTAAGAATTAAAATAATGTGAAAATGACCATCATTTCAATTTTGGTAGTATTTTGCTTTAGTATTGATATTTAAAAACAAAATATTTAAAATTTCGGCATTTTTTATAAGAGAGGGATAAATTAATACAAATAATGTGATTTATGCTACGCCACAATGGGAGATTGACAGCTGTCAGCTGACACACATTTATACATGCAGTATCTCATGCAGTGCTTGATCAACATGCATATTGTATCACAATATACTCTTATTAATAAAGGCGTAAAAAAAAAAAATTTACATTGTTAAGAGAATTATATAGTAATGGCTCAAATCAAAGGTAAATATAACATACTAAGCAGACTGAAATATTAAAATTTTTATTTAATAATAAATAAATTTATTTATTAATAATTTAAATATTATCTATTACCTTACGTAATATACATATGATATGATTTAAATGAATTACATTCTTGTTTAAAAATTATATTAAACAATTAGCTCGTAAGTTAATAAGTTATTTTATAGTTTAATAATATTGGAATTGCTTATTTTATTATATTCTATATAACTAAATAATTTATTTAACGATTAATAATATTATATATATAGTTAGTAAGTTATCAGTTATTTAAATCTTTAGTTCTTTACTCTATTTTGCATAATATTCAAATAACTAAATTCTTTGTTTAAATAACTATTCAATAATCTATTATGATACAGATGGTAAGTTACAATTCTTAAAAGTTATATTTACTTGTTTAATATTTTATATAACTAATTATATTCTTTATTTAGATTGTAAGTAATATATTTTATTTACAGTATATAATATTATATTATTTATATGATTATATCTAACTAATTATAATAATTAATAATACTACAGGGTGTAAGTTATATGTCATCTACATTATTTCTACTATTTGTATAGTTTAAACTAACTAAATCTATTTACAAACAAATTATTTGGTTATTTCTTTTAGTTCGTAAGCTGAGTTATTATTTAATTCTATTGTTATGTATGTATATAATATTTACATATAAACTAACTAAATTTTTATTTAAAAATTATTTAATGATATAGGGGGTAAGTTATTATTTAATTCTATTATGCTATCAATATTTCTATTGAGTATATAATTTAAATTTTAAACTAATTAAAATCTTTATTTTAATAATATAGCTTGTAAGTTATTTATTTACTTCGACTATTATTTATTTATATAATAATAATATATAATTTAAACTAAAAATTCTCTATTTAAAAAATTATTTAATAATATAGCTTGTAAGTTATTTATTTAATTCTATTATTGCTTGCATATTTATATATTATATATAATTTAAACTAACTAAATTTCTTATTTAAACTTAATAATATAGGGAGTAAGTTATTTATTTAGTTCTATTTTATTATATATTTATATGCATTTTAAATTTTTTCAAAAAATTATTTTGTAATTTCTTTTAGTTGGTAAGTCATAAGTTATTTATTTAATTTTATTATTACATCTTTATAATATTTATACATAATTCACATAATTTAACCTAACTAAATTCTTTATTTGGTAATTTATTTTAGAACGTAAGTTATTATTTATTTAATTCTATTAGTATATATTTATATACTGTATTATTTATAATGTTTACGCATAATTTATAATTAAATTTTTTAATTAAAAAATTATATGATAATTTATTTTAGAACGTAAGTTATAGTTATTTATTTAATTTTATTTTTAAATATTTATAATATTTACATATAATTTAAATTATGTAAATTCTTTATTTAAAAAATTAATTAATAACATAGGGGGTAAGTTATTTATTTAATTTTATTATTATATATTTGTATAATGTTTGCATACAGTTTAAGTTAACTAAATTCTTTATTTAAAAAATTATTTGGTAATTTCTTTTAGAACGTAAGTTATAAGTGATTTATTTAATTTATTATTATATATTTAGGACATTACAACTTATTTGTTAGTTTAATGTACTGATTCTTCTCTATTTTTTAAAAATCTAAAATATAATGAACATATAATAACATTTGTTTAAATACTTTCTTTAAATTATGATTATTTGAAATTTTCTGAAATTTTCTATATTCTCAAAATTTCTTAGATTTATTTAATCTATTTAATGAAAATTCCTTCTCCCACTTTATAGAAAATTCTGATGTTAAACAAACAATTAAATTGAAATGAACTTATATAATGTTTAAATGTAATTTAAATTAACTAAACTTTATTTAAATAATTTCATTTAGATCGTAAGTTATAAGTTATTATTCAATTGTATTATTACACATTTGCAGTACATTATATTTACATATAATTCAAACAAACTAAATTCCTTATTAAAAAAAATTATTTAATAATATAGGAAGTAAGTTATTCATTTAATTCTACTATTATTATATACTTATGTAATATATTTATATATGTAATTTAAATTAACTAAATTCTTTATTTAAAAAAATTATTTAATATTATACTAGGGAGTAAGTTATTTATTTAATTTTATTATTATTACATAATTATATAATATTTACATATAATTTAATGAATTAAATTCTTCATTCAAAAAAATTATTTAATAATAGAGAGTAAGTAATTTTATTATTACATATTTATAATATTTACATATAATTTAAACTAACTAAATTCTTTATTTAAAAATTATTTTGTAATATCTTTTAGTTGGTAAGTTATAAGTTTTTTGTTTAATTTTTTTTATTGTATTTGTATATAATGCTTATGTATAATTTAATTCTTTATTCACAAATTATTTAATAATATAGCTCGTAAGTTATTTATTTAATTCTATGATTTATTATATTTTTATAATTTTTATATAATATTTGCATATAATTTAAATTAATTAAGTTCTTTATTTAAAAATTATTTGGTAATTTTTTTTAGAACGTAAGTTATAACTTATTTATTAATTCTATTATTATAAATTTGTATAATGTAATCTAAATTAACTATTTAAAAATTATTTAATAATAGTTGGTAAGTTTTAGGTTATTTATTTAATTCTACGATACATATATCTATTTAAACTAATTAAATTCATAATTTAAAATTTTTTTAATAATATAGAAAGTAAGTTACTATTTAATTTTATTATTATATATTTATACAATATTTTACATATAATTTAAACTAAATTCTTTATTTAAAATTTATTTATTAATTAATATAGGAGGTAAGTTATTTATTTAATTATATATAGGGATGGCAACGGTCAGTTATAGTCGGTCATGGTCAGTTATAATCGATTATAGCAATTTAAACGGTCAGTTATGGTCGGTTAAAAATTGGTTAAACGGTCAGTTAAATGGTCGGTTATACCATTTTACTTAAATAATTGGTTAAATGGTCAGTTAAATGGTTAAAAATGGTCGGTCAGATGTTAAAACGGTTGGTTATGATCATAACTGTTGCCATCCCTAATTATATATTATATAAAATTTATATATAATTTAAACTAATTAAATTCTATATGAAATTATTTAATAATATAGCAAGTAAGTTATTTATCTAATTCTCAATAGTTAATATATTTACGTATATTTACATATAATCTAAACTAACTAAATTATTCAAAAATTATAGCTCGTAAGTTATTTATTTTCTATCATTATATATTTATATAATATTTGCATATAATTTAAACTAACTAAATTCTTTAATAAATTGTTAATATTATAGGAAGTAAGTTATTATTATTACATATTTATATAATATACATAATATTTATGTATAATTTAAACTAATTAAATTCTTTAATCTTTATATAAAAATTATTCAATAATATAGCTTGTAAGTTAATTATTTAATTTTACTATTACATAATTATATAATATTTATATATAATTTAAACTAATTAAATTTTTTATTTAAAAAAAAACTTAATAATAGATGGTAAGTTATTTATTCAATTCTAATATTATGTATTTATATAATGATTGCATATAATTTATATTAATTTAATTCTTTATTTAATAAATTATTTAATAATATAGAAAGTAAGAATTTTAATATATATTTAGTATATAATATTTTTATATTTAAAAGTTAAACTAACTAAATATTTTATTTAAAAATTATTTAATCAAATAGATTGTAAGTTAGTAGTTATTTAATTTTATTACATATAATTATATAATTTGTATATAATTAAACTAACTAAATTCTTAAAAAATTTAGATTGTAAATTATTATTTAATTTTGTTATCATAATACTTACATAAAATTTAAACTAATTAAATCCTTTATTTAAAAAAATTATTTAATAATATAGGGGGTAAGTTATTTACTTAATTTTGTTATTGTATGTTTATATAATTTAAAATAACAACTTTTTATTTTAAAACTATTTAATAATATAGGAGGTAGGTTATTTATTATATATTTATATAATATTTATATATGATTCATTTAATTAATTGAATTCTTTATTAACAAAATTATTAATAATGTAGAGAGTGAGTTTTAATTTTATTGTAGCATATTATTTAATGTTTATATATGTTGTGCCTCAGATCGATTCATGCCTCAGATTGAAGCTCACGCACCTCACATTGAGATTGTCACCTGACGCACCTCATTTGAATCATTCAATAAAGTCTGTTATAAGTAAACTTTTTTTCTCATTAATTAAACCACTTTTTGTAACATAAACAAACTTGTGCGCCATAATGAGTTACATGTTTCCTGAAATCTTTATGTAAATCTGATTCATATTGAAGTTTATACTTGTATTTTATCTGAAAAATCATTAAATTTTAAGTCATTTTTCAAATGAAAAGATTTAATGAGCATGATTCTAATTAATCTGAAATTTTAGGATTGTATACTTAAAATAATGATAAATAAGTTTACTTAGTACTTAAAAATACATTAAAATTGGAAATTTTGATGTTTAATTATAGCTCATTTTTATTAGCAATTGAGGTGCGTCAGATGACAATCTCAAACTGAGGTGCGTGAGCTTCAATCTGAGGCAAGAATCGATCTGAGGCACAACATATATATCCCCTATTAAAGAAAAAATTTTCTAACGAAATGATCTATCAAAACAAAAATCTTTCCTATTAAAAATGGAATTTCCATCAAAAGAAAACAAATTCTCAACGAAATTATTTATCGAAAAAAACTCCCTATTAAAGAAAAATTCTTCAATGAAATTCTCTCAAAAAACCCCTTATTAAAAAGATGCTCCAATGAAATCTACCAAAAAATATAAATAAATTCTCAAAAGAAATTCTAAAACTCTAACGAGATTAACTATCAAAAAAAAGAAATTTCCCTATTATAAAAAAATTCTCCAATGAAATTTCTATCAAAAAACAAGCTCCGCTATTAAAAGAAATTCCCTATCAATAAAAAAATTCCCAACGAAATTTTTTTATCAAAAAATTTCCAAAGAAATTCTTATCAAAAAAAAAAGCTTTGCATATATTAAAAAAAAAAATATCTCTACCAAAAATTTTTTAAAACTACGCTAACCATGTGATTGACAAAATATGTTGCCGGGCAATGTCAGCTCGGTGCTGATCTTTTTCAGCATCGGATAGCATTTTTTCAGACTCTGAGCTAGTGCCTCGACCCGTATCCGGATCAATCCGGATTGATCCGGATTTTTTTTTTTCGGATATCCGGATTTTCACGGGTTTCATCCGGATTATAAACCGGATGAAAAATATCCGGTTTGACCCGGAATCCGGATGAAATTTTTATTATTTTTTTTTTTAATTAATAATGATTTTGCTGATCCATAAAGATCTATATCTAAATTATATTATGGCTAATTATTTTTGCGCCTAATACCAATTTTTTTATTAAAATTTATTAAATTTATATTTGTTATATTAAACTTTTTAATACAGTAAGTTTAAGAAGATTTTTCAATTATAATTTATTTATTGAAGTTTGTATCAGATTTGTTTATTTAAATTTATACATTAACAAATAACAAATAATTTTAGATTTCACATTCAAACGTTCAAAAGAAAAAAAACTTTATATTATTTTTGTTACAACAAAATAATAATTATTGTTTTAAATGAAAAATTGTTCAATATTATAAATTTATATAATTATAACAACTTTTTTTAAAAATTAAAACTAGTGTTATATAATTTGATTCAAATGATTCTTTAATTTTTGAAAGAAGAAACAAATCCTTAAAAAATTGCCTTACTAACCCAACACATCTATTTATAGTAATCTTTAGCTGTATATAAAAATATCTTGTTTAAAATTTCATAATTAGTTAATTTACAAAGAAATGTTAAACAATATTCTGAGACAATGCTGAAATAATATGAAATTGTTTTAAAGAAAAGTATTTAATGAAATTGGAATTATGTAAATTTCGTGGTCTTGGATAATTTTGGCCAAATTTGTAATTCTGGCCGAAATTAACATCACGTGACACCGGGAAATAGTTTAGCCACCGGGCAAAAAATTTTTTATCGGCTGGCATGAAAATTTAATGTTACACAATTTGTAATTCTGGCCGGCGTTATGAATTCTGGCCAGAATTATTGCCGATCATTTGTAAATCCAATCCGGTTTCCGGTTTCTATCCGGATTATCTGATCCGGATTCAAAATCCGGGTCAATCCGGATATAATCCGGATTTTTTTTTTGTGTAATCCGGATGACGGTTTTCATCCGGGTCGAAGCACTACTCTGAGCTGATCTTTGTCAGACCCGGACACCAGAACCGTGGAATGCTTAAAATAGGTTTATTCAACAAAATATTAATGCTGTACGACTATCATTGGCTTAATATAGGTTTATTATACACTCATTTACACAACAAAATATCGGAGAAAAGGTTTTTCCTAGAATGTTTAATTGTTCATGAAAGTGACGAAAAATTTTATTGATTATTCATTGAGAATATACAAAACGAATATTTCATTTGGTTTTTAGATTATAAGAAAATAAAATCTTTTAAAAAAATTATTCTTAAAAAATGAAGAAAATTATTCTCGCTTTTGGCTCAACAGGCCTTGGCAAGACAACAATGGCTCATTTGCTTTGTGAAGCAAATGTTAAGGGTTCAAGTGGTATTGAATCTGCAACTAAAATAGCAGTATATTATGAAACAGATAAATATTTATATATTGATACTTGTGGATTTGGTGATTCATCTGGTAAAACAGATGAAGAATTATTTCATGATATGATGTGTTTATTTCAAAGATATGGACAAAATAATATCTTTAATATCAATACAATATTATGGTTTTGTTCTGAGAGTGAAAGAGAGACAAGTCACTTACAACGTGAGGCTAATTTTATTCAACGTCTTGTCGAATATACTGATGAATGTAACCCAATAGATTTATGGAAAAGTGTCTTGATTATAACAAAGGGCAATTTAAATTTGCGCAAATTAGTTGATGGACCAAAATCTGCTGCAAGGAATGCTTGTTGGGCTTTTTCTAATAAACAACATTACGAATTTAATGAAGATTCTTTCTTCGTTAAACACTTTCCATGTTGGATCTATGACACTGAAGGTATCACAGAAGAAAATGCACGTTGGGTTAAAATGGATTCTAAAACTCGTTTCGAATTTAATTGTTATCGTCAGGATGAAATAAAATCAAAAGTTCAACATTTGATTTCAAATTTTAGTCCAATAACAATACGCTTTAAACAAGGAATATGTAAAAAATGCAATGTAATTGGGGATCCAAGGCTTTTCATCACACAATGTCATACCAAATCATTTTTTAAACATTCTATAAAAATCGAATATTTTCATCCTGAAGAAATTGTTCATTTTCATTCGGGAAGTAAGTTTCTTGTTCATGAACCTGATGAAAACTCAATAAAAAAGCTTTTTGAAAGTATATTCGATGGCGATCAAATTGAGATTCCTGTGTCTCAAGTTTCAAGTGAAATAGCAGAAAAAATTATTGAATCGTGCAAATTATTTAATAATCAAACAAATGCAGCACCAGAGTTACAACCAGAATTACAACCATCATTTATGTCACAAATAATTTCACACGCACCTCAAGCAGCATCAAATTTATTACAAACAGTAGCGCCATTAGTGACGACATTGGCCGTTCCCAGAATGGCACCTAGTACTGTAACTTCTACTTATCTTCTTTCAGGTCCTTCAGTAGCCTTCCTTGTCATTTGCTCCGAAAGAAATAAGTGTTGTTATGAGGCAAAAAATATCTCATGTAAAAGGTGTAAAAAATTGATTGAAGAAATAAATGAAATAGGCTGTATTGAAAAATGTGATAATTGTAAAAAAGAATGGATAGAAACTGGTTGTGCAACTGGATATGGATGTTGTAAACAAGAAGAGGGAAAGCTCGGATGTCAAGCACATGAAAGATGCACAATATGTGATGAAGCTGCGATCGAATTAAATTCCCAAGGATGTACGGAATTTTGCGTGAAGTGCAAAGAAATGTGGAATATTACACCAGGCTGTGATTCCGCTTCCAAACACGATGTGTTGATAATGGATTGAATTTCATCTATTTTTTATGTTTTTTGAACATACGTACAAATGTACGATAATTTAAAAGTTTATTACAAGATATACTTGTTTATATTACTTTTATTATAATATTTTTATACATTTAAAAATAAAGTTATAATTAACTCTTTTGTTTGTAATTCATTTTATCATTTATTATCATCACCCGTAGACGAAACTAATAATTTTTGCCAATTTAGCGTCATGTGAAATTTGATATAATAATTACAACATTTATATCATAATAAAACGAATTTACAAGGCAACTTTCAAAATATAATTTGTTCTTTTCAATATTATTAACAGAAATCTAATCACGATCATTAATGTTGATTAAATACTAAATATATTTAAGGTAGACAAAATAAAGCTTTCCTTTAAGTAAGTCCACTTTTGATTCCAAGTGATATATGGAGAATACAAAGTTTTTAAGAGTCGATCAACTATTTAAATTTATATTTAAAGTTTGTGAGGCGCATTTTTTATCTTTTCTTTATTTTCTATGTATGTTATTTGTATTCAAAATGTCTCGAGGCATTTAAGCTTTAGCAATTATAATCTTCACGCTAACTATCTTTATATTCATTGCGACAGGATTTCTTGCTGTTGTGCGATACTAATGTAGCGCCAATAATATATTTTCTTTTATGAAATATGAGTAAAACTTATATGTAATTCTAATTATTAGACGAATAATTGTTTCTTTGAAATATCACTTCAAATATTAAAATATTTCTATGAAATAATTCAATCTATGATCTATTGTATTAAAGACATATTATTTCTGTGTATAAACTAAATTTCTAACAATATTTGGCAATGAGGAACGTACAAAGACTTAGACCCGACGTGGAACATTGCTATATTTTAGAATTAAAGGAATTTGCATGAAAAATATTGTTATACTAGTTGTTGAGATAAACCATCTTTAAAAAATTGCACTGCGCGTTGAATTTTACTAATTTATATTAATGTAAATTTTCTTTCGCGAATTCTTCTTTCGCGAATTAATTATAATGGCTGATGATAAACTTTTTTTATCTAAATTACCCCAAATTTTACTTGAAGTTTTAAATGATGAAGAATATTATGATATAACTATTGAAGTTGGTAATGACCTTCATGTAAAAATATTTTATAATTATTTTATATTATCGTTCTTCATATTTACAAAGAATTTTGTCGACTAACAAAAGAAAAAATGATGGAACTTTGACACATATTAAATTACCAAATATTTCACCTGAAGTTTTTCAATAATCTTAAGGTAATCTTTATAATCTATATAACTAAAAAAATTTGTCCTGACGTTTGGATTAGTCATTTAGTCTCCGTATAAAAATCCCATGCCATATAATTAAACCCCGTGACATACCTCCGCCTGAGCTACTTATGGTCAAAAACTATATTCCAATCAACTAATTTAATTCAGTTAATAAAATTTTAACTTAATCGTTTCGGTTTAGTTTTTTTTTTTTAACTGAAAAATTTTTTTCTCATTCTTTTCTCGTTTTAATAGGTTTAATTTTTTTTCCTAAAACTGAAATTATTTTTTTAAAAAAAAAATCTATATAACATAGGAAAATTGACTAACGATGATAGAAAGATGATTAATATTTTTTCAATTAAATTGAACGCTGGATAAATAGTTTGGTTTTCAAATTCATAAAAATCAAAAAAAAAAATGATATTTTTACAATATTTTATAATTAATTAATTAAGAAATTGTTGATTTAATAATAGATTATTATAACCTAAGTTGGTTATAAGTTTAAGATTGACGTAGTATAATTTGATAAGAAATTTTATAATTAATTAATAAAAATTTGTAGTATTTTCATAATATTAAATTTTTTTCGAAAATACTTCTAAAAAATTAATCAATTTTTATTGATAATTATTTTTTCACAATTCATTAACTGTTAATTCCGAATTTCATTCTACACTCAAACGCTAAATCATTAATATAAATAGCTTTAATTTCTAAACAGCCAGAAAAAATATTTAAATCAACAAATTTCACTTAAAATTATACTTTTTAAAGTGCATCAAATTAAATTTTTTTCACTAAGTTATTTGGATTGGTGATTTATTAAAAAAAGCATATCAAATCAAATTTAACAAAAAATAATGATCAAATGGCATGAAAAAGATAAATATGCATAATATCTGAGAAAACTAGAGATATACTGTAATTTCGGTTCATAATGATAACAACAAAAGCACCATCATTTTACTAATATGAATAATAATCATAAACAATTTAAATATTTAATAATTATTAAAAAGACAATTAACCAACACAAAATAAACTAAAACCATGATTATGATTTACAAATGGATTTACTTAAAAGGAGATTTATGATCTTAAATCATAATGAATTGTAAACTCGCAACCGTCCAAACAAGAAAATACACTACTTAAATATATATTTAACATCAGTTACTCCAATATTGTATAATTTACAATCTTTAATATAAGCTATGCTATCAATATCAGCTAAAATACCGCCAGCATTTTTTATATTGGCAACAACACATTTGTTCATGAATAGTTTTGCTTTACGACCATCAATACAAATAGGCGGAACCGGTCCAAAACATTTGATGAACCAGCAGTTGTCTACAAAAACCTGAGAGGTTTCCATATATAGTGAGTATCCTCGAGTACATTCAACATAAATATTATATAGTACAAGATTACTATCACTACCTCGGAATACATTGATGTCAGAATTCTTTATTGTCACTTTACCAATTCCAATGATAACGATGTTTCTGTTATCCATTTCCATCAACACCATAGTTGTATATGTACCAGGCTCAAGTACCAATATTACATCTTCAAACTGAAACAGATCAAGTAGTCCTTCGTCAAGTTGGTTATCCTCTCTTTTGATAATCTTCGGGGTTGAAAAAGGCATTTTTTTACATTGTTGGATAAAAAATTCGTCTTCATGAGAAATTTCGCCCAATGCCAGAGAAATTAAAATATTAGCATATGCACCAAATAGATTACTATTTGTAGCATGCATTTTTGCAAATTATACTGTAAGCTCCTTTATTGCACATTGCATCTAATCTAATTGATGTATTGAGGTAGCCCAAAACTTGAGGTTGGTTTTCTTTTCGTTCTTTAGATGAAAGAAGAGAGAATGAAGACTCTGGAAGGACAAAAGAAAGTAGCTTTAAATGCTTTAGGATGTTTTTTCTGGAACTTTTCCAGTTCCTGCATGTAAATTTCGAAAGTATTTTCAATATTAACGGACTCCATATATCAAAAATATTTAAAAGAAGTGGGTGGGAATCCCTTAACAATAAAAACTTGCAATTATCAATTTAATTCAAGATCTTCAGCCATACATGTGAAGATCAACGTGTAAATCCAAATTTTTTTCTTTGAATTCGTAAACCTGCTTCAAACCCGACAGCTCGGACACGTGATCGATGTGGCGGTTGATCTTTTCTTTATGTAAAATAATTATTAAAAATCTAAGTTAAATGTTACACAAGACAAGATAAGCGGATGCACATCACAGGTCACGTTAACCTATCCTGATCATGTGGAAAGAGTAGCCTTCACAATGTAAATACCTTTTTAAGATTTTCGCGACAGTATATAAATTTCGATTATATTAACTCTTTTCATTTTTATTTTTGTTTTTATTTTTTTCTGTTTTTTTTCATTATGATGCTCGTAGTCTAAATTAAGCAAATAATATTAATAATTATGTCATAGTTGTTGAATTAGTAAAATTTGCTTAATTTAAACTATAATAAGACCTTAGCATACTCGGTATTTGATATATAAATACATTAAAAACGATAAAATTATGCTTTTCCAACTATATAAATAAATATCGATTTAGGTATATCAAAGATTTTCATATGGATCCTTGACATATGGGGACGCCCGTAGCAAAAGGGGGGGATAGGCCAAAAAATTCAAATTTGAGATTTTATTATAATTATATGTCTATTAGTCTAATTATTAAGAAAATATGGTTTTTTATTAATAATATATTAGTAAAAAAGTTTAATTTTGAAATTTTCTTATTATTTGCATTTTACTTTTATAGAATTAACAAGCAACATAAACTTATTAAAAGAAAATCAATACTCTTAGTAAATTGCCTGTAAAATTTAGTTTTAGATAAAAAAAAAAGGTCTGAAAGTCAATTTATTTCACAATTAAGTGATGATCTGCCAAATTTATCATGTGATTTAAATTGCGATTTTTTTTAAAATTACGGAATTATCCCATTCCCCCTTTTGCTACGGGCGTCCCCATATGGAGTTTGATAAATTTTTTATAATAAACACATGTTTCTTTTATGGTGTATAAATACGGGTTATATAATAATATTTATTATTTATAGTTAGATAATAGGTCTTTTAATACATGCACATTTACTTCCATTTTATAATTTTAAGTATTGTTATCAGTTATAAAAGGCGTAAAATTGAATTAATAATACAAAGTTAATTGCATCGATCCCTTTTTTAACAATGAATGACACAAAGCCATTGTTAAAAAGTCTTTATGTAGTTACTTTAAAATCAGTACAATGTAAGAGTTTTATCTGTATAAAAACATAAAAAAGGAAAAAAAAAGAAAAGTTTAGTATGCAAAAAAATATTAAAAATAATTTTAAAGATAATAATGATCATAAGATTCTTGAAAGAGAATCTCTAGAACATAATTTGTTGAATAAAATTCATTATAAAAAAGAATCTTCAGAAAACATTAAGCTTGATAATTATTACGAAAAAGATATAGCTAATAAAGAATTCGGGGTTTGTTTTAATTGTAATAAACCACAGACTGAAGAAAATTGGTGTTTAAATTGTAATTCTAAATTTTTTCAAAAAGAATTCAATAATTGGAGAAGTGAAAATATGCATATAGATAAATTTATACAAGAAGCTCAATTAAATGCAAGAAATAATAACGAAGTTATAGAATGGATTAATTATGATCATTTTATAAATATACAATATATTACTCGAGGAGGATTTAGTATTATTTATGGGGCTGATTGGTTAGATGGAAGTATTGATTGTTGGAATTATGAAAAGGAAAATTGGAATAGAATTACTCAAAAAAATGGAATTCGTGTAATACTTAAGAGTTTAAACGATTCTTCGAATATTCACGAAGATTTCCTAAATGAGCGAGGTAATTATTTTTTTAATTTTTAATTTTTTAAATGGCATTTTTTTTTTTATTAATATAAATATATATATACCATTTTTAGTTGAAAAATCATTTAAAATTTTTATATTCAGCTATAAATAATTATTCAAATTTTGTGAAAATTTATGGAATAACTAAAGATCCAAATACATCAAATTATATAATTGTTTTACAAGAAATGCCAATGGGTAATTTAAGATCTATACTTATGATAAAAAAATGGAATCAAAATGATAAATATTATAATATATACGAGATAGCAAGTTCACTTTCCGCTTTGCATAAATGTGATCTAGTTCACGGTGATTTACATAGTGGAAATATACTTTTTAAAGATATATTTACTGCTTATATAAGCGATTTTGGATTAAGTAAACCTGCGGATCAATCTATTGATTATAATGTGATTTCTGGAGTACTTCCATATATTGCTCCAGAAGTTTTACGTGGAAAACCGTATACAAAAGCTGCTGATATTTATAGTCTTGGTGTTATTATGTGGGAATTTACATCTGGTGTTCCTGCTTTTAATAATAGACAGGATGATTTTAATCTTTCCTTAGATATTTGTAGAGGATTAAGACCAGAAATTATAGAAGGAACAGAACCTGATTATGAAGAATTAATGAAAAGATGTTGGAATACTGATCCCAATAAAAGACCAACTGCAGATGAATTAGCAGAAATATTTGACGTGTTATCTACTAAATTTATAATGCTAATGAAGGATGAAGAAAGAAAGTCAGTACCAGCAGTACCAGCAATACCAGGTAAATAAGATTTTTTTTTCTTATATTAATTAAATTTAATCATTAATCGATTATTACTATTATAGAGAATAAATCATATCATCCATTAACTTGCTATACAAGTAGAAAATTTGATTATTCTGTAAAGTTGAATGAAATTTTAAATCAAGAAGAATTAAGTTTTAAATTTACAATAAATGAGAAAGATGATTATAAAGAAACAATATTAAGTGAAAGTTTAGGTAAGTATTACTTGTTTTTTTTTATTAATTTTAGGAGTTAGTATTAGTACTAGGTATAATGTATTATTTAATTAACTAAATAACTATGGTGATAAATAATCATTTGCCGCTATATAGTAAATGAATAGCAGAACCCTTTTATTAATACATTTTTATATTAATAACTTTTATAGAAAATTGTAAGATTTCTAGTACCATTTTAGGTAATTTACATTTTTTATTTAATGTTTATAATTTTTCATATTTTAAATTATTATTTTTTTTTTAATTAATTATTTTTTTTTGTAGATATTAATCAAGAAAAAAGAGAAAAAAGTTAATTGACTAAACAAATTTATAAGGTGCTAGTGTCATGTGATCATCATGTGCCACTCCGAAATTGATCGATGTTGCAAATGTTTAACATGATTAACATGTCGGACATAATTAATATGCCGAACATGTCAAACCTAATTAACATGTTGGTTATGATCAACGTATTGAACATGTTAGTCATATTATACATAGTAGATATGTTAAATTTATAGTAAAGAAAGGGAATAAAAAAAGTTTTTATTTTAAAGTTATAAAGTGATAATTTTTATCAAGTGAAATCCTTTATTCGTGTTTGGAAGTATATGGGAGGCGGTCAGTAGAAAAGGGGGAAATTTAAAAATTTTAAGATTTTTGGTTATTAAGCTAATTTTGTTCCCATGACCATGATTGGCAAAGTAAACTAATAAAAAAAATTTTGACCAAAATTTGGATTTCCCCCTTTTCTACTGACCACCTCCCATATGCCGACGTACAGCGCTATACAACACATCTGATCGGATAATTTTGATATATTGTTTAATACATTGTCTAATTATACACTAATAAACCTTCTGCTACCTAACCACATAAATTGCTCAATAAATTTAAGCGTAAAGAACTGACACAACACTAGTATACTGGTATAGAATATAAAGATTTGATATAATCCCTATAAGAAATATGTATATGGAAAGGATACATTTTGTATACATTTTATGTACGTTTCTATAGATTCCATATACAAATATCATAATTTGTTAGATGGGAAAATTAAAGAAAAATACGGAGATCTTAGTAGGGTTTATTCAATTAATATAAACTATAGTCATCTCGACGAAGTTAATTATATTATTACTTGGAATAATATTATGATAGAAAAAAGACTTCGACATTTTATTCGGCAATATACAGATATAAGGAATTTTGAACAATTTTTAAATTTAAATCGAAACGCGAAATATAGGAAGAGTCAAGTAGATTGGCAAGTTACATTTACATATTTAAAAGAAAAAGAAACCGCTTTAGAAACTAGTTTATGGACATCTAAAAGACGTCGTAAAAAAATGTGACGGTTAATAGAGGAGATCCCTACGATTGAACATTGTAAAAAATCTTTATTTGATTTATTTAAAGATTGGAAATGTCCCCGATGTGAAAAAAAGAAAGAGACCTTTAATCATGTTTGGAGATGTAAATCTCAAAAAAAGAAAATGATGTCGATTATAAAAAATGCTTATGAATTTTTTTTCAATGAAATTTTAAAATTGAATTATGTAATTATAAAAGAAGAATTGTTTCAATTATTTCGAGAGGAAACTTATGGTCTATTGAGAGAGGATGTGAATAATTTGACGTTTATAGATATTATTAAAGGAATATTTCCATTAGATATTACGAGATTTTTAATCAATAATAAAGTGAAGGCGGATGATAGAATAGCGTTAAGCGTTTTATTTTTAGATTACGTATACGATGAAACCTTTAAGATTTGGGAGGATAGATGTGAGGTACAAATTAAAAAAGAAAAAGCTTTTCAAATTAGCGAAGCAAAAAAGAAATCAATGAAGAGTTACGATTCCAAATATAAAAATAGGCTTGATGAGTTGACCACTCCGCTATATGGAAGGGCTGAGGGTTTACTTGCTGGGATTTATTTTAATAAAAAGCCGTTGGATTTTACAATTTTTGTGAGCCAGATTACGTTTAATTTTTGTTTTTATTTTAAATTTCTATTTGTTTGCCCGATAGGGTGAGTTTTTTTTTATTATACAGTTCTATATTTTCATTTAATCTGGTTTGTTGGGGGTGATTTAATTTATTATTTCATTCTAGATATTTAGTTTAGTATTATTGTTTAGATAGTTTTTTTTTATTTACTATAACTGTTATCAAACTAAAGACATAATTGTAATTTCTTTGATCAATTAATAAAGTTCGTTTGTTAACCAGAAAAAAAAAAAAAAAATAGATTCCGTATACAAATTCCATATATTTAATAAGCAAATTCATTTTTGAACATTTTTTAAAAAAACTAATGTATACGGAAAAAATTAATCATGCGGAATGTATACGGCATTTTTAAACTTACAAAATCCATCATAACATAATACGTTTTTTGTTTTTTATATAACCCTTACTTTGATGAGTTTGATCTTCCGATCTTTCTTTCTGTCTTTCCTTTCCTTTCTCTTTTCTCTTGTCTTATTTTTGTTATTTTTTCTAAAATTTTCTTCTTTCTTCGTCACCTCCCTTTTAAAAAAAAAATTTTTTTTTTTTCGTACCTCACTTTAAAAAAGCTTTTTTTTCGTCACTCTCCTTTAAAAGAAAATTTTTTTTCGTCACTCCCTTAAAAAAAATTTTTTTGATTTTATTCTTTTATTCCCACTCTTCTTTTTTTTTTAAAAAAAATTTTCTTCTTTCTATTTCTATTTCCTCTTTATAAAAATTTTTTATTTTTCTAACTTTGACGTCCTCCCTTTAAAAAAAAATTTTTTTAACTTTCCTAACTTCGTTACCCTTCTTTTTAAAAAAATATTTTTTTTTGATTTATTCTTTATTCCCCTTAGTTTCTTTTTTATTTATATTTATCCCTTTTTTATTTCATAGGCCAGCAGATTTTTTTTTTGTGAGAAGATTCAGTTTTCTTTTTTCTTTTTTGTAGATCAGTTTGGGAGTCCTTTCCTTTTTGTAGGATGGTTCAGGATTTTTTCTTTTTTCAGGTCAGTTCAAATTTCTTTTTTTTTTGTAAGTTGGGTTCAGATTCTTTTCTTTTTGTAGGTTGTTTCAGTTTTGTTGCTTCAGAGTCTTCTTTTTTTGTAGGTCAGTTTTGGATTTATTTTGTTGTTTTGGTTTCTTTTTCATCAGATGCTTCATAATTCTTTTCTTTTATGTAGTTCAGACATTCTGGAGTTTGCTTTCTTTTTTGTAGGAATGCTAACCTTTGGTGACTTGGACGATTGCAGATACTATATGGGGTTTTGTTTCCAATTAAGTTAGACGTTCTTATGTTTCTTTCTTTTTGTTTTTTTGGGTTGTTTGAACCTGAACTTATAGATAATTTTGGTTGCAATAGGTGGTTTTAATAAGGAGGGATTTTTCATAATGTATTTGTATTTTGTTTATTTTTTATTTTTTATATAATTTAATAAAGTAAAATTAGATTTATGAAAATACAATTATAGTAAACTGTAATACAAATATAATTTCAGTGACCAAATCGTATAAATTTCGTGATAAAATCAGTGATCAAATCATGTAAATTCCATATGAATCCCGTGCAAATTCCGCATCCAAACCATATTTTTAGTGATACGGAATTGTGCATTTTTCCGTATCCTATTATGATACGTTATTTCTAAGGAAAAAAATCGTATGAAAACTTTATAAAAAACGTATCCAATTTTTTTATAGGGTATGGGCGTCATTAGTGCATCCGGTAAGAATTTCGGATTGATTGAAATTGGTGGAATATCTAATCCTTGTTTTGCGAGTTCATCTGCCAATTCATTGAAATGAATTCCGGAATGTGCTTTCACTTTTTGGAAATTAACTGTAAGGTTATTTTGTAAAACTATATAATTAATTAAACTCCACGTACGTCAATTTTAAGGAGTCTTCGTTCAGAAGTTAAGCGATTGGATGATCGAAAATAAGTTGAAATAATATTTTGAGAATCTATGTAGATATTCACAATACTGTCTTTTGAACATATTAAAAGGGCAGTTAATAGGATGATGGGTGGAAGACCGTTCCTCCATTATAGATAATTGGTGGTAGCCCTATAAAAAAGGAATGTTCAGAAAACATACATAAAATAAACATAAAATGTACATTATACATAAAATGTCTATAGAATGTCCATAGAATACATAGGATATATGCAAAGGGGACTCATATACTTTTTTGTACATTTTATATACAGTGAGCCCATTTTGTATATTTTTTATATATTTTATGGACATTCTATAGACATTTTATGTATATTGTATATTTTACGTATATATTCTAAACATTCCTTTTTTATAGGGTAGGAATTTATCCGATACTTCCGCCCAGCCAAAACCCATTGTCGTTGTACGGTTAGGTGTTTCTGCATATTTGGCGAGTGATTCATCTGTGTAAAATTAAGTGTTCCGATTTTGTAATTGCATGGCCAATTGCGTTAATAAAGATATATTATCTTGATTCTCAAGAAGGCTGTTTTTAATTTGTGTTATCGTGGTTAAGAGTGATGTTGACGAGTTGTTTAACGGGTGAAATGTGGAGTTATGTTGAGTAGATTCTGATGGAGAATGATTATACGGTGTGTTGGACGCGTGTCTGAAAGCGTTAAATAAAAGCCAGTGTCCGTAGCGTGATCAAACTTGAAATCGGAAAAAGTAGAACGTTTCGGTAAATCACTGGGATTTTACGGACTGAAAAAAAAAAATTAAAATCGATTCAACTTAATGAAATAGATGTTTACTGAGGTTCTATAATTCTTTGAGTGTATCGAAATTTTGATTAATTGTGTGGTACAGCCATTAATACACATTTTGGTCGCAAATCTCTATAGTATCGGACGTGTAATGAACATCCCGGACAAGTGCTTAGTATATCGATGTAAGTTTTCTCGGTGTTAAAGTAGCTAATTCATCTCGGCTTGTTGTTGGAATAAAGTGTTCTCTATATGTAATCGATAACGCAAATGGGTCGTTTGAGTTTCCATATAATTCTTTATTGTTGACTGAATCCCAAGAAATAATCCATTCGTTAGGTGTTTTATAATGAACATATTTCTGAAATATTTGTTCTTTATTTTGTTTCAGTTGTAGTCGCATTTTCAACATCATTTTTATGAAAATGAAAAAAAATAATACTTAAAAAATTTTAATATAAAAAAAAGCCATATTTATGATATAGTCACAATGTATCAGACAACGCAATCACAGTATTGTAGATGTATTGCAATTTCGTATTAACTTACAGTACAATGCATTGTTACGTTACTAAAATAACAGCGTGATACTATAGTGAAAGCGATGTCATAAAATCACAGGTTTCAGCAATGTTTATTTTTTTCGCAGCTCAATAAAAGGACTCTTTATGTACTGATATATTACATGAATGAAACCTTTCACTATAAGCAATACAACATATTAGTTTTAACTAGAATTATACTTTCGAGTTTAGATGATCACTTACAATAATATATAATTATCATTAACCTTGTGTTTATCTTAATAATAATATAGGATTCCCTATAATAAATTTATTCCGTGTTTTTTATTCTGTTATTTCCGTAAATGTATTATATTCACGGAATTTATAGCCTCAAAATGTATAGATTTTTAGTTATTTTTCCGTAATATAGAAATTACGGATAAATCTTTTACAGAAATGATATCTTCTAACAAAAAATGTTAATTTTTCGTTACTTATCTAATAAATATTGTGTATTTGCATCAAAAAGATTTTTTTTCTTATTACAGCATAGAAAATTTACAGTGTACACTATTAGAAAATTAGTTATGGTTTAGACAACTTTTAAGGCAACCTCAAACTTGCCAAAATTATTAGAATTTAGAACATTTTAAATAATGAATTTAAAGATGTGATTTTATTTTTAGAATACACAAACGATAAAATACAGATAGGTATGGCACGTAATTTAAAACAACATGTTCTAAAACAGTTTTCGTTTTATTATATATAAATTGATTTTTTAACCAAAATTTAAGATTTAAAATTTATAATATCGAAGTGTTTTAAAACATTTTTTAACACATGTTTTAAAACGCCGAAATCGTTTTAAAACATGTCCCTAAATACAGAATATAAGACAAAATATGTAATAGTGATTCGAATATTAAGTAATTTGATAATATAATAACACAAGTAAACTAACGAAATATATATATATAAAGTACAATGTATTATTACAAATAAATAGATAAACTATAGACAAATGATTATTTAACAATATACATAAATGTTTAATTTCCAATCAGATCTGACGATAAAATTCGTAAATGTAAAAAATTTTATTTTATTACATAATTGTACAGCCACCAGATTCACCCGGTTTTTCAGTGGCTTCAGCAGTTGCGATAGATGGAATGGATAGTTTAATGGTAACTTCAGTCTGATTCATTTTGTTAGGAAATTTAAAGAATTTAATTGATTTTAAGAGTTTGAATTATGCGAAAAAAACTATCAAAGTATTTTTTCTTTTTCTTTTTTTTTTTTGATTGAATTTTAATTTTTTGTCTTCTTAAGAAAATTTTTTGCTAATTTATACTTTTTCATACTTTTGGATTGAAAAATATTTAATATTGTGTGCATTTACGCATGTCTCCGTGTTTGAAAAAACAATTAGTAATTGATCTACAATACGTAAAATTTTTAGTTACACTTTTTAGGAGCTGAAACATCACAACATACAAAAGAATTTTCATACAGACAATATTTTCACCATATTTGTGTGTTAACAATATTTTTTTAAAATTCAGTATGAGTATTGTCCTAAAATACTATATCGTTATATATATATATATTTTTTTTTTATATATTGTTGTATTATCTTTATCTATTATTTGAAATCATTGCAATCATGTGGTGTCACGTTAAGACTCCTTTGAATTGTGTAATTGTGTAGCTTTTCTCCCATAAGTTATGTTACACAAACAAAAAATGAATAGTATTCCTAAGGAAAATTTTTGGTTACATTAATTTCCAAAAAGGAAATATCGTTTCACGTCGCTTTGGGACGTTCCGCCTTTTTTTATTTTGTAGGTACCTATCTGGACAATAAATCGTAAATGGATCAGATCCAACGGTAAATGTTGATCTGTAGAATTTATATAAAATAGTCACCTTTTCTTAGGTGACAATGTCAATAAATGATCGGCAAATTCGTGATTATATAGAGATGTCGAATTGAAAAAGATGTGTTACCAAAGCCCGTGATTAGTCACGTTGCCACCTTAGATATTGACAAAATAATACTTTATTAATAATATAAATAAATACAATAATATGCTTGGTTTAATATTCGTGCGGGCTTAGGTATTACATTAGTTTAAAATATATATATTAAAATGTCGGTGATTTGAATGGCCTTTATGTTAACTCAGGCCAATTTATAGTGTTGGCCTGAATTATATATATCAATGTAACATAAACATCTTACTACAGTATGGTTAATTATGAAATGGGACACGGAAAATTTATCATTTTGTCGGTGCAAAAATGATATCAGTATCGTTTTTTTAAATAAATATGAAAGATATAATGTTTTTTGAAGTTTATCTCCATTTTAAGGAGTTTGTCATTTCAGAGGTCTTCAAAAGCAAAAAATTCACTTCAATAATATTAAGATGTTAATCTAAAAAAAAAAGTTTTAAATGTCAATAAAAAAAGTAAAGGGCGTTAATGATGGTAAGTACAGTCAGACCTCTATGTACCGATATTTTATGTACAATTGCCGCTCTTTTTTTTCTTTAGAAATGCCGACACAACCAAATTTTAAGGTAAATAGGCGTGAGATTGATTTTTTAACATTTATTTGAAGAAATGGGTATAATATCACTTTTACTCCATCTTTTTCTTTAGAAATGCTTTTAAGGTAAAATAGAAATAGGCGAGACATGAAATTACAGTATGTAGAAGTAATATTAATATCATTTTTACTTTTTTTTTTCTTTAGAAATGCTGAATTTTAAGGTAAATAGAAATGGGTGAGACGCGAAATTATGTTTTTTAACATTTATTGTGCTAACAGCATTTCTACATTTTTTTCTTTCTTTAGAAATACTAGACTAATTAAATTCTGAGGTGAATATAGATAGTAGTGGGACGCGAGATTTGCTTTACTATTTTTTGCATTCCAACATACTTGTCAATAATAGTAGTGAGATACATGTGAAATGGGTGTGCATAAGTAGTTATTAGAATATTGAGTTTATTATATAATGTGCAAATATTACAATAACGTTATAGTATATATTGACATACATTTTACAAATAAAGCATCAATATTATTGTAATTATGTGATAATACATGTTATAATAGTGTTATAAAGCAAATTCTGACATGGTGTTTTAATATATATTGAATCATACATCAGGAAATTTTTCCAGATGATATATAGCGATATATATCACTTTATCGATATTTATCGCTGTAAAATACTGATAATTAACGAAATATGATAATTAATAATAATTATCTGCTGATAAATTGCGTTATCAGCAGATATTGATAATTATAGAAAACAACTATCAAGTAAATTACCGATAATTTGTGATATTGATGATTATCGATAGTTATTGTCAAGTTATTTCATGATATTGATAATTATCAAATATCATCATAATTATCAAAAATTAGCACACAGTTAGTTGACGACGCTGGGGTTTGGATCACGTGACAGATTTAATCAGATTGGCCACATGATCGCGTCATGTTTATTTGTTCGTTCCCCATTACTTCTTTTCGTCTCCCATCACCCCATCACTCCTCTTCATCTTCCCATCATTTCTTTTCGTCTCCCATCACTCCTTTTCGTCTCCTGTTATTCCTCTTCGTCTACCATCACTCCTTTTTACTTTCCATCACTCCTCTTCTTCTCCCATCACCTTCCATCACTCCTCTTCGTCTCCCATCACTTTTCTTCATCTTCCCATCATTTCTTTTTGTCTCCCATCGCTACTTTTCGTCTTCCATCACTCCTCTTCGTCTCCTATCACTCCTTTTCATCTCTCTATTTCTCCTTTTTGTTTCCTATCACTTCTCATTACTCTTTTTTACTCCCTTTCATCTTTTATTACTTTCCATTACTCCATTGTTATTTCATTTTTTTATTAGCATCTTTCTCCTTGATCATTGTAATTTACTTATCTTTTTTATTTATTGATATTATTTTTTTTTATTTGTACCACTTCATTAAAAATAAATACGGGATTTTTTTCTTTAAAATCGTAAAAGTGTAACTTAAATTTTAATATTTGCAAATAAAATTTCATTAAATAAGATTATTTTGAATAAATAAATATGTTCGCAAAAAAATTTTTTTAAAAAATATCTTTGCAATAAAATTTTAAGTTTCACCGATCAAAAAATTAATTTACTCAATAACTGAATCCCCTCTATTCTTATAAAATTATGTATTACGCGTATTATGTATCACGTAATACTAATCTACTTTTTAAACTATTTTTAAACTTTTTTTAACAAAATATTCCTCCCTCTCTTCCATTTTTCCCTTTCCCCTTTTTTCGTTCTTCCCTTTTTCCTCCTCTCCTCCGTTTTTACCTTTTCCCATTTCTTTCGTTCTTCTTCTCTCTCGTTCCCCTCTCTCTCTTTCTTTCATTTCCTCCTCTCTTTCATCCTTCCCTTCACCTAAATTAACAGCTTTTCACCAAGTAAAAAATTTACGAATTTTTTTAGGAACATTTTCATTTCGGTGGATCTCTTGTGAATTTTTGGGTTTTAATTTTTTTTTGGCCTTACTAACCTTTCTTTTTTTTAGGGTTTATCACATTTCGACCTTTGGACGCGTGGAAAATTCTAGACAGCCAGGTCTTTTAACGCTTTGAAATTCGGTGGTTAGTCCTTAATTTTTTTTTATTTTTACAGTAACGAAACGTTTATTAACGTTTCATATTTTTTCTTTTTTTTAGATATTGGCTTTTCTTCCTTTTGGGCTTTGGAGTTTGGATAGGTAAGTTTCGAAGTGAAAACTTTCGAAACTTTAGTAATATTTTTTTGAAAAAAAAACTAATTTTTTTTAGATATCGGCTTTAATCTTCCTTTTGGGCTTTGGATAGATAAGTTTCGAAAGTTTCTTTCTTTCTTTCGAACTTAGATTTTTTTTTAATAAAATAATCTAATTATTTTTTCCTTTTTTTTAGGTATCGGTTTTGGTTTTGCGCTTCAGATCAGTAAGTTTTGAAAGTTTCGTTTCAAAACTTATTACTTTTTTTTTAAAAAAAATAAAAAATTTTTAATTAATTTCTTTTTTTTTAGGCATATATTAGCTTCAATCTTTCTTTCAGATCGGTAAGTTTCAAAAGTTTCTTTTCATTTTGAAACTTTTTTTTGGCTTTTTTTTAAAGTAAAATTTTCTAATTTTTTTTTTTTTAGGTATGTATCAGCTTCGACTTTAAATTTTGGATTGATAAGTTTTGAGGGTTTCATTTCGAAACTTGTTTTTTTTAAAATAAAATTTTTAATTTTTTTTTCCTTTTTTTTTTTAGGTTAACCACTTTGAATCAGTAAGTTTCGAAGGCTTTGTTTTGAAACTTATTTTTATTTTAAATAAAAATTTTAATTTTTTAGGTCTTTCTCTTTTTTCTAGACGGCTGGGCCTTTAGACATGAGAAATTTGGTGTATAAGTTTTGGATTCTGCCATTTTGGTTTCGCAACATCCTGTTGTGAACCAGACTTTTTATTTTATTTTATTTAATTAGAAATATATTTAATGTTGTATTTATTATATTTTTATTTCGTTTTATTTGTATATTATAATAAATTAAATAAAATTAAATTTTGATGTGTAAAGTTTGATATTTATTGTTTAAGTTAAATATCGATTGTTGTTAAATATCGATTGTTTATTATTTGTTAAATATCGATATTTATCATTTAGGTTTAAATTTGATGATTTTATCATTTTTATCCATATCGATACTCGACGAGTGCGATTATTATCGATATATATCACATTTTATAAATAATGGGATATATATCGATAAAGTGATATATATCGCTATATATCACCTGTAAAAATTTCCTGATGATATAAGCTAATGAATCAAAAAAGAAATTATTGAATTATAAACTAAATTACAGTTCATCTCCAAAAAAGAAGATTTTATAATTATTATTATCAATAAACTCGATACTCTAATGAGCAGTTTTTACTACAAGCTTATAGTTCAAAATGAAATTAAAGGTTGAAATATAGAGAAATTTATTCTTAGAACAATTATCGAGCCATATACGAATAGAATAATGCATGAAATGGTCTCATTTTCTGGCAATGAATAATTCGTGTGAAGGAGCCGAACCATATGGTATAAAATTTTATCTGAAATGACGATAAATATAGAACAATTAATGGAAGTTATATAATAGCAAGGAAATTTAATGGAAAAGATATAGTTTTGAGAAAAGACTTGCCAACTAGTACGAGAAAAGAAAGCAACAAAGAAATAATAATGTGGAAAAAAGGAAAAGACTACATATATAGCGTTAAGAGTAAAAAATCAAGAAGTAAGAATTACGATGAAGTTGGTAAGCATTTGATATTACATGAAGATTTAGAAACAGAAAATACGAAATACAATTCACCGTTCTTAATGGATTGTAAGGGTGTAAATACGATATTAGTAGAAAACGTAATATAGGGAAGTGTTTAGTATATATAGAAAAAGAAATAGCGACGATGATAAAAGGAAGAAAAATTAAAAAATAATGAAATCGAGAACGTCATGAAACCGTATATGACGACAGAAAATATAGAAATACAAAATGAAACAGCTATTGAAGCTAATATAGGAGAGGTGAGCGAGCTTGAGGCTAAAAAAAATGATGATAGATAATAATAAAATAGATAACGTAGAGAATAGTATGATGTGGTTAGAATTTATATTGGAGGATAACGAATTAAAGGAAACGTTAAGAAATTTTGTTGATGAATGGCTTTATACAGTAGATAAAGAAATAATAGTTAATATAGGAGCAGTGATACAAAAGGGAGATGAGCTATGCTTAGATGGTTTTTTGGGGATGGAATTAATACCGAAAAGTAGCGATATTTATAAATTTAATTTCGATGGAATATTGAGGTTCGTAAAGGACGAGCGAAACGTATATATAATAGCGTTAATTATTGCAATAATTATATTGCCTTGCGATATAAAAACAAAAATAAGGACAGACTTGGAAATAATTGATTGTTTATATAAATATAGTAAAATAGGAAGTGTTCGAAGAGAGTTAGACGATAAATTATATATATGCTTAAATTTTATCAATACGGTATTAGTGTTAAAAAACATACATATGTTAGTAAAGACGATAAGATGGTAACGCAAAAAGCAATACAAGATGTCAAGGTGCCAGCAATAAAAAAAGAATTAATTAGTTGTGAACAAACGATTAAGGAAATAGAATTCAAGATGAATAATTTGTTGGTAGACGAATATAGTTTGAGGTGGAATTATATTCCAATAGAACATGCATATAAATTTTGGTTTAAAGAGTTGATCTACAATAGTACGAAATAGACTTGCTGTCTCTTAGATTCTGTCATTCAAATGGAGGTAATATTACGATAGACTGGAGCGCTTCTTTTAGATTAATCAATAATGAAAATAACAACATCGAAGAAGTTACAAATAAAGAAGATGCTATTACAAGGTGTTTTTAGAGTTAAGAATTACCTAAAGATTTTACCAACATATGAGGTGTTGTGGAACCGTAAAGTTTGGGGAATTAGCAGTAACAAATGCCCGCGGTGCTCAATTGAAACAAAAACGTGGGAACATATTTGGATATGTGGTAAAAATGATGTTAATAACACAGAATATGAAATATTCAAATAACAGCGTTGAAGAAGTGTTAAATAAGTCAATTGTCTAAATAACGAAGCAATCGATCGATTTAAAGATAGTCTGTTTGAAAACAGGGGTATTAAGATTTATGATAATGCAAACTGAAAATTTGATTAGGGAGATAACAAGAGGTTTATTCAACATAAAGTGGTGGCAAGCGTGCAAGTTAAAAGATCAAAGGAAAATATTAAATGAAATTTTTGATGTATACATGCAAAAAATACAGCGTTTGATTTGGAACAACAGATGTAGTGATACGATTGATTTGGAACAACAATTGGGGATTATAAAAGAACTTAAAAGGAAAAATAAAAAGAGATGATACTAGTGATGAGGTGATACGAAAATATAATGATAGAAAATAGTAAGGATGACGTAGGTTATAATAATAAAAAATCATGGGGAAAATACGTGACATAGAATGCAATACAATAGCTCTATATAGATGGTTTTTATACTTCGTTTTATTATACGAAGATTTTGATATGGAGAAATTTGGAGTTAACGTTTACGTTATCGCCAATTTCAATGTATTTTTTGTATTTAACTAGATGTAGCCCGTCGCGCTGCGCCAGGGATGAGAGTAATAATAAACACATTTTACTATTATTATGATGGTATTAGTAGGAATAAATATAATAAATTACACAATTTATATGATTATTTAAATAACAATGAATTGTGTGCAAGTGTTATTATTAAATGCAAATTTTATTTAATATGAAACAAATGTTGCAGTACTATGAAATTATGATCTATTTGTACATTTACAAAAATAATTTTGTATAAGTAGTTTATTGTTACATTGTTACAAAAAATCTTTTTTTTTTATCTTAAAAAATTTCATTGTAGCATTAAAAAAATTACATCTTCTGCTGAAAAAAAAAATACATAAAATATTGTTAATATCTCAAGAAATTCATTATAGCAATCTATTGTTATAGAAAAAAAATTATCTCACTAATTAATATGAAAAAAAATTCTGAAAAACTTCTATTGTCATGAAAATAAAGAATTCCTCAGAAATATTAATTATAACGATCGATTGTTACAAAAAATAAGTACGGTAATTATGGTAGTCTATTATTGAGCTTGATACAGCCTAAAAAATATTGTTATTATTAATAATAAGAATCGGGAATTGTAAAAAAGTTTTTGTTATAAAATTATTAATTATAAAAAAAGGTAATAACCATGACGCCGCAGCATTGATCCAAACCTAAATGGTGAAAGAATGTATTTAGGAAAAAAAAATTCAGTTTGAAAAGTCAAACCGAAAAAGGAAAAGGGAACAAAATTTCAGATTGGAGAAAAAGCCAACCGGAAAAAAAACAGAAAAAAAAATAATAATAAAAATTTTGAAAAATAAAAATGAAAAAAAAAATTGTGGGAAAAGAAAAAGGATAAAGAAAAAAATCGGTTTAAAAAAGGGAAATTTTCAAAAAAAAAAGGAATCCGAAAAAAAATAAGTACCGAAAAAAAGAAATAATATAAAAAAAAAATCGGTCTTAAAAGACTGAAACAATAAGATTATTTAATAAAAAAAAAAGAATAATAGTTTTTCGGTTTGGGGAAAAAAGTCCAAATCTAAACGGGGAAAAGAATAGAAAAAATTTCAGTTTGAAAAATAAAATGAAAAATTTTTAAAAAAAGAAAAGAAAAAAGAAAAGAAAGAGATGTTTCGAGAGATAAAATTGGAAATATGAAAAAAAAGAAAGAACCGAAAGTAAAAGATCAGTTCAAGAAAAAAAACAAAAGGGGAGCCGAAAAAATTTAGATTGAGGAAAAAAAAAATTCTGTTTTAAAAATTTCATTAACCGGAATTGGATTAGATGTAAAACATGACTTGCCGATCAAGCAGGCCTTCTAAACGAATTTATCGTAGAGTAAAAAACAGACAATAGCCTTTTCCTATTCGGTAATCTGTCGTACTCTCTGAAATATAGTGGTACAATTTTTTTTTATATTTTTTAAAATAAAGTGCCCCATAGACTCCCAGTTAAACGATCATCAAAACACTTGCAAAGTATACTCTTTTTTGGTTGTGATCTACGCGAAAAGTTTACCTGCGAATTTAATATCTTAGATTTAGATTATAGATTTAGGAATAAGAATAATGAATCCTAAATCTAAGAGTATGAAACTGATAGAAAAGAAAGTAACAAAGAAATAATTACTTGGAGAATGGATAACGAATCAGATAGTGTATATAGTATAAGATCAAAAAAATCACGCCATCACTATTATGATGAAATAGGTAAACATATGGTAAAGTATGATAAATTACAAAATCATAATGATTCGAATAATTCTCCATTTTTGATAAATTGTAAGGGATGTGAATACAACATCAGTAGGAAAAAAGAAAAAAATTTGGGATGTTTTATTTATATAGAAAAAGATATGGCATCAACGCTTAAAGGAAGATGGGAAAAAGATAGTGATGGTGTAAAATACGTAAAGCCATATTACACTCTAGATAATATCGATAGACAAAATGATGAGGCGTATAAAAAGCGAATAATTTAGTTACAATTGGAGATATAGAAAAGATGGTAATAGATAAAGAAAGTAGCATTTTACGTATGGGTGCAAAGTTATGGTTAAATAGTATTATAGAGGACGAAGGAATTTATGATTTATTAAATAATTTTATCGAGAACGATTTTATAAATTTTATAGATAAAGAAATTATATTGCAAGTTGGTGGTATTATTCAAAAAGGCTCAGATTTATGTTTAGATGGTTTTTTTGGAATAGAGCTCTTTCCAAAAAATAGTAACATAGAAAAATTTAGCATTGAAGGGAAAATTGTTAAAATAAAAAATGAAAGGAAACTATATGCGTTAGGAATAATAATAGCGCTTACAATAATTCCAGAAAATACAAAGGTAGATTTAAAAACAGATGAAAAGATTTTAAAATGGTCGATAGATTATAGTAGGATAGGAAGTACACGACGTGAATTAGATGATCCATGTTATATATTTCTAAATTGCATAAATACAATGTTAGATTTAAAAGGTATAAAATTTTTAATTAACGATAAGAATGGGGAAATTACAGAAATGATGAAAGAAGTGAAATTGCCAGCTTTAAAAAAAGAGTTAATTAGAAATAAACATTCGATTGAAGAGGTAGTCATTAAATACCATAATATAATCATTGACAAATACACGTTAAGGTGGAACTACAATCCGATTGAAGGGGCTTTTAGGAACTCTTTTAAAGAAATAAGCAATAATATCAACCATATAGATATTATTCTATTAGATTAAGTAAAAGATTGTTTTATCGAATGTAATGGAGCAAATGTGACAATTGATTGGAAAGAATCGTTTAGACTTATTAATAATGAAATATCAACAGGAAGAAATGTCACAAATCGAATAGACGCGTCAATCAGGTCATTTAGAGTTAAAAATTTTTTAAAGATCTTACCTACATATAAAATTTTATACAGGAGGAAAACTTGGGGAATTAAAAATGACAAGTGTCCACGTTGTATTTTGGAAATAGAATATTGGGATCATATATGGTCTTGCGAGAAAAATGGTCCCAATAATAAGGAAAACGTCTTGTTTAGAGAAAGTGTAGAGGAATTTTCACGTGTGAAATGTTAGACGAAGACGGAGATGAAATCAATAGATTTAAATTGGATTTATTTAATATCACTTCAAGTAAATCAAATATAATGGTTTTAGACAATGTATTTAGAGAAGTCACTCGAGGTATTATTAATGAAAAATGGTTGAAGATTTGCACTAAAGCATTGTTCAAAGCAATATTACGAGATATTTTTGATCTTTATATGGTAAAATTACAGAAATGTATATGGGAAGAACGATGTAATGAAACGATAGAAATAGAAAAACAAATGGGTCTTTTTAAAGAACTTAAAAGAAAAAAGCGGATAGACACAAATGATAGTGCAGATGATGATGACGACATTTCGAATAATAAAAATTATAATAATAAAAATGATAAGAAAAAAATTAAAAAAATTAAAAATATAATAAAAATAGATTTAGAAAATAGTGTAAAAGAAGACGTATTTTGTTTAGGTAGCTCTAACAGACATAGGATAGGTAATAATATTATTAGTAATTTAGTCAATACATAGTAGTTTTTAGATATAATAGATACTTTTAATTTCTTTGGTTATGTTTATCCTCGCCTTGGTTGGATACCCCTTGGCTTTGGTATGAAGAGATTCAATTTTGTACGAGATTGAATTTCAATGTATTAATGTTATAATTATTATGTATTATGATGCGTTATTTTTACTAATAAAATAATTAAATGCGTTTACCAAAAAAAAAAAAAAAAAAAAAAATCTAAGAGTATGACGCCCACCCTCCCTCCTTACGAATAGATGGACTATATATATATTTTTTTCTTCATTTTTTTTTCATTAAAAAAAAAAAAAGTAAAAAAAAAATTGTGTTACTCTACATATTACGCAATATTTACTTTTTTTATGTATTACTCAATATTACTTTATTACACAATTTATTACACAATTTTATTACAGAAAAATATAAATTTATTATTCAAAAAAATTTTCATAAAAAATATAAAAAAAAAATTTTTTATGTTACTCAACATATTGTGCAATATTTACGCAAAAATAAAATTAAAAAATTTTACGTATTACTCAAATTATATTGTATTACATTATATAACATTTATCAATTTATATAAAAAATAAAAAAAAACGTGTTTAATATTGCAATATAAAATTTATTTTTTCATAAATAAAAAACTTTACGTGTTAACTTAAAAATCAATATATTTCGCAAAAAATATATTTTTGCAGCATAAAATTTATTTTTTTCATAAAAATTTTACATTACTCAATCAGTATATTTTGCAATATAAAATTTATTTCTTTATAAAAAAAAAATTCAAATCAAAAGAAAAAAAAACTGATCTTTATTTGTTTCCTATCTCTTTTTTTACTCATTTACTCAAAATAAATGAATCAAATAAATTCATGTAAAAAAACCGGTGTAAAAAAAAAAAATTTTTTTTTTTCGCAACTTTTATTTGGCTGTTCCAATTTCCATAAAGGTATAAATGAATAATTACAAAAAGGCGTATATGATCAGATGGTGTGGCTATAATACAAATATTACATTAATCAAAATATAAATTATTTCCAAATATGTAAGTTGTTTATGTTTCTTCCCAAGATTGATGTTTCTAATATCTACGCTATAGTCATAAAATTTTAAGATAGAAACGTAGAAGAAGAAAAAAGGAAAAATTCGGATGATGTGGCTTAAATAATTACATATTACATAAATTAATCGTGCTTCTAAAAAAAAAATATTTCCAAAATAGGTTTTTTTCCAGCGATCAGACTCCTTTATTTTATTATCGAAAAAAAAATTAGATCTTTCATTATCAAATATCAAATAAAAATTTTTTTTAAAACAAAACGAAGAATGATTATTAAAAAAAATCCACTTTTATCATATTTTTTAAAAACTTTAACTTAATGAAAGAACTTCTTGCATTAATTAATTAAAATATTATTTTTAATTCTTTTTTTAATTTTTTTTAAATTAATTTAAAATAAAAAAAAAAATTCATGTCATAATTAAAATAAAAAAAATTTCATGTCGTAAATTCATGCACCTTGCATTTTTTTTCTTCAAATTAAAACCCAATTATCACTTCATCTATTAATATAAATACTCGAATCTTTTTTTTCTTAAAAAAAACGTATATTTCTATTTTTCAAATATACAGTTTTATTCTTAAAAAAAAAAAATTTAACATATCTTTTCTACCACCTATATTTCTAATGCCAGCAAAGTTGAGTACGATATACTACATTCATGATTCAACCCAGAGGTCGATAAAGGAATATAGCATAAAAGAAATAACTGGAATATCCAGACTGAGTGATGAAGACCCAACCAAAATCATATATCTAAAATCAAAGCGTTTGTTCCATTGGATAAAGAAATTGAAATACATATTGAAGAATTTGAAAATGGTCAGGTAATTTACTTGAGAGGTAAATTTATTGCCTGCAATGGATGGTACATGGTATGTTATTGATTTTTTAGTTTGAAAAAACAAAAAAATAATGAAATATAATAAAAAGTAGTATCAAAATATTAAATTTGAAAATTGAATTAATAGGTGAACGCTACATCCATTAAACTATGGCAAATCTTGATTTTAATGTGATGCCAGCTGCAGGGATAAACATAATGGTAACAGGTTTGACCACTCAAACTGTTAAAAATGTTGGATGGTGAATCTGTTCTTGACTTTCACGTGGAAGAAATCTTGGAGATATAGAACCACCAAAAGTTTATGCAAAAGTCTATCAGTCATGAAGGATTTTTGGTTAGAGATGAGACATAATTCAAATATTAATTATTTGGCCAATAAAACTAATTCTATCAATTAAACAATGAGGTCTACAATGGCAATTTTAGCAGGCCTACTACTCTATTATCAAGAATCCATTGTAGATATTAGTACAAGTGAAGAAACTACACCTAAGAAACATATCTTGAAATTAGATGATATATCACTAATTTCTAGTAACTGACCTAATACATCTGCTCAATCTATTAATCTACCATGATTGAACCAAAAATCAACAAGTTCAAGGAACACACCTCGTACGCCAAGAGGATCTACACCATGTTCAAAAAGAGGTCGTGTTACACTTTCACAGCTATCACCCACCAGGAAGACTCAAGCCAATCACTAGCATCTGCATTACAAGAAAACCCCCTTCCAACCATGACCCAAAATGAAACCTCTAGTGAAACTTAAATAATAACATTTATTATTCTCTTTTTCAATTTTTAAAATATATATATATTTTTTTTTAACCAGATCATAAAAAAATCAATAATAAACAAAAAAAGCTATCAGAGGTCAAAATAATTATATAAAACTTATTTTCCTTTATTAATAAGATATACTTTCTATAATTCTGTTAATTTTTATTTTTTGTTTTATACTTTTTCTTATTTCATGAAATAATGTATTTACATATTTTCTTTACAATAAATTCCAATTAAAGCAAAAATACTATGATTTATATTTTAAGTATATCAAAAAAATCGTATCTCACCAAAAAATTATTTATATTAAAAAAAGCTAAGAAACTTTTCACATACTATATATGCTGCCGAATCATACTACTTTGATCCTTAAGATTTATACACACTAAAATACACACTAAATTTATACATGCTAAAATACTATTAATCAGACTTGAATCTTAAAATCAAGAAACAGAAAATTTCTTAATACTGAGATTCATTAGGTCGATCAATAAATTAAAAAAAGAAAACTCATTTTCGATCTTTTTACAAACAAATTTCATAATATTTATAAACAAAATGCATTGTAAAACAAGCAGATCGGATAAATTTCACTTAACTAAATGTTTTTTCATAGTGATCACATGGTACGCTTGTAGATCCTATATAATTATTTTTGGAAGCTCTCTTGCCTTGGATGAAAGTATATTCTCAACTGGTCAAGCTTATGTTGCACTTAGTAGATGTTCTAACTGGAATAATGTTGATATATCACATCTTGATATGTCTGCTTTCATGGTTGATCCTGATGTAATCCTAGAATATCAACGATTGGAATCCATATCTAACACAAATCCCACCTATTTTCATAATATATTTATCTATTATTTACTAGTAAAAAAAAAAATAAAACTAAAATACTTATTAGTGTACAAAATATATAAATCAATAAATCTACAATTAAATTTCTCAATTTTATTTTAATAATTTTATTACATTTATATTAAAATACAATACTTTAATAATCAGTATTCAATATATTACATAAATATACAGTAAAAATTATTAATTATTTGAATAATTTGATTATTAAACAAACTGTTAAAAAATAAAAACTTATTTTAATTGATTTGGGCAATAAGAAATTTCATAAATTTACTTATTTTATTATTTTAATATAAATACAAATATTATAATCTATCAAACACTTCTAATATTTATTATGAATTATAATTAAATCCATATTTACTTTAGTCAATTAACTATTTGAAATTATAACTGTTTGATTAATGTTATGTGTAATGTGTATGATTTCAATCAGATAACTCATGATACTGATCACACAATTATGTAACCATGGGTACTGGATAAAAGATTACTCGCTAGTTTTTTTTATCAAATCCAATCAATTGTAAAAAAAATTATTATTAAAAAATTTATTAACTAAATAAACTACTGCAATCTAATGTGAGTGAGCTCATCATTATTGCAAAACAGGGGAACAAAAAAAAATTTTAATTTATTTAGTATTATTTAGTATTAATACGAACATACTGACCAAATTTTCTAACTTTAAAAACGTATATCCTGCAATAAAAAAACTTAGCCGTATAATAAAAAAAATGCATTAAAAAAAAAATCCAATTTGTCAATCCCTTAGTCACGACCTAAAAATTATTCACCCTTTTTTAAATATGAATACCCTGATTTAATCAATTTTTTCCATGTACTGATAAATTATTTGCCACAAAAAGTTTACTAAAGTTTATGTAAGAATCTATAGTTACGATATATCCAAAAAGGTATTTATATACCTCAACTCTCTAGTTTTCTCAAAACTTTTTTCTCTAAAAACTAAAATATCTTATTACAACTTCTTTTTCTATAAACTAAAATATCATTTATCGTTATAGAAATATAAACGAAATGGTTGAATCGAATGAATCGTACAATTGTTTATGTCTAGATAATAGTTACGTTTTCCAGGTGGAAGTGTACAATAATAAAAATGACAATGACGATAAGAAATTTTTCAAAATTGGTAGTAAAAAAATTCCATTTGAGAAATTAAAAATTAGACAACTTGCGAAGTTAATCTCAAATAATGAAAAGTTACCTGACAAATTGAATCTTTGGAAAGTTGACTTTGATGAAAGTAAACTTAATCCTAATTCTACTGAAGACAATATTAAAAACCTTGGAGGTGTATTTATGACAAATCAAAGCAAGTTTATAAAATATTTTCCAGATGAATATTATCTTAGTGATGAAGAAAACATCAACATCGTTGTTGTCATCGCAACTACCATTGGTAAGTGTCTCTCAATTTTTTACAAATTTGCAGCTGAAATGATGATATACAGTACATTCTCTCTGTTGTTAACAATATTGAATATGTTTTCTTGTTGTCCATTAGAGCTTGAGAGAAAAAGACCTTTCATGGAAGAGGAAAGTAAGAAGCGTGATAAAAACTTGGTGTCATACTTAGTTTAGTTAGTTATATATTTCATTACATCATTCTTACTAATTTTTAATTTTTCTCTATAGCTACAATCACAAAAAGAGAAATGAGAAGCTGGACAGTTAATTATACTCTCAGGCAAGAAGATCATGGTATATTCTACTATGTTAAACCAATTGGAAATGATGAACTTCTTAAGATGATTCAAACGGGTGAATATGTGGCGTTGTACTAAGTTCGGGTATGTCTTTTATAGTATTATCAGACAACTTTTGGATAAGATAATTCAATTAATAAGTTAACTGTGTATGCATGTTCTCTTCATTTGAGTCTCAAGCATTGATTAACTCTGAACTACTTTTTTGTTGTCGTTGCCTCTATAGCTTATCCCAGACTAGAGGATGTTGGTGTACTTCGGAAAGTGTTTAAAACAATATTCGATACTGAAGAATATACATTTTGTGGGATCAGTAACGAGCTTTCGCTCATGGGAAGCCCAGTCAATGACGGTGTACTCTCAAAGTTTTATAATAACAAAACCAATCTTAATAAAGACAACTAGAATATGCGATTTGCTGGGGGACTTCGTCCCCCAAATATAACATTTATAATTAAAAAAATTCTTTGATATAAATAAATTGAATTGTTACTGAATAATAAAATTTTATTATAATTAGACCCTATAAAAAATCATGTTTTAATAAGATTTATACAATTTTTTCTTAAAAATAATGTATCTAAACTATATATAAGGATACAGGAAAATGCACAATTCCATATCACAAAAATGCACCATTTGTATGATTGACCATAATTTATACTGAATTTATATTGATTTGATCAAAGAAATTACATAATTTGAGCATAGAATTTACAAGAATTGGTCAATAAATTTACTGCTTAAATTATAATTATTAATATTAGTTGCATTTATATGAATTTAATTTTAAATAATAATATTTTATTAAATTATTAAATCAAATAGTATCATGTGATTATAATTAGCCAATAATATAAATTAATTTTTATAATTTAAAATAATGACATAAGCTGTAATAAGTGTTCTAAAGTTAATACAGCTACAAAAAAATGAAATCTTATGAAAACTAATATTCAAGTAGTTTCAACTTGCCTGAACAAGTTTCAATTAATAAATAAAGTTGATTTCATTTGCCCAAAGTGGAAATATTACGCTCTAAATTAAAAAACAGAAAAAAGAGTTAATATCATCAAGAAAAATGCAATTTTCTCTAAGCACTACATCTACATTCATGAAAATTAATATTGAAGTGGTTTCAATCTACCTGAACAACTTTCAATTAATAAATAATGTTAATTTCATTTGCCCAAAGTGAAGATGTTATGCTCTAAATTAAAAAACAGAAAAGAGAGTTAATATCATCAAGAAAAATGCAATTTTCTCTAAGCACTACATTTACATTCATGAAAATTAATATTCAAGTGGTTTCAACCTGCCTGAACAACTTTCAATTAATAAATAAAGTTGATTTCATTTGTTCAAAGTGGAAATATTACGCTCTAAATAAAAACAGAAAAGAGAGTTAATATCATCAAGAAAAATGCAATTTTCTCTGAGCACTACACCTACATTCATGAAAATTAATATTCAAGTAGTTTCAATCTGCCTGAACAACTTTCAATTAATAAATAAAGTTGATTTCATTTGCCCAAAGTGGAAATATTACGCTATAAATTAAAAAACAGAAAAGAGAGTTAATATCATCAAGAAAAATGCAATTTTCTCTAAGCACTACACCTACATTCATGAAAATTAATATTCAAGTGGTTTCAACCTGCCTGAACAACTTTCAATTAATAAATAAAGTTGATTTCATTTGTATAAAGTAAAAATATTACGCTATAAATTAAAAAACAGAAAAGAGAGTTAATATCATCAAGAAAAATGCAATTTTCTCTGAGCACTACACCTACATTCATGAAAATTAATATTCAAGTGGTTTCAACCTGCCTGAACAACTTTCATTTAATAAATAAAGTTGATTTCATTTGCCCAAAGTGGAAATATTATGCTATAAATTAAAAAACAGAAAAGAGAGTTAATATCATCAAGAAAAATGCAATTTTCTCTAAGCACTACACCTACATTCATGAAAATTAATATTCAAGTGGTTTCAACCTGCCTGAACAACTTTCAATTAATAAATAAAGTTGATTTCATTTGTATAAAGTAAAAATATTACGCTCTAAATTAAAAAACAGAAAAGAGAGTTAATATCATCAAGAAAAATGCAATTTTCTCTGAGCACTACACCTACATTCATGAAAATTAATATTCAAGTGGTTTCAACCTGCCTGAACAACTTTCATTTAATAAATAAAGTTGATTTCATTTGCCCAAAGTGGAAATATTACGCTATAAATTAAAAAACAGAAAAGAGAGTTAATATCATCAAGAAAAATGCAATTTTCTCTAAGCACTACACCTACATTCATGAAAATTAATATTCAAGTGGTTTCAACCTGCCTGAACAACTTTCAATTAATAAATAAAGTTGATTTCATTTGTCTAAAGTGGAAATATTACGCTCTAAATTAAAAAACAGAAAAGAGAGTTAATATCATCAAGAAAAATGCAATTTTCTCTAAGCACTACACCTACATTCATGAAAATTAATATTCAAGTGGTTTCAACCTGCCTGAACAACTTTCAATTAATAAATAAAGTTGATTTCATTTGTCTAAAGTGGAAATATTACGCTCTAAATTAAAACACAAAAAAGAGAGTTAATATCATCAAGAAAAATACAATTTTCTCTAAGCACTACATCTACATTCATGAAAATTAATATTCAAATGGTTTCAACCTGCCTGAACAACTTTCAATTAATAAATAAAGTTGATTTCATTTGTCTAAAGTGGAAATATTACGCTCTAAGTTAAAAAACAGAAAACAGAATTAATATCATCAAGAAAAATGAGCACTACACCTACATTCATGAAAATTAATATTCAAGTAGTTTCAACCTGCCTGAACAACTTTCATTTAATAAATAAAGTTGATTTCATTTGCCCAAAGTGGAAATATTACGCTCTAAATTAAAAAACAGAAAAGAGAGTTAATATCATCAAGAAATGCAATTTTCTCTAAGCACTATACCTATATTCATGAAAATTAATATTCAAGTGGTTTCAACATGCCTGAACAACTTTTAATTAATAAATGAAGTTGATTTCATTTAGCCAAAGTGGAGATTATAGTATATTTGGAAAAAGAAGTTTAATTTAAAAAAATTTTATATAAAAAATAAATGTAATATAAAAATTAAGAACTGAGATGATAAAAATTTGAAAATGACCTGACATGAATTTTGAATTAATTCTTTCATTAATTATAAATTCAAGTAGTTTAAAAATAAAAATAGTAAGAAAAAATATTTTTTATGAAATATCACATTATTTTCTAAAAGAAATACACTTAAATACACTTATAAATTTAATTTGTGATTATGTAATATCCAAATATTTAATCTTACAAATAGAAAAAAATGTAAAAAAATTTATAAAAAAAGAAAAATTTTTGAAAAAAATTTTCGTCTAACACTTTTTTATTTTGATTATCACAAGATCTACATGATCATCTACACGTTTCAATTTTTTTAACGAAAAAGAAATATATTTGAAACTATTTTTATTGAAAATCAATAAAGATCAACAAAATCAAATACAAATATAAAACTTATTGTTTGATGCCTCAAGTTAATATGTAGCGAAAGTGGCACAAAAATGAATATTTTGTAATTTTATTCTAATGATATCAAAGAAGCAATATTGCAATAACAACGTCTATAGCTATATAGCTATTGCAATTGCAATAGCAATAGCAATAGCAATAGCAATAGCAATTGCAATTAGCAATATATATAGCTATATAAAATTGAATCAAAAAAGTTCACATTGAGCATTTCCGAAATTATGAAAAAATGCATGTAGATCGTATGACAAACTACAAATTAAGCGAAAAAGTGAATAAATTTGGAAGATGATCATCAGAAATTTATCATCCAAAAGCATACTATCGCTAATAAAGTAGCAGTTCACAATTTTTTAAACAATTATTATCTACGAAATCAAAAGTTGAAATTTTGTCATATAATTTTAGGAATGAAATTTTGGATAAATCTATGATTTTTTGGAAAGTGAGGTGTAATAAACTTAATGAAATTGATAGAGGTTTGGGAATTGATAAAAATGTTAAAAAACAACATTTTGGTAAAGAGCAGTTTATTGACAAAACGCGTAAATCAAAAAATAAGAAATACTTTAATCTACAAAGTCTTCAAAGTCATATTTATTTTGGGGGTAATACAATAGATTACTATAATATTGTTGATTACGGTAGTGTTTCGTAGTATTATTTTTATTATCTTTTGATGTTGTAGTAGTAATTAAAGGAGTTGTGGTGAGTTTTTATATAACATTACCGAAGTCCATACGAATAGTAGTAGTTATGCGGATAGTTTAGTGAACCTATTTGGGTGAGCAGGATGGTAGATAGTTCTTTTGAACATAAAATCTTAAGTCCCTAATAATATTATAGTATTAGTTCGATCGTGTTCTTTACTAAATGTTATATAATGTAGATCTTTTCCTTTTTTATAATTTTTCTTATTTCTAAATAAAGTTGACTTCGTTAAAAAAAAAAAATAAAAAAATAAAGTAGCAGTTCACAAATGGGTAGAAAAATATCTAGACGAAAGGAAGAATAAAGGGACATCCCAAAATTTAAGGAAAACTTTAGTCAAATTCAGTCTCATAATCAACATACAGTAGTTGCAGAAATTACGCATGGCAAATCTAACATGTACATCTATGTATATTTGTGGTTGTATTAATCTCTGCCTTCGAAAGAAATAAAGCCCACAGATTTTTATATGAGAATAGTCTACCATTTTGACAACCTTTACTTTATATTTTTATATTACGGTTGGGAGTCCACTATACCCTATTATTATTGATATATTATAACAGGATGTACTCTGCTTAGTTTTACTGGGCTTTGCGCCTGAATTAAATTTTTGTACGAAGCATGAATTTCAATTCTGTCTAAGTTATTGTAAATACTGAACAAAAAAATAATTGCTAGGCGACGGCCATAACAAAAGATCATGATATAAAGTCTTAGTGATTTCCTTTCTCATGATTTCTTGTCCATAGTATTTTATCACGAATACTGATCCACGTAGTTGTTTTGTGACCGCCATAAAAATGCAAACGTAAAGAATATGATATAATTTAAGCATGTTATTATGGAATGAGTAAAGACCATGAAAAAATATAATTATCCGTCCTGAATACAAAATGAAAATGTTGATTTCAAGGGATTGGTAGCGATCCTACAATCTCCTCCACTAACAAACATACACTTATTTCATTTTCTTTTAATCGGTCGTAAAGATGATATACGATCTTGCACATAAACTGAGGTCTATTAACTATTTGTCTACTTGACGTCAAAGGGTAGGGCAAGACGGTCAGGTTGAGTGGCAAGACAGTCAGTTCAGAGTATCATGTGATAGCACGTTTCCTTTAATTCTTGTGTCAATAATACATTGGGACGGCGCATATAAAATTCAAAAACAAGATAACTGTGACCTGAGATCACGATCTCGTAGTTAGTGGTATTTTGAATAGTGTACTACACAGATTTAATTTTGCTACGCCCTTGCATTTGATATATAAATGATCGATATATTACTTCGTTATACAACAAGTTCTGTATTTCTGCATTCTCAAAAATCATTCTAATTTTGGGTTACTATTTTTTTATTCGCTAACACATATTATATTATGAAAGACATTGGACATGTATCTTTGGGCAGTCTCCGACTGATATCGATACCCGAGAGTCCTATGTCATGTGCTCCTAAGCATTCTTCTATCAAATAACATAGGCCATGTCTACTAAATGGCTTTAGCCACTAATTATTAACCATATTTCACCAGTTACTGACTCATCGATAAAGTGATCTCACTTTGTTTGCATACAATTTTTTATTTGATAAGGGATTAACATCATACATAAAATACATTATATACTGTACATACTCAGCTAACAATCGAATCAAATAAATACTTTATTACTATTGTAGTGTAAAAATGAATCACTTCTTAGATCAAAACTCAAGATTAGTAGGAATAGTCTGTTATATACTACCGAAGAGCCCATGACATTGCGACTAGCAAATGAAAGTACGAAATATAAGATATTTTTTGTAAGCACCAATTAGAATCGAATGTACAGGGAAAATATAAGGTAACAACTACCGTATGTGGTCACTCATTATATTTTCTATTAAATAATCCTAACAGATGTGTTCTCAAAAAGCAGAAATGGCTCGTAAGTCAATACTAAAGTTGATGATAACAAATTCCTGAAGGAGATTCCTGTGGAAATTGAATAGGATGAGGCCATTTGCGGCATGAGATATTCTTAATACAGTAAAAACTGGCCGAAACATAAGAAAAAAGAGTATTCTTGTGATTTTTGTTTCTTTACTGGCAATTCTTTATTGTTAATAATAATACCTATGTGGAAAATTCTCTCACCATATTGTACAAACAGCACACCAAATTTCATAATAATGAATAGTTGTCGTAATAAACTTGATCTAATGGTATTTATTACTGATTTTTAAAAATTCCTGTTACATACAACTAACGATTATGTGGATATGCTCTTTGCTACCAAACTCGTCTTTGGAGAAATACTTCGATATGAGTTCCAATGGTTCCATTTTATCCACGTTCAAATTATTGCTGGAGAGATAATAGTTGATATTTTTTGTAGTGACTTGATCATTCAGTTTGAAAAGAACCAATTCGTTGCTAAGGACATTATAATAAGAATTGGGACTTAATCGTTCTCTAATTAAAGGTCTAAGAAAGTCAACTTGTTTGTCTCTCACCATCATGACTCCAAAAAGTTTGTTCCTATCAATTTTTTGAGAGTCTCCGTATAAGGAAAGAATATTGAATGTTAAAATGTCTTCATCTATTCTACGTACACTTGCCATTTTTCCTTTATTACACATGAGATACCAAAAAGAAGTGCACATTTTTTTGAGTAATAAAAAGAATCTACGTTGCTGTAAACACATAGTACTCACTGAATATTTTTTTTCAATGTTTAATTTCTTACATGTATTCCTGTATCATACTAACAAACAGTTACTTATATAAGAAATCAAAGGGGTCAAAAATGATAAAAATGCAGAAAAGGATAGAGAAACAGTGATAGTTGGTTGGTAATCATTAGTAATCGAAACAGATCACCATTTGGGTTTGGCATTTACCTATAGCCGAAAGATTGACTATCAATCACTTTGGGATTTTCATCCTTATTGGTATCACTCCGATATTAATATAATCTATGGATTACCATTTAAGTATTACTTCGCCAATGATGCTGCGGGTGCGAAGTTGAAATAATAATCATATACAAGTTTGTTTTAATAAAGTTTACTTTGATATTCGCAAATCTATAGTTTGTGAATTAATTTACAAGAAATGAATGCCTGATGTCATTGTCATTAAAAATGCCAATGGAGGAATAGACATATCCGGACATTAAGTCCCTTCAGGGAGTGCTTTGCACCAGGAAATCCTGACATAATTTTTTATTCCACATAGTTTACGGTTGTTATTCGTGCACATGAACGAAATAGCAGAGACATCTAAAATACTAAGCTAATATCTTCTTTCCAATTTTCGTTCAAGTTAGAAGTTGACCTCATAAGGTACAACTATTTTTTTACTAATCTATCAAGTATTACAATATCGACTGCGGAGACAAATGTTAGTGGACAATGATTTTTTGTAACGTTTCATTTGGGAACATCTAATTACTTTTGGTGCCACTGTATACAAATAAGTTAAAGCATATCTTACAAGTTTTATGATTTCGAACTCTTGCCTCCTTTCTCTCATTATTACTATAGTAAAGTTTCCAAGTCATTTTTTGTAAATTTATTTGACGCTCAAAGATGAAAGATATAATACCTTTTTACATTTCTCATCACCTAACGGCACAGTTCGTTCCTTTTATCCTACCAATACAAACTTCGTTTTGGTGTTATATTACCTTTATTGTGTTTTCCTTTAAAAGATTAACTTCTTGGTTCAAAAACTGAACCAGAACAAAAAACTACTGCACCACAAAGAGAACAAGCTGATATTTATATCAAAATGGTTTTTTTTTTACGCTACACAGCAAATCAGCCGACTAAATCTTCTTTCAACATTTCCAAACATATCCAAAAACAAAAACGCCATTATGCCAATAATAGTCACATCCTGAAGATCATTATACCAATGAGCTAAATAGATTATTAGAGAATAATAGTATTGAGCACTATTATTCTCATGATCTTATCCATTTCAAGGATATTGGCACTGGAGGATTTGCTTCTGTTTATGTAGCAAAATGGAATAATACACCAACAAAATATGCAGTTAAAAAATTTGTTGACAATAAGGAGGTGTATTACGGTTTTCATCAGGAAGTCACGGGAAAAATGTTCATTACATGTATATTTTTGCAAATCATTTACATCGCAATTTTCATTATTTTAAATGTACATGTAATATTTAACATTAATGAACATCATCAATGAGATTTTTATCATGATGTGCAGCATTTAATAATAAATATTCAATGTACATATCTTTGCTATAATATTACTAACAAGTAAATTTCAGTTAACTACAGTTAGTATTGATCGGTATCACGTGATCAGTTTGCCGATCGATCTTTTTTTTTTTGATAAAAAAAAGTTTAATAAAAAACTTTAAACTTCTTTCTTTCCCTTTCTTTCACTTCCCTTCGTCCCCTTATCCTTTCGTCCTTCTCCTATATCCTTCCCTTTCCTTTCATCCTTCCCTTCCTTTTCGTTCTCCCCTTTTCTCACACCTGTAAGTTTCGTTACTTTTTTTTTAATTTATTTTTTTTTAATTTATTTTTTTTAATTTATTTTTTTTTATTTATTTATTTTTTTTTAATTTTATCTTTTTTTTTCGTTTCTTTTCATTATTTTATTTTTTGTAGGACGTTTACTAGGAGGACGCCGGCTTGAATACTACGAAACCGGACTTTAAGGTAGTAAGAAACTGGAAAGGGGATATTTTAAATTTAAGAAACGAACTAACGTTTTTTTTTGTTATTTTATTTTTTGTAGGACTAGGAGGACGCCGGCTTGAATACTACGAAACCGGACTTTAAGGTAGTGAGAAACGGGATTTTTGTTATTTTTACTAATTTAAGAAACGAACTAACGTTTCTTTTCATTATTTTATTTTGTAGGACGCGTAGGAAAATGCTGGCTTGAATACGAAACCGGACTTTAAGGTAAGAAACGAGGGAAGGGTGATTTTAAATTTAAGAAATGAACTAACGTTTCTTTTCGTTGTTTTTTTTTGTAGGACGGAGGACGCCGGCTTGAATACTACGAAACCGGACTTTAAGGTAGTGAGAAACAGGATTTTTGTTATTTTTACTAATTTAAGAAATGAACTAACGTTTCTTTTCATTATTTTATTTTGTAGGACACGTAGGAAAATGCCGGCTTGAATACGAAACCGGACTTTAAGGTAAGAAACGGGGGAAGGGTGATTTTAAATTTAAGAAACGAACTAACGTTTCTTTTCATTGTTTTTTTTTCGTAGGACGCGTACTAAGAGGATGCCGGCTTGTTCACAAAACCGGACTTGTTTAAGGTAAAAAATGGGGAAAGGGAATTTTTAATATTTTGAAGTTAAGAAACGATTTAACGTTTCTTTTTCATTTTTTTTTTGTAGGACGCTGGCTTTAATTAATATAGGTTAAATAAACAACAAAAGGCTTTTAAAAAAAATTTCAGGCCCTTTTTATTATTAATTGGCGTAGTATTTTTACACAAGATAGAGTGATTGCATCGTAAAATATCGATAAGGAAATAATACATTGGATTTTAAGGTAAAAAACTGGGAAAGGGGGATGGAAGGATGGAAGAAGGGGATTTTGCAAAGAGGAACCAAGATTCGTAAGAATCTTGGTTTTATTTATCTATTTTTATTATTTTGGAACGGTTACTAATAACTGTTCTTTTTTTTTTGTTTAGGTTCGGGTGGGCTTCCGAGTTCCGAAGAACGGAAACCCAAAGATTCGTAAGTACGAATCTTTTTTTATTTTTTATTTTTTATTTTATGGAATGGTTTACTAACCGTTCCTTTCTTTTTTTTATAGGTTCAGTGTCTCGGGAGGGCTTCCGAAGAATGGAAAAACCTAAAGATTCGTAAGTACGAGTACGAATCTTTTGGGTTTTTTTTTATATTTTTTAATATTACGAACGGTTACTAACCGTTCTTTTTCTTTTATTTTTTATAGGTTCGGGTGGTCTTCCGAAGAACGGAAAACAATAAACTGAGGTATCGTAAGTATTTTACTACGAACCTTAGATTTTTTTTAATATTACGAATGGTTTATTAACCGTTCTTTCTTTTTTTTTAGAGGATCGGGTGGATTTCCGAAGAACAGAAAAAGGAGAAACTAAGGTTCGTAAGTATTATATTACGAACCTTAGATTTATTTTTTTTTAATACTATGAATGGTTCTAACCGTTCTTTATATTTTATTTTATAGGTTTCGGGTGGGCCTCCAATCTTTGGATAAAGCGGAACCAAGATTCGTGAGTACGAATCTTGGTTTATTTATTATTATTATTTTTTTTTTAATATTATGGAACGGTTACTAACCGTTCTTTTTCTTTTTTTTAGGTCTCGGGTGGATTTCCGAAGAGTGAAAAAAGAAGAACAAGATTCGTAAGTACGAATCTTAACGGAACGGATTGGTAAGTTTTGAAGTTTCACTTCACTTCGAAACTTTTTTAAAATTTTTTTTTAAATTAATTTTTTATTAATACTCTTTTTAACTTTTTATTGTTAGGTTGTACTTTCTGGACAAAGTTTCGAAGAATAACTTCGAAACTTTTTTTGTAGGTCTCCCGGAGTATTTGGTTAATTTAACGAGGCCTACTGTCTTTTTTTTGTTTTCTTTTACGGTTATAATAGAATAGATTGTTATAGTGTATTTTAATAAAATAAATTCAGTAATATTTAGTATTGTCATATCATTAACATAATTTATATAAATTCGATATGATGTTTATTATCTTTAAAATAATGTACATCGTTAATGGACATTAAAATTAGGTGATGCACATCGAATATTGTGACATCGGTAGTACATTGCAGGGTCCGATGTTCAGCGTTTCTTTATGATGTACATCAAGTGACCGATATACATTTGATGAACATTTTTCCCGTGACTTCCTGATGTTGATAATATTTTTTGTATTACTTGTATATTTACTATTTATATATAACTTGCCTCAAGGTTTATTTAACAAAAATGGTTAACCATCATGCAAATATAATCGGATTCTATGGAGTTACTAAATTAGAAGGTAATATAGAAATTTTGCGATAAACCTATAATATTTTTTGTTGACGTTAATTCTCTTTAGGTGAGGAAATGTATTCGCTTATTCTCGAATATGCGGAAGGTGGGACACTAAGAGATCATCTAAGGAATAATATTGTCAAATGGAATAGCCAACTAAGGTTTGCAAGAGAAATTATAAGTGCAATTATATGGTTGCACGATTATAAGAGTATAGTACATGGGGATCTTGTAAGTATAATTGTAATGTTTGAACATCTACCTAATAAACTATTCACTATTTAATGTGTAACTAACGCCTTCTTTTTTAGCATCCCAATAATATTCTATTACATAGGGACACAATAAAATTGGCAGATTTTGGACGTTCTTTTGAAAAAGGAAAGGGTGATAATAATACTGAAGTATGGGGAGTAGTACCTTATGTGGATCCTAAAATGTACGATAAAACAATTCTGTATAAGTTAAACGAGAAATCTGATATATATTATTTGGGAGTTTTATTCTGGAAGTTGGCCAGCAGCTCATTACTTATTGATAGTCCTGAAGATAATTATATTATGCTTGGAGCGGCTGTACCAAACACGAATGATAAATTCACTGTACTTTATCAAAGTAAGTGTAAAATTAACTTCAGAACTATGATTCCGTTTGTTCTAGTATAATTTTATTTTTCTTGTCGCTGATTTTTGTCTATTTGAATAGAATGTTTGAAACAAGAACCAGATGAACGACCAAATATTTCTGAAGTAAATGAAACACTTAGTAGTATTGATAATGATGAGTCTACTGTTTCTGATTCTGAAGAAAGTGAATACTCCATTTAAATAAGAATTGTCAAAAACTTTAGTGTCACTTCATTGATGATGTATAAAAAAATGGGATCTGGTACATCAGAGATGAAATTTTTGTTACGCAAACTGGATTCTCGACATTACATAGAAATGGAAAAATTTAAAGCGCTCAATACAATACATCAATATGGTTTACTTGTCTCTTTATACAAATTCATCCCCCAAGATTCCAAATTTTCTGCACATGGCCAACGGATCTTCTCTTTAGATTATTCACATACTTTTTAGATTTTCGTTTATAACTGTTTTCTTTTCTCTTTGAGGGGTGTTAGACAACACGCAATTGTGATGATGGGTTACATAATAATTACATAAACTGTTTATAACAAATAGAGTATAATAAAAGATATGGAAATATGTCAAGCGATAATATATGTATCAATTGTGCATAATTCATTGACCATTTTTTAGCACAAATTTGGTTTACATTTTAGGATATAATCGTTTGAAACGACAAAAAGCCAATGGTGAAGGATGTTGAGCTTTGCCTCCTGGAAAGTTAATAACTTTCTTGTTATAATTGTTTCCTCTTTTGGAATAGGTTAATGTGAATGCGTATACACATAACACAAATTTTGGTGCATTGTCCTCAATATGTTTATGAAATACTAATGTACAACGGTATATTTTTTTAGTGATTCAGATGTTTAACAAGACTGTGTAATACATTTTCGTTTGCCATCACAGACACAAATATCATATAAGAATAGCGAAACAATATCATGTACACAAAATAAATTAGAAGGGAACGTTAATCATTTCTTGTTCTACACGATAAAAGTGGTAATTCAATAGTTTTTCTTGTGATCGCACTAACATATAATCATATCAGATGAGATTAAGTAAACATTACGAAATAACTTAGAATCATTCAGAATAATGCAGATGATAACTTGTTTCATATAATTTATACGGCACATTTCTTCTGAACTGAAAACTAACTGGTTGCCTCTGTCACATCATCTGTTGGAGCAAAATATGTTCTTACACTATTCATTTGATAAATGTATTGTGCTCAATAGTAATACCAGAAATATATGACTAAAGCCTACCTAGTTGAGCGTATGCTTTATTAATACTATGATTTTATATAACATAAAAATACGTTTCTCAATATTTTCTTATTAGCTTTTACTAGATAACGAATTGATCCAAGAGTTTTTCCATCTCGTACCAGAAATAGATGGAGAGATAAAAATATGCCCATTTTCATCAACCTTCTTAATTCTACATGCGTAATAAATTGCACCAACATTTGACTCCCTGTAATAGAAAAATGGAGTCCTAGGCACAATATGAAACAAATTGTGCAAAGAGATATTGGATTTAACTTGTTTGGCGATTCAATAGTAAGACCTTGTACACTTTGTGTAGAAGAAATGCTCATGCAGTTAAAAAAAATCAGTAATTTCTTTCCTATTTGGAAACGCATACAACTTGTTATTCACCTTGGAAATTTAATACGTCCATTTTTCTCTCCACATTACTGCTATTCTGATTACAAAGTGGTTGGACAAATTCCATAATAGAGTCCACTGCATTATAATCCATACTAAAAAGCTGTGAAAGTTTGTCATGAGTTAATCATAAATATGAGTTCCTATCTACTTTTGTAGTCTTGCCTAGGCTCTGCCTCCGAAGTAGATTTTTTCATAAATTTTTTTAGTATCTACCTGAGTAAAATCTGAGTCTTCTTTTTAGAATCCAAAAAGGCTTTGACATGGAAAGCTGACTATTTTAATATTGGAAGGAATTTTGTCAGACATTATTTTATAGATTAAGCCCATTTTCATGTATTCTTTTGCTCATATTATCCCAAAGGAGTAATTACATGCCAGTACTGTGGTAAGTCATATAACTGAAATATGTTTAATACTGCTTTTGCTTGGACCTTTTCCGTTAAATGAAAAAAAATATTTTGCTAGCTAGATCAAAAACTAAACTCTGACAAATTCATTTATTCATAATCTTATCACAAACATATAATTTGATACTAAAAAAGATCAGTGTAGCCTAGTCATGTGCGGATACTACAGAAGCGTTATATTAAAGGGTGTACGAACTGTGGTAGATTTTGTATAAGCCACCTTCATGTGTACTGTACTGCGGACTATGTCAATACTGAGATCCATCTAGGAACATAAGAGCATAACTCCATGATATGGTAAAGCTCCGAATGGTTCGGGCTAAACCGGGGAACCGATCCGAAACTGGCTCAAAATTCGGTTCGGTTCGGTTCGGGTATTAGAACCGAAAAACTGGCGGTTCAGTTCGGTTTAATCCGATTTTTTATAAAAATGCGAAAAATCGAATAGTCGGCCATCTAGTGATCGTGCAAAGTCAAGCCATATATCATTGGATTTGTCTCGACGAGACGCGTCGAATGGTGGTAAGATCATGTCTCTAGAATCGATAGATCACACGTTAACCCACGCTAAATGATTTATAAATAATTGGGATTAGCAAGCTATCTATCGGTGCTAGAGACATGATCTTAGCACCATTCGACGCGTCTCAGTGAGACGAATCCAATGAATATAAATTCGATTGTATACGACCACTGGATGGCGAATAATATCAAGTTTCGCATTTTTTTTAAATTTTCGAGCGTTAAAAATTAAAAATTCTGATACATGAATTTATTCGTCGTCCAATGGTCATACAAATATGAATTAGGACTCATTCGACTCGTCTCAATGAGACGAGTCGAATGGTGGTAAGATCACGTCTTTAGCATCGATAGATAGCTTGCTAATGCCAATTTTTTATAAATCATTTAGCGTGAATTAACGTACGATCTATTGATGCTAGAGACATTATCTCACCACCGTTCGACTCGTCTCATTGAGACAAATCCAATGAGTCCTAATTCATATTTATACGACCATTGGACGACGAATAAATTCATGTATCAGAATTTTTAATTTTTAACGCTCTAAAATTTTAAAAAAATGCGAAACTTGATATAATTCGCCATCCAGTAGTCGTACACGAACGATTTTATATTCATTGGATTCGTCTCACTGAGACGCGTCGAATGGTGCTAAGATCATGTCTCTAACACAGATAGATAGCTTGCTAATTCCAATTATTTATAAATCATTTAGCGTGGGTTAACATGTGATCTATCGATGCTAGAGACATGATCTTACCTCCATTCGACGCGTCTCGTCGAGACGAATCCAATAATATATGGCTCGAATTTATACGATCACTAGATAGCCGGCTATTCGATTTTTCGCATTTTTATAAAAATCGGATTAAACCGAACCGAACCGCCGGTTTTTCGGTTCGGTTCTTACGGATTTCGGCTCTAATCCGAACCGTCTATAATCCGGACCAAACCGACCCATTCGGAGCTTTATGATATGGTACGCTAAATGTTAAACAAAATTGATTTTACTAGCCGGTACAAGCTTTACATGACCAGTTTGCTTATGCAAATACCCATCTATGATACTGATTATAGTTTAGAATGTTAAATTAAAGATAAGTAAATTTTTAGTGTATATTATCTACAGTTGGAACAAAAATTTACTAATCGGATCTGATATTCACGATACAACTAAAAAAAAAATGAAATAGTAAGTTGTATTATCATCTTTAATGACAAATGAATGGATAACATAGGCTATTTTAAGAAAATATTGTTAATTAGCAAGTGAATGATATACTGCAAAAAGAAAAAAATAACTTACCATTCTAATATTAATTTAGAATTTAAAGGCAATAAGACAGTCATAATTCATTAATAAAGTTGTAGAATAGTAATTACCATCAAACGACTGGTAATCCTTATCCTACAATCCTGAGAAATCATTTTCTATAAGCTGTTCTTTGTATAATTTATAATTATCATAATAATCATTACTATCATCATTGTCATCAACGTCATCATCAGCTATAACTTTCTCCATCACATATATTCTTATAATTATTACATAACCTGCATGATTAACAAATGCATGTTCTTAATATTTAAATATTTCTATTATTTCTAGAATTATACTTAATTGCAATATTTGAATAAGAACATAATATATTGAAATGTAAATAACTCAATCAAATGTTGGAAGTCTGGAACTTTGAATTTCATATCTGTCTAAAAATAATTTGAATCAATTGAATTATCATCACACAGAGTATTTATGCTCCAAAGACAGTGGTCTTGTCAAGGATGATATAAAATCTATAACTATTTAATATGATTAATTTATTATTGCATATCTTATTTTTTGCAACAAAAGCACTCCATCCATTCTTCTTTAAATATAATACTGCAGATTTTCTTTTAATGGAAGAGATTATTATGTTAAACATCATAAAATCAAATTAAGTACGTTAAGAATCAATAGTTGTAATTAAAAATAATTTAATCAGAATAAAATATCAGCTTATTTTAGATAATTTTTCTCTTGTGAAGGGATTAGGGCCAGATGATTACTAGCGTAAAGAGTAAGAAGATTTTTAGATATCGTCACACTCTCAGAGACGTTGAAGATATTCAATCGTGACTAAATTTTTGGTAATCTCCAAGGCGGTTGATCAGTTTTACAGGTATTAGTTTCAAGTCTCAACTCTTTAACATTAGGAAGTCATAAGAAAAATGTTCATCAAATGTACATCGGTCACTTGATATACATCATAAAGAAACGCTAAACATCGGACCCTGCAATGTACTACCGATGTCACAATATTTGATGTGCATCACCTAATTTTAATGTCCATTAATGATGTACATTATTTTAAAGATAATAAACATCATATCAAATTTATATAAATTATGTTAATGATATGACAATACTAAATATTACTGAATTTATTTTATTAAAATACACTATAACAATCTATTCTATTATTAAAAATAACAACCGTTAAAGAAAACAAAAAAAAAGATACTAGTAGGCCTTGTTAAATTAACCAAATACTCCAGGAGACCTACAAAAAAGTTTCAAAGTTATTCTTTGAAACAAAAAGTTAAAAAGAGTATTAATAAAAATTAATTTAAAAAAAAATTTTAAAAAAGTTTCGAAGTGAAGTGAAACTTTGAAACTTACCAATCCGTTTCGTTAAGATTCGTATTTACGAATCTTGATCTTCTTTTTTCACTCTTCAGAAATCCATCTAAGACCTAAAAAAAAGAAAAAGAACAGTTAGTAACCATTCCATAATATTAAAAAAATAATAATAATAATAAATAAACCAAGATTCGTACTCACAAATCTTGGTTCCACTTTATCCGAAGATTGGAGGCCCACCTGAAACCTATAAAATAAAATATAAAGAACGGTTAGAACCGTTCATAGTATTAAAAAAAAATAAATCTAAAGTTCATAATATAATACTTATAAACCTTAGTTTCTCCTTTTTCCAATCTTCGAAAATCCATCCGATCCTCTAAAAAAAGAAAGAACGGTTAATAAACCGTTCGTAATATTAAAAAAAATCTAAGGTTCGTAGTAAAATACTTATGATACCTCAGTTTATTGTTTTCCGTTCTTCAGAAGACCACCCGAATCTATAAAAAATAAAAGAAAAAGAACGGTTAGTAACCGTTTGTAATATTAAAAAATATAAAAAAAAATCCAAAAGATTCGTACTCGTACTTACGAATCTTTAGGTTTTTCCATTCTTTAGAAGCCCTGAGACACCGAACCTATAAAAAAAAGAAAGGAACGGTTAGTAAATCGTTCCATAATAATAAAAAAAATAAATAAAAACTAAGATTCTTACGAATCTTAGTTCCCATTCGTCAGAAGCCCACCGAACCTATAAAAGAATGAAAGGAACGGTTAGTAAACCGTTCCATAAAATAAAAAAAAATACCAAGATTCTTATGAATCTTGGTTTCCATTTGTCGGAAGCTCACCAAACCTATAAAAAATAGAAAGGAACGGTTAGTAAACCGTTCCATAAAATAAAAAATAAAAAATAAAAAAGATTCGTATTTACGAATCTTTGGGTTTCCGTTCTTCGGAACTCGAAAGCCCACCCGAACCTAAACAAAAAGAAAAGAACGGTTATTAGTAACCATTCCAAAATAATAAAAATAGATAAATAAAACCAAGATTCTTACGAATCTTAGTTCCTCTTTGCAAAATCCCCTTCTTCCATCCTTCCATCCCCCTTTCCCAGTTTTTTACCTTAAAATCCAATGTATTATTTTCTTATTGATATTTTACAATGCAATCACTCTATCTTGTGTAAAAATACTACGCCAATTAATAATAAAAAGGGCCTGAAATTTTTTTTTAAAAGTTAACAGTCCCTTTTGTTGTTTATTTAACCTATATTAATTATGATACATGAGTCACGCTCATTACAGCATTTCCATCACTTTATATTCATATCAATTATTATCTTGTATATTCTTTTCTTGTGTTATTTAATATATAGCTTTATAAAAGACAAACCAACCCGGTTTTGTAAACAAGCCGGCGTCCTACAAAAAAAAAAATGAAAAAGAAACGTTAGATCGTTTCTTAACTTCAAAATATTAAAAATTCCCTTTCACCATTTTTTACCTTAAACAAGTCCAGTTTCGTGAACAAGCCGGCATCCTCTTAGTACGCGTTCTACAAAAAAAACAATGAAAAGAAATGTTGGTTCATTTCTTAAATTTAAAATCACCCTTCCTCCATTTTTTACCTTGACGTCCGGTTTCGTATTCAAGCTGGCATTTTCCTACGCGTCCTACAAAATAAAATAATGAAAAGAAATATTAGTTCGTTTCTTAAATTAGTAAAAATAACAAAAATCCCATTTCTTACTACCTTAAAGTCCGGTTTCGTAGTATTCAAGCTGGCGTCCTCTGTCCTACAAAAAAAATAACAAAAAGAAACGTTAGTTCGTTTCTTAAATTTAAAATAAAAAATCACCCTTCTCTCATTTATTACCTTAAAGTCTGGTTTTGTATTCAAGCCGGCATTCTCCTACGCATCCTACAAAAAATAAAATAATGAAAAGAAACATTAGTTCATTTCTTAAATTTAAAATAAAAAGAAAAGGTCATCCTTTCCCCCATTTCTTACTTTAAGTCCAGTTTCATAGTATTCAAGCCAGCGTCCTCCTAGTCCTACAAAAAATAAAATAACAAAAAGAAACGTTAGTTCATTTCTTAAATTTAAAATATCCCCTTTCCAGTTTCTTACTACCTTAAAGTCCAGTTTTGTAGTATTCAAAGGACCCCGGATATCTAATATAAAGGTCATAATGGACTTTTGGCCAAAAACACCCCTTTTTGCTGAAACTCAAAAAATCGTTTTTTGTAAATATCTCAGCATCCAGTAATTCAATTTTAATGAACTATTTTTTATTTTGTAGCCCTCATTTAGCTCTACAATTTAAAAAAAAGTTCATCAAAATTGGACCACTGGATGCCGAGATATTTACAAAAAACGATTTTTTGAACCCCTGAAAAATGGGCCAATCTGCCGAAAGTGTGACTTATGACCTGTTTTGGAGATATCCGGGGTCCTGTATTCAAGCTGGTGTCCTCCTAGTAAACAGCCTACAAAAAATAAAATAATGAAAAGAAACGAAAAAAAAGATAAAATTAAAAAAAAATAAATAAATAAAAAAAAATGAATTAAAAAAAAGTAACGAAACTCACAGGTGTGAGAAAAGGGGAGAACAAAAAGGAAGGGAAGGATGAAAAGAAAGAGAAGGATATAGGAGAAGGATGAAAGGATAAGGGGATGAAGGGAAGTAAAAGAAAGGGAAAGAAAGAAGTTTAAAGTTTTTTATTAAACTTTTTTTTATCAAAAAAAAAAGATCGATCGGCAAACTGATCACGTGATACTGATCAATACTAACTGTGGAAATTTACTTGTTAGTAATATTATAGCAAAGATATGTACATTGAATATTTATTATTAAATGCTGCACATCATGATAAAAATCTCATTGATGATGCTCATTAATGTTAAATATTACATGTTCATTTAAAATAATGAATATTATAATATACATGATCTACAAAAATGTACATGTAATAAACATTTTTCCCGTGACTTTCTGATGAATATAAATCAATATAAAAAACTTTTGTTAATACTTAATACTATAAGCATAAATTCAAAATAAAAAATTTCTTCTTAACTTACGTAAACTCTCACAATTTGTGTAATTAATTGATAATTTGGCACTCGTTATTCTGTGCCAAAATTGTAAATGTCTGCAACTCAAGTATGAATAGTTTTAGTTTCTGATCCCTTTATGAGTCGGAGACTGCCCGACGAGTACATGAACTATAGCAATACAAAAATATCTCTTGGCGGGTAATTAATAGATCCTCTAAAAATAACGACTGCAGATATAATTCAATAACATATTACTGCAGAGAAGTATAGTGATGACGTACTTACTTACTGCGCATGATATATGCTCGGCTAAGCCACTTATGTGATTCGAAAAAAGATATACGATTTCGCATAATTCAGTAATTGATTCACCCAATAATTCTTCTAGAAGTGATACAGAAAGTTGTGGAGTCCAGTGGTTCTTCTAGGCAGTTACCAGAGAGATAATAGGACTCATCATTGGGGACCCTCTCCTTTCGCATCTTCCATCACGATAGTAATAACCTCTATCACGTTCACTATATTCATTATATTCACCGTATCTATCATCCGATTCATCTGGCATCTCTTCTTCAGAATCATCGGAATCTGGATTATCATTAGTCTAACCTCGATATACCGATATTTGATATACCGATATACTATTAAAAACTTGATATACTGATAAAATTTTATTTTCCCACTATATGTGAAGACATATAAATATCGGTATAACTTTGATATAACGATATTTTCTAAAAATTTCATATATGTTCCGATATATCATTATATAAAGGTTTGACTGTATATGATTTGGAATAGCAAACGTGCGTATTATCTGGTTCTGAAGAGACTACATCATTCACCTCATCAAAATACACATCATCATCGTAGTTATTTACCTTAGCCTGTATTGCTGAAACTAAGGGCTTTGCTTGCTCCTCTAATATATTATCCTGATGATTCAAAATCTCCTCTTCAGAATCGATAATAGGGCTATCCTGATCAGGTCCCTTTGAGACCCCATTTGATAACTCAGTGTTGGGATTTTCGGAGAAATAATCAATAATAGTTTGAATTTGACTATCAGATAATTCTGATATAGAATTTGCACTATACGTTGTGATATACTTGATCTTATCAATTCCTATTTTCTCAAATAAGCTTCTTGCTCTCTGAGTTTGTTTTAGTATTGTGTTGCGTTTAGTACTAGGAGGAAGGAGTTTAGTAAGATTGTCATAAATCATACCTTTTGCTTTTTTCTTGCCAACTTTATACTCGTTCATAAACTCTACAGTCTTTTTATCGAATTCTATAATATAGAAACACCAACACAATAATTCTTTTTGATTAACTCGAATCACTTCATCTTTTGCATCCCATGCTTCTTGTATTAAGCAGGCTAGATTTTGCAATATACTTGGGGATCATCTGTATCAGATTTTTCATGATGGCCCGTCATGGAAATTTCAGTCTCATGATTTTTCTCAGGTGCCGAAGTGGTGAAATCAAACACATTCTGTACAATATTCTCTGCTTCCCTCTTCTTATGTGATTGAGATTTTTTCGTTACAGAAGATGAGTCCTGGATAGCTGATTCATGCAATAATTTCTTTTCCCTATTCTTCTGCCAAATCTCATTGCTAACACTTTTCTTATACACCTCAACTAAGAAAATGTCCGTCTCCCTTTCCTCTATTGACTTGATGTTTGTGTTATCACTAGTTGCTCTATTTATAGGCTGATCTATTACAGGATAAGAAGCATCCAGCTGTGGTAGTTGTTACCTTCGATATCTCTTTTTCTCTAGCAGAGCATAAGTTCTGCATGTTAGTAACGTGCTGTGGTTGCTGAGGCCTTGTGAAATTGGAGAAATCGAAATTATGTATTAGTTTGGCTAATTCAGCTTTAAGCTCAGCATTTCTGCACTATTTTTCTCCAATTCCTCGATTTTGACCTTGTGTTTGGCATTTTTAGCATCATGCTTTGCATTTTCCTCAATAATCTGCCTCAACTTCGCATTCCAGCCTCAATCTTGGCAAACTTTAGTAACTTCTCTTTAAGTTCAGGAATCTCAGCACTCTTTTTCCTAAGCTCTGCAATCTCAGCTAAGAGCTTGGAATTTAATTCTCTCAGTGAATCAATGGATTGCATGTTTGATAATAATTTTTTATATAAGATGGAATAATTCAAAGTTCGTTAGCATAGATAAAAAAAGGTAATATCCCCATCGGAATTACTGATTTATTGATGTAAAAAATAAATTACAAGATTCAGTAATACATAAATATAAACTTGTTTTACAAAGTGAAATAGAGTTTCTATACTAATGCCTGCTGGTATTTTGTTCATCTAAGCTATCTATATACTAACGCATTATTCCAACATCAACTCCAATCTGATTTCATTTGTCTCCAACATCGGTATTCTGGATAAAATAAAATGGTTGTCAGTTATGCATAGAACATTGCAGAGTCAGAAATAAATTAACAGTATTGACCTTGGTAAAACTCACCGAAAGTTTATATTTTCCGCTAAATAATGTCCTCGAAATTTCTGAACAAAAAAATAGATATTAGCTTTGCAAGCTCTGCGTTTTATTGCAAAATGCACAGCCACGATCAAAATATTTATACCTTAATTGTGAAGTAACTCGTCAACACTTCTTTCAAACTGCAATATCAGTTTCTTTTAAACGAGTCCATAACGTTTAAATAGTATGACAGCCAGAGTAAAACATAGAGCGTTACTGCGCTTTATTAATAAAAAAAGCCACTGATACATTTGCCACTCTGATTAGTCGATTAGTGAAATACGGTCAAATGTATGTTATGTTAAATATGTATTTTTTTATATGAATGTGATTTTGATGTAAAAAGAAGAGCGACTACTTGTACAACCTAAATTTATTGTAACATTAACTTATTCCACATTTCCACATGTATACAATCTGATAATGCTGATCATTTTTTTTTTATAGTTATAATAAGATGAAATCAAGCTGATGATGATAGTTGTGTCATTTTGACATTTTGACACCATAAAAATTGTATTATGATTAGGGCAGTGACATATATTATGTAATATCAGTTTAATTAAACCCCACCCCAATGTAAGATTTTGTATAACCAATCAAATTATAATATTAAGTCACATGATCATATATAGGTGTAAGGTAAGAATTTTTTTAACTCCCCACCTAAAATATTATGTAATAAATGTTACTGCCCTTAAAAGTTGAAAGATTATTCCAAATTTGGTAATTAATATCGAGATTAAAATATATATATACCCTCAAACTTTTGATAGTTTTCAGTTTTTGTCATTTTAAATCTGATGAAAATCTTCCAAATCAAAAAAATATTTGGTAAGGGAAATATATAAATTTTTTGTTTTAGTGAAGTCTACTAATAACATTCTGTCCTTCAGAAATGCCATCTACAAATACTTCTTCTGTCGCACCTGTCACCACTACTACTTCTGTCACACCGGTCGCAACTACCACAACTACTCCTGAGCTAACAGAAGAACTAAGGAATTTCGTGACAGTCTGCTAGAAATGCTCATGTATTACAACCGTATTACAAGTCATGAAGACAAAGTAGCTTACCTTGAGTCATTGAGAACAACAGTGAGAGCAACCTCAACTGTCGCACCGGTCACAACTGTTACTGTTACTCCTGAGCTAACGGAAGAACTAAGGACATTTCGTGACAGTCTGGCACCAGAAACGCTCATGTATTACAATTGTATTACAAGTCATGAAGGCAAGGTAGCTTATCTTGAGTCATTGAGAGCAACAGTGAGAACAACTATGAAGAGAGAACATAAAAAAGGGGTATGATTCATTTTGTTTATTTGTTTTGTTATTTACCACAAATTGTTATTCATTTCAAACAGCTCCTACGTTTTCTCAATTTTTTTAATAGGAAGTCATCATCAAACTACTTATTAATTTAACGGTCTTTCTTATTGTCATTATTTTTATTGTTATAAAATCCAATTCCAACAACCCAATATATATATGATATCGGTTCATTTATAATTTCATACAGCGTTCAATGCATTGACATTCATATAATTTTATATAATACCAAAGGATTTAATAAAAGATTTATACTTGTATTGGTTCCTACAATTATTTGTAGCATTGCTGTAAGGTTAATGATTAAATTTAACATTGATCCGACTACTGCGATGACTTTGACTGGTCTGGGAATATTATTTACTGATTGGTTTTCAAAATATGTAGTTTAATAATATGCAAGCAAATCATGAAATTATGAGCAATGGTTTAATGGTACACTTACATTAAACCAATATTGTTTTTTTTTCTGGCTGACATACATTATCTCTGATGCAATTATATTTTTCAGTTTTCAATTTATACATACATACATGTAATACTGCATACTACACACGAGTTCACAGAAAGGACTGACTGTCTTGATCAAAATGTGGCAAAAAATTTCATTTAAAAAAGCAAAGAAAAGTACATTTATTGAGTATTGCCTTGACGGCCAGCTGAGATGCTATCTATTCATTTGCTACAAATTTATCTAGTTCATTTTTTTGTTGTAATTACTAACATGTGATATTAATATGTTTATGTGTCATGTGAAATCGGATTAAGCATAACAAAGAATTACTTTATCAGTTATCTTTGTTAATAAAATTATTGTTGTTATTTAAATTATTATTAAAGTTTTTTATTAGCTTAGAAGGTTAAAGTGAGTTGATTTGCGAAATCAATAAATAGATAAATAAATAATAAGTAAATAATAATTTAAAAACTTGAATCAGATTGCGTTTCAAAAATAATAAAAATATTGGATACGTGATTTTAAGAAATTTTCAGGGGAAAAGGACTTTCTTTGTTGAGATAAAAACAACTCAAAAAAAAAAAAAAAGATATTAAAAATAGAATAAAAAATTTATGAAAATTGACTAACTTTAAAGGATAAAAAGAGTCAACTTTAGACGATTTCATTACTTTTACAACACAAAAATTCCAATAGTTATAATGAAATAAAAAAATAATTATTTACTTAAGAAAGATTTTAATTTGAGGACAAAATGAAAATATTAGAAGTTCCTTCTATTTTCTATCTTGATAGATGATATCTAAAAATTCGAAGGATACAAAAACAAAGGATTGATTATTTATATATTTTATAAAATATGGTGCAACCATAGACTTGAGCTATTTTTAAAAATACGGATGGTTTTCTGGGTATCAAAGGATTTTATCAAAATTATTTTTCTAATCCGTTTTTGGACCAAATTTTTTAAAAAATTTTTTTTTTATTTTATAAAAATTTATCAAAATTTTTTTTTCTAACTTATTTTATAAAAATACGGATGGTTTTCTGGGTATCAAAGGATTAATTATCAAAATTTTTTTATTTTTTATTTTATAAAAATTTATCAAATTTTTTTTTTCTAACTTAATTTTTATAAAAATATGGATGGTTTTCTGGTCACCACCAAATAAAATTATTGTTTATATCGAGGCTTGATTTTTTCTTATCAAATGGCAGATATTTTCATAACTTTATTTACGAGGTTGTGAATGATTTCATATAATTTATTTCTTAATAGAGCTGTATCTAATTTAAAAAAGCGTGTATATCATATAAACACGATTCCAATTTAAAAAGCAAATAAAGAAATACAGAAAATTATTTAGAATGCAACCAAGGGAATTCTACTTCGAGAAATTAAATTGGATCTTGTTACGTGCTGCAATTAAAAATAATAATGACAATAACAGATAATAATAATTTCTGTGAATCTATCATTGTTAAAATTTTTTTTTTCATACATAATGTCGATGAAAGATTTTGCTATGCTCCTTTTTTGCAGCGTTAGTTCCAAGTGAGAAAGACTTGACTAAAAACAATAAATAGGAAAATTTATTTTATTTTATTTTATTTTATTTTGAATCTTTTATTGGAAAAAAAAAGTTTTTGAATCTTATTTTTAAAATTTTCAATTTTTCATTTATGTAAAAAGATCAACTCTGGCATTGACAATAAAAATAACTGATAGAATTAACAGATTTAGTATCTCTTTGTTCTATTATTGATATAATTATTGAACTTAAAATAAAAATATCGTATATTTGGAACCCATTCTAACCATATGTTTTTGTTACTGTAAAACTTTAATAATAAATCTAAAAAGTTTTATTATTTTCCAAACACACTTTATATCTATGAAACTCCATAAATGTATTAGCCATAATTCTGAGTTTTCATTCATAAAACTATTAAATTTATATTTAATATCTATAAATAAAATCGCTTATTTAATACTAGTAATAAATTGAGTATTTTTATTTAAAAATTTTTTGTATATGTACTGTACATTACTTTACAAATTTTACTTGAAGTCATAATTCTAATCCATTAATTTTTTACGTTCTTCAATTTCATAAACCTCATCTACATATCTATTGCTCAGCATCTTGTGATATTACTCACCGGCTAAGAAGGATAATAATTTAGACATTGTTAAAAAAAAATTTCAATAGAAGTAACGAAATATCAATTTCTTTAGGTTCAAAGTAACTTATAAGTTACATGGTTGTATAGTTATGTAGGGGGAATAAAAGACTCTCCACAAAAATTTTAATATTTATTTTTGATTCTTTATCCCTTCTATTGTGGTAATGAATATATATTCTTCATGTGAAAAGATGTATTAATTAGATCTGCCATTCAGTTACACACGTCAAATGACCAAAAACAGGCAAAAAAAATGGCTAGAATTGCATAAACTATTCGCAAATTTATATAAACTATTTACAAATAGTATAGGTTAATTTGCAAATAGCCAAAAACAGCCAAGAATAGCCAAGAATAGCCAAGAATAGCCACTGCTTTTTGTGCCATTTTTTTTGCCGATTTTTAGCATTTCGACCTGTGTTATAGACTCATTTTATTTACGTAGAAATGGTAAACAAAATCGTACCAAAGAAAAGAGTATTACAGTATGTTAACAAATGATCTAACTATTATATCCTAGTAAATACTGTCCACAACTTTTCCATGGTTTATAAAACACGGTTGGTTACATAGCCCTTAATAATACAGTTAATCCAAGCCCAAATAGCTTTTCTTGTTCCTGACTGAGGAGCTGAAACATGATGATAAAAATTAGACAACATTTGACTAGTTATATTAAATCCCAATTGCCCAATGTCATCTGCTAAAGATTTGTACGTGATTCCAAAATGCGCTTTCTCATAATCAAACAATTTGACAAATAACTTTCACAACATTTCAGTTTCAGTAGTATAAGCCCGAGGATATTTACCATATTTTTGGTAAATGGGCATATTGATTACTTCTTTGCGGGATACCAATTTTTCTTTTGTTTGCTGATGTTCAACTAGTTTATTAACCGAGGGCATTTTGACATCTTTTATCTGATGTTTCTGATGTTCGACTAACTTATTAACTGAGGACATTTTGATGACGATACCAACAACGAATTTCCCTACTTTTGCAACCAAGTAGATCTTATTGGTAAGTTTGTCCTTTTTCTGCACCCAGGGATGCTAATAGCAATGTGCACTTCTTTGTCACCACTTGAATAGTAAGGTGCCAAAATGCCATTTGAATAACGAAGAATTATTTTTTTATCTTGGTCTTTAGAGGTTAAGACCTTGTCACCATATACTTCGTCATATGGATCGTTGAAGGAAACTGGGTCAGCTTTTGTTAATAATGCAACTTTGCTCTGAATTAATAATTCAAGAACTTGATGAATTATTCTACCCTAAGATTCATCAAAATCATAGTTATTTCCATCGGCAATTTCTATTAATGTTTAACTATCAGTACATTTAATAGTTTAAATATTATTTAAACGAAATAATATATTAATACCTTTGGACAAAATGGACAGGTTTTCGAACATTTTTTTTTTTAGGAATCTCATTCTTTTGAGAAATAAATTTTCTATTAAATATGATAAATATGACATCAACCCAACGTATATGTCACATAATCATGCAATCATGCAGGTTTGTGTGACACAACTGATAGTGGTGTAATTACTGCGCATAGCATGTACTGCGAAGAAGAATAAATGATGTTTTACTGTGCACGATATCTAAGCTGCCACCCACATGATTTGAAAAAAGGTATGCGATCCACTTTAAACATTCATGATACTGCTTATGCTCTAGCGCCTGATTCAAAGAATTGTTCTGGCTCAACTAGGTGAAGAGGTTTTTGACGTAAATTAAAGATAAGTATATCTTAGTAAATATCTCTCCAGCTATGGAAAAAAGCTCACTAATCGTTTCTGGTCCTAGGACGGTAATAATACGGTGGTAATCAGTCAGAGACTGCTCAAAGAGCAAAATTATTTGGGCAGAGCCCAGTTACACTGGAATGACGAATGTGGGAAAATGGCTATATTAGACGGTTTTTTATGCATTTTTTACATATTTTGCCTCTCTCTATTTCCAAAAGATTATGCTCACCAGTGTAAATTTGGGTTAATAAAAAAGATTTGGTGAAGATGCTTGGAAAAAGCTTTATCAAGACCGGGAAGCTCATCAATGTTTTATCCTTCTTAGACTATTTACCATGCGCCTTCCTAATTTATCTGAGCAAGCAAAAAATGGATTATTTGTCACATTTTCTAGATCTAATTCATTTGGAATATTAGAACACAATGCATTATTAGATGCTCTAATCATCCTGTGAAAGGTTTAAATCTTTTCGAATATGATAAACTAGGGTTTGATTTAATAAACAATGCGAAATTTCAAAAATCAAGCTCTGATGGATTACCTTGCTAACTGATATGGCTGATATTATTTTTTTCACAATAGGAATTATTCAATGTTAGACTCACTTTATTAATACACGCAAAAAATAAATACAAATTGTATCTTAGAATGCGTGTCGCACAGCCCCTATTATTTGGCAAGAATTTCTCTGATATCTTCTGCGTATTTTCAAGTAATCGATATCACATGACCGGCCTATGCTACTATTGTGAACTTGTGTTTATTGCTTGAAGTGTTGCAGGTAAGGCAATATTCCAACTTATCTTGGAAATACAACTTCACTATTCAGGATCATAAGGAGTTGATTCCCATTTTCACAGTACCATTCCCATGTTTTCCATTACAAATGGGTCATGGTGAACTTCATGGTTGAGCAGATACAAAATTATAATTATCAATCCCTCTAAAACTATTTTGGAATTTCGAGTATGTGAAATGCTCTAACACGGATTTGATAATTAACTTTGAATCAGTTTTGGTTTTGAAGGTAATAGGCTTGAAATCAGATGCTTGAGGTTTTTCTTATATACTTATCATGGCTTACCATGGCTCATTTCCAGTTTCTTTTTTTATATCTTTTGTATAAATTGGTATAAATGTTATCTGTCAAAATGCTTGGTAACCCACTTAATTTGGCATGCCAATCCAGGTATTCAGGAGTTAATATTTATCGGACTTGGTCATGTTGTGATTACAGATTAATTTAAATTAGGTAACAGTTGACATAAATTAGTGCTAAAAAAATATCATAATGAAATGTGAGCAAATTAAATAAGAAACTATGCAGTTATTCCAATTTCACGCTGTTCAAATTTAATAAAATAAGATCCAGCCTCATATTTACCTTCTAGGCCTTCCTCATTATCATGATCTAACTTGCATAATGGGCATGATGACTCATCAGCAATTCCATAATAATTGAAATTGACACTACTAAATTCTCTATATAAAGTAGGATATTGATCTAATGCTTTGTTGTGAAAATAGGATCGGTCACAGGTTGAATTAGATTGAGATGTAATATATTGCTAATGTACTTATCTCAGCCTTAATTTGATCATTCTCCTGAGAGAGCAGTTTTCAAAGTCACATGACTCTGATCGTGAATGGTGTTTCATTGAGTGAACTTGTTATTGAATTCACATAATTTATTATATTTTGGATTTTGTTGGTAATTGAGACTCAAAATAGCATTTGCGCTACAAGAGACCTGTTTAATTTTCTCTAGTATGGTGCATGGGTATCGGGGAAATCTACATGAGTGCACTGATTTAGAAAAATATTAAAGGATGCTGGTTATAATTGCCTTTAGTAAGTTCTGATTCGCTAACTGGTTACATTGTATGCAATCTAACTGATCGCTACTATTTCTTTTTTCTTTGGTATAGTGTAAGTTTTAAGCATGTTAAAATACAATCTGAGGATGTTTTGGAAGACATTAAGCGCTTGCATCAAGCAAAATGCTTGTGTCCACATCAATTTCAAATCTTTAAGTTCTTTCGAGTCTGCTGATGATTTGAAAATAAATTCTTCTGATGATTTTCAAAAAACATTTGATCAAAGCAAATGGAAGAAATGAATTGTTCTCCTCATTGATGAGTTCGATAAACTGTATGAAGCGGATGAAGATGTCAGATCCTCGTGTCTAAAAACTTTTCATGGCATGATAAGCTTAAGAGATAACTATGCTATGTGGTCTATTGTCGCCATCGGCACCTTCAGTATTCTTTATCTAAAATCAAAAAAAGCGATAACACCCTTTAATATTAGTCAGTCATACCAGAACCCAAATTTTATGTGGGATCAAGTGCAGTTCCTATATATATAATGAATTTGTGAATGAATTCGATTTCACCATTGATCTGAAGATTATTGAAGATATCTATAACCAGACAACCAGGTATGTTAAGCTGACTGGAGAGTCACGTTAAATCAAAATCTAAAATTCATTTTTTCTTATGATTCTGTTATTTGACAGGCATGCTGGACTCGTCTGCCTTTGCGGACGTTCTATCCAAAATAATTTAGTTGAGGAAATTGAGATGACAAGCTTAGCTTTTCAAGCTGGTTGAAATTTGCTTTAAAACTATTGCAAAAGAAGATATTCGGATATTCTACCTTCAATAAAATAATTGATATGCTTAAAGATAAGAATGCCAAGCCTGCTATTGATCTTCTTCAATCTAGGTTCTCAGGAGTTCTTGATTTTGTAACAATCTATAATGACGTAGAAGATCAACTAGCACAATTCTTGGTAGCCGAGGGTGTGTTAATCAGGGATGAAATGACCAAGTATGCATATAAAATGTCATCTTCTCTTATAGATATGCTGATTTGGCAAAGAGTTATTCCTCTTGTATACAAGTCTTTCCCAAAAAGTGCAGTCCCCAAAAATTGTGATCTCTTGGATATTCCCAATATCTTGCAGATAGCCGTCTAGTTCTTCAATAAAGACATCATTTCTAGTGCATTTGATAAGTCATATAAGGTTGCAGATGATTTGTATGTTAATGGTATAAAAAATATCCAAGTTCCTCAAGAAAGTGTGTACGACACAGAGCTGTGCAGGGTTTTGGTTAATTGGATTGTCAAGGCGGGTGGCATCGAGGTCGATGGACAGTGGCATATAGTAGAAAATTGTGACAACAGAAGAAATAAGCACTTATATAGTAATATAGTAATTACAGCAGACCATCAAAGAATTGTTCTTGAGCTTCTTGCCACTGCAACGCAAAATGACCTTGATGAGCACTTCAAAAGTGTTCTTAAGTATGCTGAACTATTATCTGCAGACGAAATTTGGATAGTTCATTTTATGTGTGAAGATGGTTATACAGCTCGGAAACTTCATTGGCCACTCAATGATAAAATTAATGTCATACACTTCTTTCACAACCGGAGGATGCTTAATGTACTAATGAATGCTCGATATGCAGATAGCAATTGTACCATTAAGTTTATTGTAGATCAGGTTGTACCATTACAATCTTAGTTAACTTTTTATAATACAATATGAAAGTTCTAAAACTCTGATTTTTAATGCTTATTAGTTTAGTAATATTTGGGTTTGTTGTAAAGTTGTAAAACTGTAAATATAAAAGTGAGAAATCTTTTTGTGTATTATGATCAGCACAGGTTGTATTATTCTATAATGATGCTAAGTTTATCATTACAATAAAAAAACATAATGATGCAGTATTCATACACCACAAACTTTGGTAAACTTTCAGTAAGAGTTATCAAAGAGAGGGAGTATACGGATCCTAGGCCATTTAATGCAAGTCTTCCAATATCAAGTTATTCTTTGCTTTCAGGTTTCTTATAAATTTTTTACAACTAACTTGTATCGCTAACTATGAGAATCTCACTACTATAATCTTTCACTACCTGATTTCTCACCGATATCTACAAAATTTTCTTCTATCAATAAAATTATTTCCGAGTCACGAATTTCTTTTGATTCAATTACACGTGATCGGTAATGTTGGCCAGAACTATCATAATGTCAGCCTACGTTACATTCATATAGACAGATCATTTTGGCTAAAATTATGATCGACATTCCAATCATCAAGTGAGTCAAATCCGCGAGTATATGTGTGCGGAGTTGACCAAAATTATAAACAATTTTGGCCTGCACTATGACATTGACTCATGTGAGTTTACTCTTTGAGTCAGAAATTCTTTACTCGTTTTACTCTATTACAACGATAAATAAGGAAATGAAACAATTTATGTGTAAAAAAAAATAAGTTATAAAAGAACTTTATAATAGAACAATTTAAAAATTGTCAAATATGTTACAAATTTTCTGAAGTAACTACTGTATATACTCTTAAAAGAAAATAAAATTGAACTTGAACCAGATACTAATCACAAAAGTGTAGACTTTTATGAAATTGAAGGCAATTATATAACTTTGAGCTTTATTTGTGAGGTATGTAACAAAAGAGACACAACAATATAAATTGGTTACATACTGTATAAATATTGATAAATTAAATAATTTAAATAAAATTTTAAAAATACATTTGACTAAATGTGAATGTAAATTTTCTGTTCTACGGACTTTTTCAGTGAAAAATAAAATTCTTGACAAATAAATACCAATTTCCGCAATCGTTCATTTTTAATATTTATCGCTTGAAGCTTTTCGTATGTTTCAAGAATACGTTCATAATTAATTGGTGGGGCTAATCGAAGATGTAAATTAAAATTATTTTCTAAGGAAAATATTAGGTATAAGATTTTACTTACCCTCCTCATCAAGATATTTTTTATAACTAAGTTTAATTGTAAAAAAAAAGATTAAAGATTTGTCTAAAAAAAGGAGAATATGTAAAATATTTTTGTTACTTACTGATTTTCGATTTGTTTTGGTGTGTATTGTGGCAATATTTTGCTTATCCTTATAAAACAATCATCAAGATGTCCATACATTCTCACGGAATGTCTGATACGATTATTTTCCTATAAGGAAACCACACATTTCGTTAATATTATTTAACGTATTTTTTCTTGTTAAAGAGTAATGATCAATCTATTTACTTCAAGACCGAATTTACACATTTTAACTTAGTGTTGATTATTAAGAAAAGAAAAAATAATTCGAAAATGATAAAAAAAAAATAGATTTGGATTTTTGAGACTTATATAGAAAATCAGATAGAAACAGTAATTATTTACTATTTCTTTAGCTTTAAAGCTTCTTTGTATTTTTTTGCCTTTTCTATAATTAACTGAAAGATCCGCAGATCTTTCGGCTGTGTTATTTACTGCGCTTATTGCAAAAGCCTTAAAAAAGAAATTCTGACATTCTTGATTTTTTGATTATTATTTGCTGATTACGTAACAGTCGTAACAGATTTAAAAGATAACTGAAATAACCCCTACAATTTATTATATTCTTTCCAAAAAGGATTGATTATATTTGTTCCCATAATTAATATTTATTAATAATGATCATCTTTGCGCCACTAGAGTCTGGGTTATAAAAATAATTACACAAAGAATACAAATAGACAATCAAATGAAATTCCATAAAAAGTAATAGTGAATGAGAAAAGATAAAACCTTTATTATCATCATAAACTTTAAATTCAAATTATGTAACAATTAACTTTTAAAATGTATAATAATGTGAAGTATGCCAAAAAACATTCTCCTGATTTTTGTGTTAGCACAAAAGTAATATTAATGGTTCTAAATAACAAATTATTAATAATTGTAATTGTAAACAAATAAAAAAAATAATGAAATTTTTTGAATGTAAAATGAATATTGTTGTGTGGAGTTTCGGAATTTGTTATCTCTCGTCTTTTATTTAGATAATTCATTTTGAAAAATAAAATCGACCCAAACAAAGTAACTTATCAAAGAAAACGGTTAGTATGATCAAATTTGATAAATTATTTTTTTCTTTCTCAAAAAATGGGGTTGTACTTTCTAGAATTGGCTTTTTTTTCTTGAATTATGGAATTAAATGTGGTCAACTGACAATCAACTGTAATCTTGCTGATACTTTACATATTTTCATATTTATTTGTCTAAACAAAATGATTTTTTTGTTATCTGAGGCGTAGTGCAGGACAACAATTAATATTGCAGATCATGTATCTATGTGTATTATTTATTTCATGGGGAATTGGAAATAAGCTTATTAATTTATTGTCATGTGATTACAACACATAGATCCCGTTTTCCGTAGTTAATATTAACAGGGAGAGATAAGTATCAAAGTTTTTAAATATTAACATTGTAATTTCTACTGTTTTAAGGTACATTCATCCTTTTAATCATGGATTTAGCTATACTAACCTATTGGATAATTCAAAGTATCATCAATAATTCTTCCTTTCTTCTCATCTAAAGAAAATAAATAATTAAGATATAGTGACAAAATAGATTATTTTATCTCTATTTCGTTAATTCAATTAATATTATCAATCTTTGATGCTAATACGCATCGCCTATTTTTGTTAATATTATTACCACTTATCAGATATATATATATATACACGAGTATAAAATGTAGCAAAAAAAAAAAATAAATTACTTGCGCATTTTTTTCGAGACAGATTTATGACTAAATTATGATAATGTCAGCCAGTTTCTAAAAAAGGTAAAGATCTACATGATTATTAACCATGCTACGATTGCTACAACTGCTACGTTTACTTACGATACAAGTTATTATTTGTTTAAATAAAAATAATTTTAATACACTTGATATTTGATATAATAAAATAATGAAAAAACAAAAATTTTAATGATTTTTTTTTATTTAACCGCTCCTTTTGATTTTTTATTTTTTTATTTGAACAATGATTTTTTTTCTCATTAACTACTGACAAAGTTTACATAGGTAATATACTGCGCATAGAATTAACTATTCAAAAATTAATATGACATAAATATTTAATTTATAACTAATATATATACAATATTTCTTGAAAATGTTTATATTATCACCTTAATTGATTTTTTATTACTTGTTGAATAATCTGAAAAATGCAAGTGAATGGTATATATAAATTCACAATTTCCACAGATTTTTCAATAAATATGAAGTTTCAAATATTAAAGAATTGGAAAAAATCATTTTTTTTAAATGTAATAGATTTTTTACTTATCATATCAATTCCACATTTTAAAAGTTATAACAAAGACAGCAGATTAACTTTGCATTTTAATATAGCCTTAACATTCAGATTTCTGCAATTAAAATTTGTTATTGTATATTTAATTAAATAAATTTATATTGCAGGACACTGGAAAGTCTCATATTGGTACTATAAGGTGCTGACTATTAGTTCTTTCAGAGCCGGAATTATAATAATGCCAGCCGGCATCTAAAAAAAATTATCAATAAAAGGAACAATCTACACGTGTATATGGTCATTTTGGTCCAGAGTCCTATCGCAACATATACTAAATTTAGAATTTCATGCTCTAATAATTTTTTCCTGCGCTTTGAATCATATTTTTGATTTAAATCGATGTATATGGTAAAAATTTCATGTATTTAAACTTTGTTTTTATTATAAACTGATTATCTAATATTATTTTTTTAGTAAATCCATTTGGTGAAAAATGACGAAACCATAAAAGACTCCAAAGGAATTAATCATATCATATCACATTAACTCAGGTTTGTTCACTGAAATACACGGGATATAGAATAATAAAATCATCTTTCAATTTGGTGAAATCAATGAGAATTTCTTCAATGAATATTGGACTTTATTATTGAAGAAAAGAATAAAATAGTACTATAACAATGATAATAATAAAGGCAAAAATAGAGAATGAGAATATTATGTAAGATGCAAAATTGAATAACAGAGTAACTATTTCATCTTAAATTGAAAATAAATTTGTAGTTTTTATATAAATATGAATCTTTATCTTAACTTGCTATCATGGCTCATTTTTTTTATCAGCCAAATCACAAATTAGAAGTCTAGTCTGGCGTTCTTTTTGGCAAATTTACTGTGGTGATAATATAATCCTTTTCATCTACTTTTCCTGGATATGTAACAGACAGTGGAACATTATTTTTATATTCTCTCATTAGCCTTCTCTTTCTTCCGAAATTATTGATTTATTAGACGCACCATCATCAATTTCAATGTCTTCATCTAAAATATTAATATTATTCACATTTTCTAAAGCCATATCTTGTAAAAAAAATATTTATTTGGTATTAAAATTAGTGAAATTACGGATATTAATATTTCCGAAAAAAATATTTAGAGAAAAAAAATTAATTATTCGTGTGAAAGTTTTTTTATTGAGTGAAAAAAAACCAGATTATCATATATAGATTCCTTGAGGTAATTCCGATTTTTTTATAAAGATCCAAGTCCCTAATTGTTAAACCATAAAGAGATCCTATTTATAGTTCCAATGTGGATATCCTAATCTGATATCTTAGAACTGAGTAGGATGTTCCCAATGTTCCCAATTGGAGTCCGGAAGATCATCCAGATTAGTTTATAATTATTACCACATTTATAAATATTTTTAAAGATAAAAAATAAATACAGAACATTAACAAGACAATATTTTGAAAAAAGTCTCAGTCCAAAGAGCGAGTCTTTCTTATATAAAATACTAAATGATTATATAAAAATAAAACTCTATAAAAAGTAAAATCAGAAGTAAGCTACGTTGCTGTAATTCCAATATATCCATGTTTGCTTCCTTATCATTCAAAGATCAGTTTTAAGATGAGTTGATGTAATTGATTTTGACTTTAAATATAAGTTGTTTTTTTACATAGACTTTGAATAATGAATACACTAACTTTTTGTGGAATCTTATGACAAATTAGCTAAATTTACTTGTGCTTGAAGAGAAACCTGTCCATATGATAATAATATGACATTGCAATAGAGGCACAGGCGCAAATGATCCATATCCAAATGATAGTATCTGTTTATAACTGTAAGTAAAATTATCATTTTGAAGAAATATGAAGAGGTAAAATGATTTTGTTTATATATATTGTTATTATCATGATGAATGGCAATTATCATTGGATCATTATTGGTAAATAGTATAAGAGGCAAAAGATTATTAGTTGCTTCTAATGTACATTGTAAAATTCTACTATAGTTTCACTGTATTATTTCTTGCTGTCAAGTTTCACTAATAATTTTTCTTTGTTCTCAAACTTCTTTTGGCTAATATTGAATTTACTATTATGGATAATAAAGGGAAATAAAGAATGTATTATTTTTTAAAATTTATATATTTCTTATTTTTTTGATTAACAAGAAGTATATAATAATTTAATGAGAAATTACTAAATGTTTCAACCATGATTTACGCAAATATTTGTATCAAATTTTTATTTTGGGTCTTACTATTATATATTTTTCATCCATACTTATTATCATTATTTTTATCAAATGATCCTTCCATTTTTGAAACTCTGCTTTCTAAAGCTTTTTGATTAGCTGGTTGATATAGTCAATATGTGATAGCATTTGAATGGTTGTAATGGTTATAATAGTAGTTGAGTAAGAATATGTAAGTAAGATAATTCATATATCTAATATTAGGCTTCTTAGAGCTGGAAAAATACTGCTTCTAGTGTGATCTTGTTTATGATCACCATATAATGGGATCATACAAATTAAATGCGTCTGGACCATCTGGTCTAAGTTGTATAAGGTAATATTAAATAACATAATGTCAACAAACAATATGTTTTCTACATTTCCATTGAGCTATATTAACCAACCCTACTTAATTCATAGATTTGACATTAGCATTGATTCAACATGGAATTTAATAATTAGTTCTTGTTCCATTTCTGAACATAAAAGTAAAAAAAAGACCATTCCTCTGCCAGTTAATTTAATTACTTCTTTTTCTTCACCATGACATCATATGTAAATAAATATGCATCTGTGAAACTCATTTGGGTGGCCCTACTCTACAACTATTCGTATTACTCTTTATTTCTTCACTAAAAATCTATAATTACTTTTTTTAAAGTTTATTGTTCTTGTTAAAATCCTCTCAGAACCTAATGATGCAATAAGGAATCCGCCTAAATAACCATCATCATCTTCTATTTCAATTCTTTCATCCTAAATTCCTGTTTTATTTTGCCTAAATTCACCTTTACTTGCAATATTTATATAACTACGAATTTGTTCCAAACCATCATCGATTATATTTCGTACTATTGCCAATCTATATTTTTTTATCGTCTTTTGAACAATACATATAATTTCTACCCATTAAAACATCTTCAGGTTCAGTTTTTAATTTGTCATTCGGATTTTTCCATATTTTACATATGTTATCACATTGTGCACACAACAGCCTTTTGCTGGTAATAATTGATCTTTGTAGGTGAATAATAATCCTAGTCTTAGTACTAATTTGTTATCAGGTGTATCATTAGTATCAGTTGATAAAACTGCTTCACTAATATGATGCAATTCTTTGAGAGAATCTTTGGTAAGAATACATCAAAGCTGAGAGTCCCCTTGCTAATTTGATTATATTGCAACATTGGATTTCGATCCATATTGATTTTAACTACATAATTACTATTGTTTGTTTATCAATAAATATAAAGTGATAATTATTAATTAATAAAATCTTTAATTTAAAATAGTAAATAGTTTCCAATTATTCTAATATTGTAGGATTTCATGTAGTGATACATCTTTAAAATGATGCAAATAATTTTATCATAGGAAAAAAAAAAATTTGAGAACAAAGAATCAAAAAATTGCACTATTCAAGCAGTCAGGATTTTCCTTGAATTTCGTTCATAGTAAACAAATACATGGAATTTTTTTCCACTATGGAAATATCATTTCTTTGTACAGTATACCAAAGTTAAGGGATTATACCAAGATGCTTGCATACATAAGGTTGTTATTCTCCTATACCAATTTTCTATAAAATGTTTAAATTGTAACTTGTTCATTCTTATGATAATTGCAATAACATTCAAATTTTAAATTCTACTTTTTTGTAAGTATGTTAATACTTTTTAAAAACAAATTCCTTGTATTTAATAAAGAAAGAAATTATTTTATAATTTTCATTGGTATGATAATTTTGGTGAAAATACTTCGATTATCATTTATTTGTCAATTTCTTTTGGACAATTTTTTTGATTTGATTGCAAGCTGATTCTTGTTATTAATTCTTATATAGGGATTGGTAAAACATTTGTGACTTGTGGATCATAGTGTTCTAAAAGAGTCAGATTACATTGTGATGGACTCAATTTGTGAATCTGTGTATAGAAATAGCAGTATTGATTCCAGAAAACAACTGCATTATAAAGCAAATGTTTATCATTAAATTTTTTAGTTCCGGTAAAAAAAGAAAATATGTGTATAAAATATAAAATATACTTAAATATTTTGAATGTTTAATAATATAATAACTGCTGAAATAATTATTTTCTCTAATTTTTCAATTTTATCACATTGGTAATAGTATTGGTCTGGGTGTCCCATGCCTCCTTCTATCTGTACTTAACACCAAAATGATATATATTCTGCATTTTGTTAAAGAAGTTTATTAAAAAGTAATTAACTTTATAATTCATTCTTTATAAATAAACAAGTGTCAGAATTTAGGTTTAAGTTTAGGAGTATATAAGAGATTATTATAATAGTAATTTGTAAGGAAGTATTTAAGGAAGGAATTTTTGATCATGATTTTCATTTAGGTTCAAATTATTGAAAATCAGACAGGATAAAAATAAATATAAATAAATTATATATAGATAAAGGTTTTCTTTTCAATTATCATAAATTTATATTATTATCTTTGATAAAACCAATTTCTATATATTGCTGAACTGAAGGTGGAATATAAGGGTTAATGATTAAAAGTTGCAATTTTTGTGATTAATGCAAATGCCGATATCTGAAAGTTTGAAATCATCAATTTAAATGAATGCTCAAAGTATTTAATTTTCTCAAGCAGTTTATAATACACTTTTCTTGTACAGCATGCTTCTCTTATTTCATTAGACCTGGATTTGGGTTTAGCATTTGATTTATTGTCTTCTATAATTTGTCAAGATCTAACAGCTTTAAATAGCTTTGTATTTTTGCAAAAAACCTTAAAAATATAATTATATGCTTTTCCATTATCAGATTGTAATATAGTAGGAGGTGAAAAGTTCAAATAAGCATCCAGCTGCTTCAGCCATATTCTTAGTCCTATAAAAGATTTTATCCATTATTTCTGTTAAAACTCTGCAAAAGAGCCTTTCATGGATCCATTCACAGAAATGTAAATGATTCGATAAATTCTGTGATATAAGGTTATTAATTCCGTAAATATAAGCCTTTTACAGAAAAAAAGATGGAATATAAAAAATGGATCAACTTTTTTTACAGGGTAGAAGTGAAAGGCTTAGCTCAGAAAAATGATCACATATTTAAAATATATCCAAATTCATCCCAAAAATAATGAAATAAGAAAGTTTCCAATTTTTTTTAATTGGTTGAATTATATAGAGAAAAAGGAGTTTTGATTACTTGTAATAACTATATTATACTAAATATATGTATATAATCTTAAGTATCTTTATTTGTTATTGTAACTAGTATTATTCTGTATAAATATCAATAAATCTATCAATACCATGAGTTTCATTGAGATAATAAGCTTTACTGAGTGTCCATTGATTAAGTCACCAGAGCATAGAGATATAAATGGTCTTCAATAGTATCATAATGTTATAGTATATAAATATTTTTTGGTCATTATTAGATTAATTAAATCAGTTACAATCCCATTTTTTGTTTATTAAACCAATTACAGTTTACTCTAAACATGTAAAATGCAATATAATGCTCACAGTTAAGATTTTGGTAAATTATTTATATTGGAATAAGTCAAATATGTAATAAAAGACAATATAGAGTTTAGCAATTCTAACATGACTTTTTATCAGACTTTAATACGTCTATTAATAATTCGCCATCAAATAATTTTTATCTGTCACATATCTTTAGAGTTTAGATGTATGCCATTGTCTTAAAATCAATCTTATACTAGTAAAATTTCATAAATTTTATGAAATTACCGTTTAAGGTAATTGGTGTTGCCTTTGGTTAATGTAAATAAGTACTTGACAGAATTTGTAAATCAGAATGGTATTGTATATGTATACTGTAATTATTTGTTTTATATTTAACAGTGATGACAATAAAGGAGTATGCTAATTTGGTAAAATTATAAAATTATCTCATCTGAATCTGAATCATATATATCATTATTTCATTTCTTATTTTTGATACATTTGTTGATGAAGGATGGTATAATAATAATTTATAAAAAAAAAAATACTTTGTAGAATGTGTTTAACTATACATATAGATAAACAATTTGTTTTAATTTAATTTATGCAAGTCTTATAAATATTTTAATTGGTATTTACATATATTGTATACATACTTTGATATTTAAATATGTAATAACCAATATAATTATATAATAAAAGTTTGAAACTTTGATTATTTTGAGAATAAAATGAAAAGTAAAAAGAAAGAAAAAGGGAAAAGGAAAAGGGGGATCATTAGTTGAATCATGAATTTTTGAACTATTTATATTTTAAAATTAATAGCCAATAAAACACTTTACCATGTCAAGTGACATCAAGACGGAATCTGCCACATAACGTAAAGTTCAAAGCCTTCACACAGCCGCAAACATATGATGTAATTAATATTAGCTATTCTAAGTAAAATAATAAATCCATGATAAATTAACCTAAAGTTTTTAATTTTAAATACTTTATTAAATCTTCATTAAAATTATAATAACTAAATATTGGCACTATTTTGTTTTAAAATTAAAAATTCAGAACGTATTTCTAATTAAAATAAATTATTTCATCTCAAATCTCGATTACTACTTTTATTACTCTATAAAAAGAAGGCATCCAATCATAAAATGTTCCGGTATATTTAAAATTATTTAGAAATGTCCGGAATTTTCCAGAAATATTCCCATGGATTTGCAATATATAATGTGCATAAGACACCGGGAGTCCGGGACACATTAGATAACATAAGAAATTCGTTTAATATTGTCTAATAAATTTGTCAATAATTTTTCAAAACAAATTTCCATAAGAAATCATCAGATTATAACCTAATATCATCAGTTGATTGTTTGAATTGTGGAAGAAATGTGATTTCAAAATATGAGTAAATAAAAATATTATTGGTCCAATTGAAAAAAAAAATAGAAATAACGATTGCGCATCCATTCTATTGTGTTATTTTAATTTATATATATATATATGAATAAGTTCATAAACTACCTAATACCTTACTAGTTTACTATAACAATAATTTCCGCATCAAAACTACCAAGCCACGTAGCAAGTTATTTAATTTTAAATATATTAAAACTATATATATTGAATTAGAATAATAATCCTTTATGTCTGTCCATGTTATTATTAATATTTATGCACTTTTTATTATTTACCGATAAAAACTTTTATTAAACATAAAACATAAAAAAGTCTTTAATTATTTATTTAATTGCGCTGTAAGAGAAGAAAAATTAATATGGCTGTGGTCGGTATTTCTACCCGTGAAGGCGTGAAGTAAATCTGAACGGAACCACATCATAGTTTTGATCACATGCAAATCATGATATTGTTATAGCCAGTTCTTTAGCGTTTACAAACGTAAACAAATGGAAAAGGGTAAGCAGAAGGTATATAGGTAGGCAGGTATAATCAATAAATAAACTATATATATAAACACTTAATAAACAATCCAATCAGACGTGTAGTATAGCACTGTACGTCGGCATATACTTCCAACACGAATAAAGGATAACAAATTTATATTTCGTTAAATTCAAACAACAGTTTATTTAATATAATCATTAGAACCATTTTTATTAAGAATACTCTTCTACTGAACTTCAATTTTTTTTCAACTACAGATCTAATTACAGGTCTATATATATGCAAAAATACCAGACTAAAAATATCTAACATATTGCATATATTAAATATATTAAATAAATTAAACATATTTGATATGTTGCATATATTTGATATGTTGAACATATTTGATATGTTGCATATATTTGATATGTTACATATATGCAACATATGCAACATTTCGAACATTGATCGTCACCTCGTGATTAGGCCGAATTTTGGTCACGTGATCGATCGTTTCGCTACAATATCTCTGTGTAACATGATTAGAATATTTAATTATAAAAAAAAAAAAACTCTTCCCCTTTTTCTTCATTTCGGTTATTTTCCGCAGTAATTTTGCGCAAGTTAATTTTTTTTAAGTTTCTATTTGAAACAACCAAAGGGAAGAGGCCCTAAAGGGTGCCTCGGGCATAAGACGAGGTTTTATTGTTCTTACTATACCCATATTTAAGGGTTGGTTATGTCTTATTTTCCAAGAGCTGACGATTATGCTCTTACGCCCGGATACGACTATACACCTGCTGGTCTTGATGACTTCATTTTCAATCATGATACTTTACAAACTGTACCTCCTATTGATGACACTTTATCAGATACACCTTCTTCTCATAACGACTTTGATGATATTAGGCCTTTCTCTTCGCCTAGCAAAACTCATATTTTTTCTACAAAATACGAAAAATTCCACGTGACTCCACACCATAGAGCCGGTTATAACAAGATTTACAATTTTAGGCGCTCAAAAAGTTTCTTTTTTGAGCTGGTTGATCATTTACCAGACACCAATCAACTTCAATTGAAGATTTACACAAATGATTATCATATGTCCTCTAACCCGATTAATCACGAATCCACAAGCCGACTCCCTAATTTCAAATTTCAAATATCAAAACAGCTCACTCACTTTTTTTCAACACAAAAAGTTATTCCTCGAAAATTTCAAGAAAAATTTTTTACATATATTCGTAAAAAACTATTGGAGCGTTTGGATTTTATAAGATCACGTGCCCAAAAAAAAGACAAAAACAATTACACGACTAAAACTTTTTTTAATTTTTCGTATAAAAAATATAGATTTTATTTCGGAATTTACCTCCCGTGCAATCATACTCACACAGTAGGTTTACTTCCTAATACTACTGCGACTTGCTCCATTCCGGTCCCTACTATAATGTCACATCATCGTCATGCCTGTATCATACACCATAAGAATCTAGTTCTATATAGTATCTCGAAGGACAATAAAATTCCAGACTATAGTCGTTGTAAAACATTTAAAGATTTTCACGCATCTCGCCTCTACAATAGATGGACTAATAAGAAATGTTCCCAGAATTTTTCGAACCGATTGGGAATCTCTTTCACTACATCATACTACGCATATAACACCAACGTCATAGCTAGAAAAGGACTTGATTTTATTTATGGCAAAAGTTATGGGAATCTTCAATTTACTCCCAGTTCTTCTTCAAAGGTCAAGAAAAGACAAGAAGCACGTTTTAATGCTCTGGTTAGACACACTTTTCACAACGCCGAGTTGGATGACAACGCGCTTATGGAAGATAAACTTCAAGTTGCACGACATCACAAATTATTATTCCAAGAAAATCAAAGTTTTATAACTCCTATCAAACACCTTCGATATAAGAAAAGATTCGTCGTACCATCAAAAGGTTATTATACCTTCCCGATCCCTTTTCACAAACCAAGGACTATATCTGTACCTGCTATTTCGGAACCGCTTTGCAACGATAGCTCTGTCGCGTCCACATCATCTCAACATCCTCAACCCCCAGTTAACATAAACATTTGGGAGAATGTACCTGAACATTATATTCCTTTGATCCCTCCATTTCCCGTTTACGCAGGCGGTCGATTGAATCAACCTTCTCGTTTAAAAATCCATACAAGACAACTACAACCACTCGCTGTTGGCAGCGCTGGCTGGTTAGCCCTCATGAAAGAAATCTATGATGATCACATATCAACGACTAAATATAAACAAGGAAAAATCGATGCTGGAATACAATGGGAAACTTCTCCCGATCAAGGCGAATATCAGAGAGACCTTTGCAATGTTATAATGCAAGTAACGGACCACAAACATGCATATGAAAAGAAATTACTTGAAATTTCATCGTTAGTACCTCCTGAATTACCAATTGTAATTGGACCAGTCAAAAACAGCGAACGCAAAAAACGCGAAAAGCGTCATTCACAATTATTAAAAGAATTTGAACGGAAAAAGCAGGAAGATACCGATATCTTAGAGGACTTACATTCTTGGGTCATCAGAGAGGAAAACATGATTTACATGGAATACTATAGGAGTGATTATAGTCAGGCGTATCAGCCTTGTGCTCTCATGGACGATCGACCGCTTAAACGAAATGCCAGAGATAATGGCAATTTAGATATTCATTATAGCTACCATATAGCTAAAAAGGTTTGTATATTATCCGTGTCAAAGGACTCAGGAAACAGTTCCTCTACTCGTACTATTTAAGTACTTACTAGTCACTTTAATATAACCCTTATATATATAATAGTTTCTTTATGTACATGCTTTTTAGCATTTTTGTTCCTTTTTTACGTTAGATTTTTCACAACTTAAAATAGTGTAAACCATTCCACCTCTTACAGTATTTACAGGTGGCAACCCTTGTGGTTGAAAGAAAAATACGGATTTTTGCTCGTCAATAAATTGAATTTTGCTATTTATAATGTGTAGATTGCCACAACTTCTTAATATTTAGTCAGTGTCCTTTATCATTTTTTTTTCTTTCGGTTCATTGGTTCCTTTCTGGTAGGGGAGGGAATCATTCTGGTTCGTTAGATTTAAAGAAGTTCGGGTCCGTCTTCGGGGGGATGATAGCTAGAAGTAGGATAGCACGGTTACGTATATGTCCTGTTAATAGTCTGTCCGTCTTCACATAAAATAAATAAATAAATAAATAAAAGAATATTTAATTATCTGATTGATTTAAAATTTAGGTGGTTTTTGAACTAATTCTCAGTAGAATTTTGAGCCCGGAATTATTTACTGTTTTAAAAAAATCTAATCAGGGTCACTCTCGTGCCACTCAAATGTTAGTAACTATTTTTTTAAAAAAAAGTCCTTATTGGTCAGTTTTACCTGAACAAATTTAACTTTGACACTCCTACGTTCCCATCTATAGATTTAAACGATATTACTCATACTTATCAGTTAATGATGTGAAGTTACTATACGAAATTCTATGAAAAAGCTAAAGCATTAAAAACAAATTATAATACATTCTAAACAAAGGTATCTGAACAATAAACTTCAGTTATAACGAAAGTTAAAAGATTGTAATTTATCTATTTAGCATTAATTGAAACAAGTGTTGTGAAAATTTTCTTTTGAGTTATTTGGAAGAAAAACTTAATTTGCGAACTTGACTTTATACGATTTATTTATTTATATAATCAAAATTATATATTCAACTTTTGAATACAATTAGATTCTTAGAAAGGCTCAGATTCTTTTTAACACTTTAAAGCATAACTCAAAAAGTTAATAAAGAATTTAATTTGGGAAATAAAAATTTGGTTGTTGTATTAGAAATATTAGAAATATTAATGATGATAACCAATAATATTTTAAGCTTTTAACTAGAACTCTGACAATTTTATACCTGGATTAATAATAATTTTGCATTTTAAAAGAGTTTCTTAATAAAATTGTATATTAATTTCATATTTATTAAGTTTATTTTTACGAGTACTAAATAAATAAAGATTTCATGATTTATGAGTAATGAAATAGTGGTCGTTTTCGTCTAAAATCAACGTAGTAAGTGAAGAAAGTTTTACGTTTACCTTATTAAATTTTCTAAGTATATTATTAGGTATATTATTTAGTGAAAATTTTGAGTATTTTTTTTTTTTGAAAATGGATGTGTGAGAAGACTCTATCTTTGACAACATCTGAAACAAGTGTTTCCGGTGTGCATAGTAATAAAATATAAATACATTACATTTAACTTCCAATTCATAAACTATAGCGTTAATAACATCTTAATTTTAAATAATTATCAACTTGCACTTTGACAATACTTTTCTATTTTTGAAAAAAAAAATGAATAAGTTGATTATCTTTTTTTATGATTCATCTTTATATGTCAATGGCAAGATTACTGCAATGTGCCGATCAGAATCACGTGCAATTTTCGAAATTACTCCGCAATATAACCAATTAATTAGGAAATAATTTAATGTATTGTGAACTACTCATTATATTATACCCAATTTTAGATATATTCTTTAAACACCCATTAGATTTTTTGTTTAAAAATTTTTATGTGAAACAGTCTAAATTTTAAATGCACTAATAATAAAAGATATTAATAAAAGTAAAAGAATAGTACTAATAACATAGATTTTACTTATAAATGTAGAGAATAAAGATATGTAGATATGTAAGTATAACTTGTATTATATACATTTTCTAATAGTTATGGATGATATTTATTTAAGGAAGAGATTTCTAAAAGTAGAACTTTGATTATATATATCAAATAATAATGAGGCGTAATGAGGCGTGTTTCAAAAAAAATAATTAAAATTAATGGTAAGCAGAATATTATTATAATGAAGATTTTATGATAAAAGCAATTGAGAAATCTGTGTTAAGAAGAAGGAATAGTTAAACCCTTTGATAAAGCTTTTAACAGTGATTTATATCTAATAAATATTTGTAATTCAGTTATTTCTCTTCTAAATCGGAAAGTATTGATACAAAGAGGAAGCATTTAATTTAGTAAGAATTGAAGCAAATTACCAATGAATTTGTTGATGCTTTAAAGAGGAATTCAGAGGAATAAGACAGTGGTGGCAACAAAATACCCGAAATGATGAAATCAAAGTAAATAGGGAAGGTACCAAACTAAATCAAGAATTACAAAGATGTATTTGGCGACCAATTTAAGGATTTTGAAGGAAATTAAATAATAAGGGTGAAATTTTTTTGAGAATTATTTTATCGTTTTTTCTCATTTGTCTTTAAATAGCAAAAAATCTAAAAAAAACCATAAAATTCTAAAAAAAGATATAATTTGTTTTATATAAAATTATGATAATAAGATAGTGATATTGTGGATTTGATGCCACTACATTACACTACTTGTCACATTTATTAATCTTAATGTTAATGATTTTATTATCAAGAAGACAAGAACATGTAAGAAATTTAGTAATTACTAGATTAAAAAACTTATTATTTCGTATTTTCTCATTACATAATTATGGCCATAATACAGTACTATAATACAATTTATAATGCGATCCAGGTTTCTTATTTCGGGCGTTTAAAAAAAGATAAGTAAAAAAATTATACAAGCAATATCGTGAAATAACATACAAATGTGGCTATAGTTTGATAAATGGCTTATCTAATATCTAATTAAAAATAATTTTATATTCAAGAAACTTTAAAAAAAACAAGAGCACTTGTGCAGCGTGTCCTTACTTGCTATACATAGGCAATAGAATTAATAAAAAATTTAAAATTTACATACCCAACTTGAAAATTTCCTACACTCTCCACTTTTGAACTGGTTCCATTTAGAAGTTCATTTTTTATATGATCTAAATCAAATGCCTTTGTTTATAGTCAAAAAAAAATGGAGGACGTCCGCTTGATAATTCCCATAAAAGAACACCCAAGCTATAAATATTCGATTTCATGTTTCGCTCATAACTTGGATTGCGAAGATACTGTGGTTCAATATAATCTATTTTTTGGATGTATTGATGATTGAACAATAATAAATATTAACCAAGGTGTTAGAATAAACCAGATATACCAAAGAATAAATTAAAAATCTAAAAATTTTACTTACCATGAACTACTTTTTCGGAATGTAAATACATTAATCACGAGTAATACCATGTGTAATTTGTAGTCCGTAATGTAATGAGTTCGATTTTCAAATAATCCCTCAAATTTCCTTCATTAGAATATTGCAAAACTGACCATTTAAGTCTATTATATTAAAAATTAACTTTATTTGAATTAATAGATTTACAAGCGTTAACGACTAATGTTTGAATTATCAATTTTACGTAAAACTTTTTTTAAAAAAAACTATTTTAAAATTTTTTTTTTTAAAAAAAAAAATAATTTAATTTTTAAACAAATTCTATAAATTTTCGATTCTCCATTTCTAAATTACTAAATTTATTAAAATCAGAAAAATCAATAGTACCTTCCCCATTAATCTTTTCATCTACTCATCATTTCAAAATTTCATTATGAACAAGAATTTACTTATCTGTGATCGGTACCCGATTTGGGCTGATTGGTACCCATTCAACATTTTAAATATTTTTTTTTTTATTTTTGGTTAGCGATCATCAGATCACCCTAAATTTTTGTTGACTAACCCCAAACTTTATTCTTCGTACACAATTATTGTGCTTACTAAAAAAAAAAAATTAAATATTTTGATAACTTTCAATATTTTCCTTTTATCTCAATTCACAAAAAAGAAATTAAAAAATAATTTTTTTTTATTATCATATTCTCTTCGCTAATTTTATATGTCAAAAGAAACTTTTCAAATTGCAAAAAGACCAGGTTTCGGTAATAAAGGAGTACCGATAAGAGTTCGGACAAACTTCTTTGAAGTTACTAAGATACCGGACATGAAAATTATACATTATTATGTAACGATATTCCCTAAGGTCTCTCTGCGATTAAATAGGAAAGTATTTAACCATTTTTCAGAGGAAAACCAAAGAGTCCTTGGAGGCGTAAAACCAGTATTTGATGGTATGTATTCATTTTATAAAAAAAGGATATATGTTTTTTGTTACAAATATCCAAATATTGAATAATGCAAAACGAATGTAATTTATAATATAAAGATACCAAAATTGTATTATGTAATTCTTTTTTTAAAAAATTATCAATGCTATATGATGTTTAAATATATGCTTGTATTTAAAAGAAGGAAATAGATACTTACTAACTAATAACAAATGTTTGTAGGAACAAGAAATATGTTTACACACAAGTCATTACCATTTCAAGACAGTAGTTTTGACGTAAAATACGTAAAATATCTTGAATTTCATTTTTTACTTTTTTTTTTTGACTTTTTAAATTATTAAGTTTAATTATCATAATTAGGTAGAATTAGAAGAGGACAACGCGCCCATGGGTAGTAAACGTCCATTTCGAAGATTTACAATTAGGATAAGAAAAACTAGAGATATTTTTATGGATGACCTATTCCGATTTTTACACGCAAAAGGCAATATGACCTGGAATTGCAAAAGGGGTAAGTTTTTTCTTTTTCTCTTCTTTCTTTTAATAAGAATTAATCTCATAATGGATTATAATCATATTCATGTTATAAGCAATAACGGCAATGGGCACCATTATCAGTCACGAGATTTCTATAAACCATCCTACTATACGTAATTTATTTTATACTTCGCAGGGAGCTAGACCCCTCTTTGGGGGTATAGAGGCTTGGCCAGGGTATTACCAATTAGTACGTCCTACAAGGGGCAAAATGATGATAAACATAGATTCAAGTGCTACCACTTTCTATGAAGGTGGTCCACTTATTCAGATGATTGCAAAAATATTGCGTCTTAGATCTCCAGATGATCTACGTAGAGGACTATCAGAAAGGGACCATCAAAAAATTGAAAAAATAATAAAAAATCTTAGGATAAGTGATAATCATATACCAGAAAATAGACGAAAATTTAAGATTGAAAAATTAACTCAAAGTTCAGCTTCAAATACTATGTTTAATAGAAATAAGATCAATGTGACAACCTATTTTCAAAAAGAATACAATAGACGTTTATTATACCCATTTCTTCCTTGCGTTGTTGTAGGGAAAAATTATTATCTTCCGATAGAAGTTTGTGACGTAATTCCGGTAACTACATATTCATCTGGTGATACCATATAAGAATTTTTTTTTTATCATGTTTATTTTGTATAGGGGCAACGATACATACAGAAATTGAATGAAATACAAACAGCTGAAATGTATAAATTTACTTGTCAACCTCCAAGCACTCGGGCAAATAAGATCCAGGCTGGTCTCAATATATTAGATTATCGAAATAATGAATACCTTAAACAATTCGGGATGGCAGTATCAAACAATATGACTGTGGTAAGTTTGAAATATTATTATTGCATCATAGGAATGTATCTTCAATAACACGGATTTACAGGTAAACGCTAGGATTCTCCCCACTCCAACAATTCAGTACCATCCAACATCAAGGGAGAATCGTATTGAACCAAAACACGGAGTATGGGATTTAAAAAATAAAAGAGTAGCAACAGGTGCTACCCTCGGTTCATGGTCAGTTTTAGCCTTTTCAAATGAAAGAGAATTACCTAATCAAGCTATTAAACATTTCCTGAGAGAATTAATTACTACATGTAATGATATGGGAATGGTAAGTTAAATGATATCAACCCTTTTTCGTATGAATCATTCAAGTTTCTAATCACCTATAATAGAATATCGTAATGAGGGATCCTCCTATATGTCACGTTGATCCTTCAGAAAATACTGAGGAATCACTAAAAAAAGCCTGGTTTATGGCTAAAGAAAAGGCGAGGGTTAAACCACAGCTTATTCTTTGTATTCTCCGATATAAATCAGCTTTATATGCCGAAATTAAACGTGTTAGTGATACAGTTATTGGTATCGCAACACAGTGTATCCTAAGTAATAATATTTTTAGAGGGAAAAGACAATATTATGCGAACGTTTGCCTAAAGATGAACGTTAAACTTGGAGGAGAGAATTCATTCCTTATTCCTGAACATATTAAATTTGTGGCAGATCAACCTACTATTTTGATGGGCGCTGACATTACTAATTCTTCACTTGGTAAATTGTATTTTTTTTTTTTCATGTGAATTATTTTACTAATATATTTATGTTTCTCGCATATCTCTTCAGGTGATTACAAAAGTCTATCTTACGCTGCCTTATGTGGTTCTATGAATGCTAGGGCGTCACATTATATAGCGTCACTTAGAGTTCAAACCGGTCATGCCGAAATAATAGTAGATTTAGAAAATATGGTTAAAGAATTGTTAAGAACATTTTATCAAACTCATAGGTTAAAACCTAAAAAAATTTTATTTTACCGAGACGGAGTTTCAAAGAGTCGATATATAGATGTGTTAGAGAGTGAACTAACCGCAATTAAAGGTAATTGGCACATATTATTCTTAGATTTTATTCATGCTTTTCGTTAATCTATTTAATTATTACAGACGCGTGTCATAGTCTTGAGGCTAATTATAAGCCCACTATCACGTTTGTTTTGGTAAAGAAGAGACGCCACACACGTTTTTTCCCAATAGATAGACAAAATTATGATAGAACAGGAAATTGTCCTCCTGGTACCGTTATCGAAACAGACATTACACATCCGTTTGAATTTGATTTTTGTAAGTAATTAAATTTTGCATTGATATATAAATTTTGTAGCATTTCTAAATGACTTTAAATTCTTACCAGATTTATTAAGTCATGCTGGAATAATGGGGACGTCTCGTCCAACTCACTATCAAGTTTTATATGACGAAAACGAATTTGATGCAAATAGGTTAAGTCAATTTAATCTAATTATAATAATTAATTGTTATACGTAACTAATATATAATTAATAATTTAGGTTACAAACGTTAACTTATAATCTCTGTCATACTTATGCGCGTTGTACGCGTTCAGTATCTTTGGTAAGATTTTAAATTGCATTTATTATCATTATATGCAGTAAATGATAAATTTCGTATTATATTTAAATAATTTAAATAGGTACCTCCGGTATATTACGCCAACTTAGCTGCCACCAGGGCAAAACTATACTCATCCTATGACTCTGATACGGGAAAAACCACGTTTGAAGCGGTAAAGGAAGCGCTACGAAAGGTAAATTAAGAATATCTCAAATGTGAATTATTCTCAATTATCTCATTTCTATAATAAATTCCTCTTTTTAGGTTATGTACTTTATATAAAAACACCATTTTTGTAAAATAAAGTTATCAGAAATGAAATTTTTACCTTACTTTATTTTATAAAAAATATAAAAAATATGTAATCATATTTAATCCAAAAAATATATTTTAAATTTTAAATTTTATCTATTGGTTTATTTCGGGTTAAAAATATTTGTAAATGGTATTTAAACTAAAAAAAAAAAAAAAATTTTTTTGTACTGTGTTTATATCAGAGATTGGCTTTATAAAATATAATTGCCAAATTGTTACAATAGTGTTGTGTTAATAGGTAGATTTAAAACTTTATTTTATTTCTATGTATTTTTTAAATGTGTTTTAAAGTACTAAAACGATTAATAAAGAAATGCGTGTTACCAACAAAAAAAAAAACTAAGATTCAGACACACACTCATATACAACCTAGTAGTCTTTGTTAGATTGGACCATATTACAAATTTTTATTTTTATTTTTATTTTTTTTTTATTTTAACGGTAAAAGTAGTACGTACTATCTTTTTTTTTAATTTCTTTATTTAACTTTTTTATAAAATGTGTCTTTTTTTAGGGACTATTCGGACCTTAGAAATATAGGCTTTCCGTACATGGATAGATTTTTTTTGATCATTTTATTTCTTTAACATTTGCTAATTATGCATTTTCTTTCTTTTTTTAAAAAGATAAGATATAACTGACTAATTATAATATTAATGGGTCTTTGAAGGCCGCCATGATTATGAGCACCATAAAAGACTGCGGTCCTATGTGATCCTTTTGCATTACATGTACTGTAGGACTAGAGAAACCGATAATCATTATCTTTGGTTATTTATACTTCCAAACATAATATTAAAAATATTATCTAAATGAGAAAAATCTAGTGTATATCACCGTTATATGATTTAGTTTCTCCTAAAAAGTATAGTGTGATCCGAGATCTATGAAAAGATATAAATAAGCAAAAAAAAATTGAAAAAAATAAAATAATAGAAAGAAAAGAAAAAAACTTTAATAGTTTTTAACATAATCCAAACTTTTAAAATCAATTAAATTTTTCAGAATTCCTAACAAAACAAATCAGATCGAAGTTATCCATTCCATCTATCGCAACAGCTAAAACCACTGAAAAAACTGATTGAATTAGTTAAAGGTTCTACTTGTTTTTGTTGATAAATTTTATAACGTGAAATCACGTGGCTCCAACTAAAACTACACTAAATTATTCACGGTCTTCCACTCTCCATCTCTTCTTAAACTGCTTTATCTCTGATAAGTTGCCATTTATCTCTTTCTTTACTTGCTTTCGTATTCAATTTACCATCGTACCATCTTGCAAAATGTTTGTTTAAACTCGTACCGAAATAGCCCATCCTTGAAAAATCCTCTGCTTTTATCGATACGTATTTAAATTGCTTCTCTGTTTGTACGCGGTAAAACTTTCCTAATTTAGATAATTTTTTAATAACCAATACGCCGGTAACCCGGTATGAAGTTAATATCTTAATATATATTTTTGTATATTCTAATGATCACTTTTGTATATACTTTTTGTGCTTATGGCTTATAAAGAATATATTTGACATACTAGTAAGATTACAAAAAAATCGAATAATGGAACCAGATCACCCAGTGTTTACTTTTTTATCAACAATAATAATCATCAGCTACAGTCACCTAACTTATCGCCTCTTTCAGAAACTACTTGTGAAAAGAATGGTGTAAATTAAAATTTCGCATTTTTCTTCTTGTTCTTATAGTGATCCAGTAGAATAACTACTAAGTATTATTTATAGCAATAAAATTACTCTTATATTCGGTCAGCATCACGTTTATCATATTTAAAATATCAAAGTTTACTCGTTCCATATCGAGTTTCAGATATAAGTTTCATTAAAAATTTAGTTTTCAACCCAGTTTCGAACCGTAATAAATATCAAATGATATCGTTAGGATTATTTTAACGATATCGATTAAATTTTAGGATTTATGTAAAACATCACTCTGAATAATTGCTTTTTTTTTTATTTTAAATCTGAAAACTTCCTGATATATTTTTTTAATTAAACAATATTTTTTTTTAAAAAAAAAATAAAAAGTTACTATTACAGATTATCGTTCAGGTACATATGATCATAACATACTATATTTTTAGATATTTTATTTATACTTTATAATATCATAATAAACCATTTATACTTTATATAAGCTATTTATACTTTATATTATTAAAATAAGCTATTTATAAGTGTACATATAATAAAATTCGTATAAAAATCATTTATTCACATTAAATGTAATATTACAATTCTGAAAAACATTCCCATGGAGAATTTTTTTAATGGTCTCATCATTTCCGTTAATTTCTTGATTTTGTTGATCATCATTTAATTCGTTTAAATCATTTGAGTTGAGCTGCTGAAGTGGTGACCGTGATTCTAAAAAAAAAATAAAATTTTTTATACCATAAGAATTATTAGTTCATAATTTAAATCTTACCATTAAAAATTTCTAAGGCTGAAGAAAAAGAATTTGCAGTTTTTGTCATTTGACAATAATGTATCTAATGAAAAGAAAAATAATAAATATATTGTATATTACTTTTACATTAAAACCACAGGTGCAATTCTTTTCTTACCATTATAAATTAAAGAATTAATTTGCGATAATGTATTTTGCTGCAATATAGACTTGGGACGTTCATAATAAGCCAAAGAGTGAGGATTTTTATGCCGTGACACAGACATCACATCATTATCACTAATTCCTTCACTTTTTGAAATTTGAATAAAGGTTTTTTGTCCACTATGATTTGTGAACTTTCTTTTATCACAATCGATTTCAGTTATTGTTGCAATTTCTTTCATAAGTCCTTTTACCGATTTTTCTCTCATTTGAGCAGATTTGAACCAATAACCTGTAAACTCAACTATTTGAAATTAAAAGAAAGGTAAAAAAAAATAATAATTTACTACATAATAAATAATTACCTTCATTATTGTTGCAAGGTTGCAAGTAAAATGCATCTTCACAAATTGGTGGTCTTTTACTAAAATAAAGCTCATAATCTTGAATAACAGCATTATCAGCAGGTATTGAAATTACTTCAGCTTTAGAATTAGATTCACTTAAAGATCTCTAATTACACTTAGATCTATAAAATGTAACGTCAATACCACCATCCTTTCTTTTTTTAAATTGTTGTATCTTTAGATTATAATGCTCTCCACCTCGAAGAGCTAATTCAAAAGTATTATGCCAAAATATGTGTCGTATAAGTCCTTTTGGTAAATCTGGTTGCATTGTGGGATGATTAATAATTTTCCTAATCTCATCTTGAGTAAAAGCATCTGCACCATGTATTTCACCTAATCCCTAATCAGTTAAAAGTTTGATCTTGCCAGTAATTGCGTTATATAATTCAGAATATATATTTTTATTTGTAATTTCTTGTGGACGAATTTTAGAATATGTGTTGATATGTCATGCAATAGCAAATCTTGCTGATTTTATTGATTGTACTGAATATTCAGCTCCATTTTGCTGCTTACATGAAACAAAAAATAAAACAAGTTGACGCTCTAACTCTTCTTTAGAATTCACATCATCTATTTTTCCAGGTAATCCAATATCCTTACGAAAAGTTTCAAGTGCATTAGTCCAAGTACTTGTAGAATTATGTGTAGCTTTGCCACGAGCTGCTGTTTGCATACTTTTTATTTTTTCTTCAGTAGGGGCCATATATGTGAAAGTTTCTTTATTCTAAAAAAAAATCTTTAATAAAATGCAAAAAAAAAATAAAATAAAATATTAACTGAATGAATACAAATAAATATTACTTTTGAGATTTTTGTGGTGGCATTATTATAAAAATACTAAAGAGTCAGCAAGAGAAAAAAGCACAATTTGTAAATCATTTTTTCAATATAAACAGTAAAAAATTAAACTTTTAAATAAACTTTTTTAAGCTTTTAAATGTTATGGTCAGTTCCAAACGATAATAATATTATTGTACAGGGGGCAAAATCACTTATTTTATAGGTCAATGTATGATTGGTTACTAATTTTGCCACTGACGTGGCAAAATTAAAACCAATCATACATTGACCTATACTAAAATAAGTGATATTGCTCCTCCCCTATACAATAATATATAATTAAAAGCAAATTAAAAAGGTTAAAATGTCTGGTCATACATAGTATGTTCATGTAATCATCATGTTATATGTGTATTTATCGCCCATCTAATACTCTATAAAACTTAACAGTTAATTGCATGTTTAGCTTGGGGAGCATATATAAGAGTTTTCTTTCTACAATATAATAAGTAACTAACAGATATAATAATTATTACAGTTGCAATACCACCAGTTGTTCCACCTATTATTGCTGCATGATCTGCTCCAGGTGATTTAGCTGGATAGGCTATTTTTGTATTATTTGGAGTAGTTGCAATACTACCAGATGTTCCACCTATTATTGCCGATTTAGCTGTTTTTGTAATAATTGGAGTAAAACTTTTAACCCACTTATAATTATTTTTTTCGCTCACATCAATCATATGAATCTGATCACTAAAAACATCGTCAGTAGTATGTCCTAAATAATATAATAATTTGAAGAAAAATTAAATAAACTTAATTCAAGTAAAGCAAGACTTCATCAATACAACATTCTCACCAAATGCAATAATCATATAATTTCCAACAAGAGTAGCCGTATGATCACTGAATGGTGCAGAGCTAGGTGCAGGATCGATATTAGGAAAGGACCATGTAAAGGGGTCTACTTTGGTATCTAAAACTGATATTTGATCGGGAACAGGGGATCCCATTTTGTTTATTCCTCCATAAATAATAATAAGACCATCTTGTGCTAGAAATTATTTAATCCATTTTATTAAAAATATTTATTTAAAATCTAATATATGTATTTTTAAATTTTGATATATACTTAAGACCGCTGTGTGTGAAGCTCTAAGTGATGGTTCAATTCCACTTGTACTCTATGAATAATTGAGTTGTAACAAGTTTTGTGCATTAAGTAGCAGAGAATAAAAAATTGGCATAAATACCCTTCTCCTTTACGAAATTATTTACCATATTTCTCCATGTTCCATCATTGGTATCATATATATAAATATTCCGAAACTGCGTTAATATAATAAACATACAGTCAATTAAAATAATTACGTATCTAATAATGATAAAAATAATTCAAAATAGTCGTACATTAACCCACAAACCATTTATTCTTTCGCCGATATAAGCAATTCTTCCATCTGGTAATAAGATCTCCGGAGCAAGAGAATTTGTTATATTAAATTCATACGATACTGTATTCCAGTGGGTAGTATCTATACTAATGGTCATCATATATTTATTAACATTATCAGGGTAACCATATATATATATATATGATCCATTTTTATTACAGACGGCTGATGACCATTGAACATTACTGATTACTGTACCCGGAACCCACTCTTTGTTATTAATAAATCTATAAGAAAAACTTTCTTTAGAAACTCTACAAATTAGAAAGATCGTATCTTTGTTAGGACCACAAATAGTTGATACCCCATTATAATGAGGATAAATTTGACGAGCATCGTTACTTAAATCAACTATTAGTAAAGTAGAATCCAAATTAAAAGGTATTGAAACGTCTAAATAAAAAAAATCATTGGTACCAGCAGGATATTTTTTTGTCATTCCACCAAAAAAATAAATTTTATTGTCCATATAACTTGCGGTGTGACCAATACGTCCAACAAGTGTATAAGGACTAATAATAATTAATTGAGAAAAAAAAACAAAAAAGAATATAGAATATCGAAAATACATTTAATATGTTTAAAATAACAAATTAAACACATTCATTTGGTAATATGCTACAAGTCCACAACAGTGCAAAAAAAATTTACGAGCGATAAAGTAAAAATTGAAATTCAATATAGGACTAAATATTTATGTGTTGCCTATGATTAAATAGCGAATTATTTAGCCTGTATAAGTTAGGTTTTGTTACACACTTAGCTTCTTTAGTATAGATAATGAGACATGTCATATTTGTACATGATTTGCAATCAATCATTGGATGTTGCACGCGGTTATTAGCTTTTTACTACAACTACAACGTGCTTCTGATTACGAGTACATGTAACTACTTTACCATTACGTACTACCTAACTACGTAATTATATTTTTTTTACATGACTACATGACTACGTGATATATTATGTACTCATAGTCACACCTGCATTGTAGTTGTAGTAATTAAATATATAATCTGTTGCACGTCTATCTTGGTATATAAAATGCACTATATATATTTCTGGTTGCTTACCAGAAATAATTCATTTATGTTAAAATAATATACTGTAAATTTCATATGTTTCTGTTATTTGCATTTAAATTTTAGTTTAAGACCTTGCAAATTTTAATTGTTAAGTTCTTTTATCACGGTTTAAATCATGATAATATGGAGGTAATCCAGCTGTATAATTTTGCCCTCTTAAAATTTTGGTAGTAAAACATCTAATACGGAAACGAGAACTTTCCTCTCTCACTCTCTTCTTTATCTTCACTATAGGAATGGAAACGACTCAGTTAGCAGTTCTGCGAGCCAAACCAAGTCAGAGTGAGCCTAACCGATAGGACCCCAGACTTTCAAACGAGTCACATGACGTTATACAAATTTCCAAAAAAGTAAATTGAACTGACGATCACTAAATCTAATTGTTCGGCTTGGACCTACTTCCCTCTATCCTTATTGTTATTATATTCCAGCATTTATTAATATGTTTAACTTTTATCTTACATATTTTTAGAGACAAAAAGTGAAAAATGAATAAGTTCTTATAATATTTTATTCTGGATGGATAGATTTTTTTGTTATTGTTTGATCAATAATAGTGTGATCATGTATAATTAGCCTAAGAATAATCTTTTTTCGATAATGGTAAAATATTTTTCTTTCTCAAAAATGCAACTTCCCATATATCATGTCTAGTAATTCGTGGTGCATTACAATTTACATAGAAAATTTAAATATTTTAAATTACCTTGAAAAATACATGCTTAATCCAGTATAATAAATAAACACGCTAGACTAAAATTGAATATCAAAATCCTTACATAAACTTAATTCTTTGGTTAGACTAACTATTAATGGCGCAATATAATTATTTTTTCGTCTGATTTTTCAGAAATTACTTTAGTAATTTCATTTCCTAATAATCCTAATACCAATTAAAGGTCGCAAACTAGTTTTTCAAATACAAATGAAACATTAACTAACACATCTATAGTTATTAATGAACGGCAGATAAAAAGAGTCGTATAAGTCATCAAAATTTGGTGTATTTACAGATGATGATAATTCTCTTGAAGAAGTTCGCCTATTGAAAAGGTTGATATACTTGCACATTGGAAGGCAAAATCAAAAGATCTACAATGTTCCAAGTGAACAAATGTTTAGTATAGCAGAGTAGGACCCCGAGCTATTCAGGTCCTGGTTATTTGCTTAGAATGAGCCAAAATCATGTAGATCACTTCCATTTGTGCATAATGCCGGCCAGCATTACATAGTGCGTCCCTGAAGAAATGCGTAGAGCTAATAGTAAATGTGTGCTGATCTCCTATGTATTGTATATAACGGTATCAGGACATTTCGCCGAAAGCCATTTCGCCGAAAAATAATCTCTGGCCTGAGTTATTTATAATTCTGCATAATGTTGGCCCTATTTTTCGGCGAAACGTCCTTTCGGCGAAATGGCTTTCGGCGAAATGTCCTGATACCGTATATAACTCGGGTCCTAGCAGAGTTTACAATAGATCCAACAAGAAATCTCTGAATCCAGAAAAAGTGTGCATCTCTTTGTCTTATATTAACTTGGTTCGCAGCAGGATTAATTGAAGAAGATCTTATGAACTAGTAGAATACTATAAATACAAAGTTGTTATAACTGTAAAAACATCTTAACAGACGTACCTGACTCGCTATGAAACAACAACTTTATGATCATTACTCCAAGACAATATCCCAACTTTTGTTCTTCCAAATACTTGAGTTCAGATTCTGAAATCAAATTCTTCTTATATCAACCTAACGCCTTTCTAAGATGGACACTATCTGCTGGATCTGACAATATGCTATCACCTTAAAACCACGCTCGCTTAAAACATTACCAAATATGAGAGTTTTTTTTTATGTTCCTTTTGGGAGATATAAAAATAAATTTTAAAAGCCGATCAAAACCCAGCTTTATCTTTCTTACAATACCGCGCACCAGAAAAATGTAAAATTCTTTTCTTCATTTTTCAAAGTTATATTATAATATGCGTTGTAAAGCAGGAAAAATAAAACGTTCCAAGCTATAGAATCAGCAGCAAATGAATGGAATGATGAAATGATGATGACTCCAGTGATAGATCATTTATAGGACAATATAATAATAAGTCAACTGTTTATCATGTGATAAATAATGCGTATATGTGAAATTTTATTTGTCTGCTTATATTTTATTGCTAATCGTATCTTATTCACGGAATTTATAGCCTCAAATGCTTAGATTTTTAGTTATTTTTTCCGTAAATATATCATATTCACAGAGTTCTTACAAAATTACGGATAAAACATTTTATAAGGAGGAATTATTTAAAAAACTTCAAAGAATAAAGAAATACATGGCAAAGGCATGTAATATAACGAAAATAATGAAATATTTGAAATCACAAGCTTCTAAAAAAAAATGAATTCAAATCAAGAGATATTGTAAATTATAATAAAACTTTAAAACAAAATGTTATACAAGTAATAATGTTACGTAAATTATGGATCAAATTTTAGATCAATTAAATGTATAAATTAAGTCTCTTAGTTGCTAACTATAATTAATTATTGAAACAAAAAATCGTATAATAGGTCGTTAACGTTTGTACAGTACAAATTCTTCATTCGCAACATTAAGGTGGTGATCAAACACCTAACCTATACTAATTCCTATCCTCTACCAAGGGTCTTCACTATGCTACCGAAAGGTTGAAAGATGACTTTGTCTTATCGAATTATTGGTATCATCTGAATGTGCAATCTACAAAGTCCAAGCGTCTATTAATAACTGTATTACTGTTAATTCATGCTTGTCGTTTTAAAAAGCTCTACAGTAAAAGTTTATGTTGTTAGGAGGATGAGCCGATACTTTAATAATTTATTACTTAATACTATTAGTTTTTTATACAACTAATAGTTTTTTATTCCTTTTTCATGTAAAAACAGTTTTAGATAACGGAAATAAAGAAAGTCTTTTAAGCATTTTGTTATTATTATGTTTATTATTTAAATTTTTTTATTAAAAAACTCAACAAGAATGGTGTCTACTACGAAGACGGTAGTCAACTACTGAAACAAAATCACTTTTTTCCACAAAATTTAATAATAAAGTTTTTTCAACACGCTATTTAAATTTCTTAAAAACATCCAGCGGCGATTTTATAAATCGCCATACGGTAAAAAGAATATAAATATAACAAACAAAAATAAAAAATAAATTCTCAGTATTAACAAATAACGCGTCTATTATTAACTGTATGCTATATTTAATTTATGTATATACAATGAAGTTGGTGGCTTGTGTCTGTCTCCCATTATAAGTATAGGTTGTTAATAAGTTGAAGATATATAGCAAACATGACTCGTCATGATTAAGTAGTTAAAAGCTACAATATAATCATGAGTCATCTTATGTTGAATTTTCCGATTTAACCGTACGTATTGTAACTATTGTTTGTAATATTGTTGAGTAATCGATTACAAACATTGATATCATTCATATACAAAGTTTATACAATATTTATACAATCCTTTTTCTTTTTTTTTAATATACATCTCTCTCCTATTCTTCGATCCTTTAGAAAAAAGGTAACTCAACTTTTCACACAACTAAATACTTTTTTTTCATGCGCAAATAAATACTTTTTTTTCACGCACAAACAATTTTTTCACGTCACGCAAATGAATACTTTTTTTCATGCAAATAATATCTAGGTATTATCAAATATCTCAAAACCATTTCCGGATAACATTTAATAACTTCAACCATTTCCGTAATAACGTCTGATATCTCATAACTTCAACCGGTCCGTAATGACATCATTTCACTGGTATTTATTTCTTTATTTTATTTTCCTCTTCTTGCGTTTTCTTTTCTCTTTATTCGTTTTATTTTATTACTTATTTATTCTTCTTATTTATTTATTCGTTTTTTTATATTTATTTTTTTTCCTACTTTTTGGATATTACAATGTTAAAGGATCTAGTACTGGTAGGTATTCTTTGATGTAAGAAGTGTCTAGTAGGTACATTCAAGTGGTGTATCGATTTGAGTTTCCAGTTGATCCCTGGTTTGTGTCTATGATGATGACATGCCTACTTAGCTTTTTGGTACATGGTAGCCAACTTTCAGGACCAGCATGGGCACTCAACAACCGATACAGCAATGACATTTTTCACTAACTTTTGATAAAATCTATTTTGTAGATTAGCGTACATCGGTATAATCCATTTTGGTTTCATTGATAGATGCCACAACAGCCACGTCAACGAACCCGTAGACTTCACCATGGTTTCATGGGTGAATGTAAAAGGGTGGTGAGAGGTGAGATAAGAGCTAGGAATTATCAAAACGAGGTTAGAGGGATCTCTAGTACTGGTAGGTATTCTTTAATGATGTAAGAAGTGTCTAGTAGGTACATTCAAGTGGTGTATCGATTTGAGTTTCCAGTTGATCCCTGGTTTGTGTCTATGATGATGACATGCCTACTTAGCTTTTTGGTACATGGTAGCCAACTTTCAGGACCAGCATAGGCACTCAACAACCGATACAGTAATGGCATTTTTCACTAACTTTTGAAAAAATCTATTTTGTAGGTTATGAAGTTCGAGCTAGGGATCATGCTCTAGCTGATTTTGAGGCGTATGTGGATCAATTGATTGCTAATAGGCAGAGTCCTATTGCTCCAGCTTATTCTTACTCTGAAGGGATGTTGGGTCAATTAAGCACAGATATCTTGACTGATCCGGGAATTGATCCATACGTATTTTATTACTGTGATGATAATAATTTTGGTTGTTTGTGTGGCCATGTGCATAATTCTGTTAAGCTGGTCCATCGATGTCATAGATCATTAATTTGGTGTGCATATAATAGGTATGATGGTTGTAATTATTTGATGAGGGTTTTAAATTGGGTTCAGGATCATGTAGCTAAATTTGTTAATTATTATGATAATGGAATGTATAAGTATTAGGACTATGGTAAATTTTCATAATGCTGATTTTGAGGCAAGAGAGGAACATTGTATTTGTATCATTATTATTAATTAATTGTATTATCACAATGTTATTTTAAAATATCTAACAGAATAGACATATACTGTATATTAATTTGCGTGAGTGATAACTTTTTGAATTAAAAAAGAAAATAATAAATTGTTAAATAGAATAAATAAAAGAATTTAACAAAAAAAAAAACTTTATAAAAAAATTCTTACTTAGAAGTGAAATATGCAAAATAATTAAATTACACTTTACAGAAATAAATATCTTTGAAACGGAGGAACCCATGTTCAGGTTTACATAAAACATAAACGTTATATGGATACAATTATTGTTAATGACAAAAAATTGCTATTAAATTTTAAATTGTACATCTAAAGGAATTTGTTTGATATAGTAAGGAATAGATATTGATGAGATCTGAATTTTTGGAGTTAATATTGCTGAAAGTGAAGATGACATTAAAAATTTGGAACAATATATTGATACCTATCCGCCTAACGCCTATTAAATGGTTAGATATGAGTTTCATAAATCTTCAAAAAAAGTACATTTGTATTATTATACAATCGCGACTACTTGTAAGGATGTTTCACCTCTTTAACATCCTACCGTTAACCTTATTAAAAAAAAAAGGTTATAAAAAAAAAGTTTTTTTTTCATTTGTATAAGGTCTGCCTGCAATGAATTTGTTGAAAATAGTTAAAAATTTAATTTATCGAAATAAAATAAATAAAATGCAATTTATTTTTTAAAAGTTTATCCTTTTTTAAACGGCTCACGGTTCACGCCCTCGATGGATAGAAATCATCCGTTAATTCCGTTAATTCAAAATTTTGGTATATCGATACGTTATTTCATTGTTTTATTAATTATTCATATCCGTCCACAAAATTTTAAATGTTTCGTATCACATTAAAATCTTGTTTCTAATAAATAATTTTTTTTAATAAAAAATTGCGTAATTATTTTCGTGATTGCGTGGTACGCAGTCGTTGCACACTTCATCTTTTTACCCAACTAGTATAAAATTAAAATGTTCATTAAATTTTTAGAATTCATTTGAGGTTGTCGCTAAATATTCACTAAAATTTTAATTTAATGCACGATCTGAAATGATAATATATATCGAAAAAATTACTTACCTTAATTATTGACTTCTTAAGCGTTCAAGCGTTCTTAATAATTATTTATTCATTTCTTCTTGTTCTAGTTTCTCAAATTATAAAGAAATAACATTTTATTTAAAACATGACTTCAAATTATTCAACTAAAAAGTTTTTAATTTTCATATTTAAACAAAATATTTATTAAAAAAAGTAAAGTTTATTTATTTATATACTGTATAATTAAAATGAAATCTAAAAAGTGATGTGAATAAATTTTATGTTAATGAGAGAAATTTGTGGATTATATGTTGAAAGGTAAGAAAAAAAAAAATTTAACAACAAATGAACTGACATAGTATAAATTATTTGACATTCTTCCAAAATTTCTCAAATTAAAAACGTTAATACTCAATAAATACTATGAAAGAGTAATATATCTCAAAAATGTTAGAAATCTACATATTTAACAAAATTATGATCAAACTAAATATAAACCTCAAGTTGTTCAGGCCAAGCTGAATAAATTTTACCAAAACCACCAATGGTAATATAAGTAATATCTTTAACTATTCCGCCTAATCTTTGCAGCTCGCGAGTAACTAAACAGTCACTCTTGAACTGCAAAAATTAAGTATCACGACTATTAGTCTTTTTTCATTTAATATCGACCAGCTCGAAACCTCATTCAAGAACTCTGAGCTTGAGCTGCATTCTGAAATTTCTTTATAGCCACTATATATGTATCTGCAATTTCGAACTATTAATAAGAAGTTCAGGAGAGCCGTGAATATTGTATGAACGAAAATGTGGTTTTTGTGAAAGTTACGATTATTGAAGTTTATATGTGCAAATTGTACCATGTCGCATTCCGAAATTTCTTTGTATTGTTTCAGCATTAATATTAATGAGAATTGTGTGAAAAAAAACAGAGTTTAACCTTTTTTTTTCAAAAAAAAAAAAGGATTTATATTTAATACGTTGCGTAATCGTGTAACAACAACGTTAGACAAAGGAATTTAGGTTTATTCATTATATCATGTGAATTATGCAAATTCTGATTGGCTCAGATTTGAACAATATATTATATTAGATCATAGCTACGATTACTCAAAATTACTCAAAATTACAATACCCCTTGTTCGATCTAATACTGACAAAGCGAAAAAAATACCTTTTAAAATATTTACTTAAACTGCTTTCGTAATTATTTCTTTTCACGTAATTAGATACGTAAGCAGTATTATTCGGTTATTCGAATAACGCCCACTTGCTTTTAACCAAAGTTACAGGTTAACCGATTAAAGTTAAACCAATTAAAACGCTGATTATTCCAGATCATCGAATAAAGTCCTAAATGGAATATTAATTCTTCTACTGCGTTCAAAGACAATACTTTGTCGGATCATGGCAAAACTTCCTTAATATGGAAAATTATCATTTCAATAAAAATAAATAAATAATTTTTAGATTCTTTGTTTTATAAACTATTATGTTAAGCCCTTATCATTGTGTTAATCATAAGACACTATAAATTAAAACATATAAGGCAATTCTAATCGCAACAAAAGAAAATATTAATGGGCGTACAAAATAATTGTAACCAATCACTAAGCGGAATCGGAGTAAATAGGGCGGTTCTATTTGTTATACGAAAAAAAAAAAATTTTATTGTAAATGAGAATCCTAAATAGAAAATATTAATAGTAATTAAAAAATCAAGCGTTATCATCATTGCAAACATGGAAATTTATGAAAAACAACAAATTTACAAAAAGAATAGTTTGATTTTTTTCTTAAGATCATATCAATGGATTATTCTATCTAAATATCTAACGAATGAACAATATAAATAAATAAATAAATTAAATTATAGAAATTTTAAAATAAATGTACTAATAAATTCAAAGATTACCACATATGGTAATTCTAATTATAACAAAAGTATATATTAATTTTGATTTTAATATATTTGTTTGGCCAATTGTCGGAAAGTCCCTTCCAATAACCGTCGAAAATAATTGTTATTGTTTCTATTTTTGGTAATATGAGAAGGGCATGCAATACTCCTGCAATATAAAGGAAAAAAAAATTTCTTTGTTTTTCTTATATAAACCCGTGTTTTTTTTTTAAAAAAAAAACAAAAAAAAAAATTAGGAAAATTCCATTTTAATGATGACAACCGTAACAAAAGAGACATTCAAAATACCAAAAGGAAAGTCAGGTTATATAATTGGTCCAAGTTTTTCAAATTTAAATCGAATAAAGTACGTAATTTAATTATTTATTACTTTGTAATGATTTTTTTTATTAATTGTAAAAAAATTCTATTTCTCTTTATATTAAATAAAGAGTTAATTCAGGAGCAAATATTCAAATTAATGGAAAAAGAAACCAACCATGCCAAGCAATCATTACCGGTACCGTGGAACAACGTAAAAAGGCCATTAAATTATTACAAGAATCTTTACTTCGTTCAAATTCTTTTTCTCCAATTATAGGATTCATTTTATTGGATGAACCAAATAATAATTTTGGTTCAAAATTATTATTGTTTAATAAAATTCCTAACGATGATAATTATAGTGATTTTAAGTATAATGATGTTAAAACTTATAATAAATATACCCTTGAAATAATTCCTTCAACAACAACTTTACAACTTCCTTCTCCTAAAAATAATAAATTATCAATTAGTGGTATTTCAGGAAAACTTTATAGTTTTAATACTATATCGAAATTACATACTTGTATGAATGAAATCATTGAACAAATTACTTTTAAAAATTTCTCTCAGAAAACTTTAATTGAAAATGAATTTCGTTTAAAAATTAATTTCGGTATAGAATTATTTACGAAAATTGATCAAACTATTATAAACCTACTAGAATGGCATGAATTAAAAAGAGGCCATAAGGGGATTACTACCGCTTTTCGTCATGATATTAGTTTTTTTGATGAAAGAAAAATTGAAAAATTAAAAAGGATTTTTGGTTTTAAAGAAATTAACATGAATAATGAAGTTGAAGATAAAGAAAGATATTTAATTACTATATTATATAAAGTAAAAGACAAGAAAAATAAATTTAAATTGAGATGGAACGTAGATGAAGGTAAGATCAAATTTTTAAATTGAAAAATTTATTTTGAAAATGAAGAAATGCTCTATTCTGTTATTAAAAGTATTATCATTCTAATTACTTTAATCGTCAATTTCATTGATTACCGATTTCCTACTTTTCAATTTCTGGTTATGATCACATAGGACGTTGGAAAATAATGAAGTCAACAGAAAATATAAGTCGTCAAGCTATAATAGATATTGTATCTGGTAGAAACGAATTACCTGATTTACGTTTCTTATTGAAATCCCAACATCGTTCATCTTCTATCAACGAAAAATATTGTAATACAATCAATAATTTACAAAAATCAACAAATTTCCTCAAAAGAATAAATTCTATTAACAACAACAAAGAAAATTCGTCTAATTATAATGATAAGATGTATTTCAGGCAAGAAGATTTTGATGGAATTTTTAATTGTACAGGCATTAGACAATCTATCATCAAAAAGCAACTGATGTAAGTGATTTTAGCGATTTTTGGATTGCTTATGAAGTCTGATTATATCAAGTCCCCCTTTTTATAACTAATCCTTTTTTTTTATCCCCTCTGCTTATTTAGCAACGATAAATACCGGATAGATTTCATTTCCACTTTGCAAGATGAAGATGGCATTGAAACTTCGGAAAATACCGTCAATTTAATCAACCTTTCTTGGATTTCTTCGTCTTCTCTCAGCGAATGTGAATCCATCGCAACTATGAATCCTAATAATTCAAAATTCAGTAATTCAATTATTGAATCAATTAATTATGCTAGAAAAATTTCTAAAACAATTTGAAGTTCGATGAAAAAGCAAATCCGCGTCGTTGTGCAGACTGTGCAGCGTAAGGAATTTACGTATTGTAGTAATATGGATCATTATACCGTATTTTTTTTTTTTCTTATTATTTTCTTATTTTGTTATTTTGTTAACAAAATTTTTATTGTTTATTATGTTTTTCTTTTTATTATTTGTTTCATAGTTTATATTGTAAAATTTGTAGCAACAACAAATATTTGATTAATATTAAAGGAAGAATAAAGATACTTCGAATAAATGTAAAAATTTCTTCATGCCGAAATGTCAATCATCATACGATATTAGTACAGTATTGAAATGATAAATATATACTCTAAATATTTGCAACAAAATTAAGTATTGATTCAAGAAAAGCTTATATAAAGCATGATCTGACGTCAACTAATGTAAATACAACGCCGCCGTACAAATCCATAAATTATCAAATGATGAAATGATGCAAAATGACTCACGCGACTCATGAGAAATAATTCACGTGATATGACATAATTGTTCAAAAAAAAAATATAAATACGTCTCCAATTCTTTTTCGTGGTGTGTGTGTAGTGGGGGGTGTGTGTGTGTGTTGTGGGTGTGTGTTGTGAGTGTGTGGTGTGGGTGTGTGTGTAGTGGGTGTGTGTGTGTTGTGGGTGTGGGTGTTGTTGTTTGTATTCCCTCGTCTTTCCTCTCTCGTCCTTTCCCTTTCCCTTCCCCTTTCGTCCTTCCCCTTACCCTTCCCCTTTTTCCTCGAGGTCCTGATCAATAGTTGCTGCACCTCAACGTTGGTGATCAGGTGGCAACAAGTTTTTTTAAAAAAAAGACTTGGCTAAGTCAGCAACATTGTATAAATAATAACCGATGTTAAATTTTATTCACTTTTAATTATTAAATTATTCTTTATACATATACGTAGTATTTTAGAAACGATTAATTATACTCGTTCTTTTAATCTTAATTCAAAAAATTTTTATTTGATTCTTATTCAATATTATTATTCTGCTTATTAAAATAAATTAATGATCTAATTTATTTATTATTATATTTCTATCACGTACTGAAGTAATTTGGGCATCTTGTATTTGTTGCGTTAAGTGTGATATGATTGTCTGGGCGTAATGAATTTAAGGCAAAGTGAATAGTACAAACTGTAAAGTTGATAGAAATAAAACAGAATCTAAAATCTATATAAGTGTGACGTACGATAAAATTAATTATGTGTTGAAGGCGTAGTAAGTGAAGGTATAGCCATGGATTTTTCAGATTCATCATTCACGGTTCCACCAAGTGAAAAATAGGATCTCTCACCGTTGCAGTTGCATCACGTAATTTTTTTTTTAAATTTAACTTATAATATCGAATTATGATAATACTAGACTTACAATGGTTTCAAAGTATTATTTAATTTTTTAAATTAATTTATTTGAAATCGATTTATTTGCTAATAAGATAGTTGCACCATAGGAGGAATATTTCATTTTAAAAAAATTCATTGAGACCAGATTCGAACGGCCCTTTGAACATCAGACATCAGCGCCTCAATAATGGTTTGTGGCTCGGCAAACAAGAATCGAACGCGCCACTAATTTCCACCTATACTTCCGGCAAAAAAGAATTTGCTTGCCTTCCTGTATCTTTTAATGAGAAACTCTGCTTTTGTCCTTCGTTTTTCTTGCTCAAGGGCCACAATTGTCTAAGATATTTATCTATCTTTCTTTGAAATTGCTCTTCGTTACATTCCTCAGTTATGTTCCATTCCCGACAATGTTCGAATGTCGATCTGACTTAACAGAGTTGCATTGACGGTATAAAAAGGCAAGTTCAAGAATTTTTTGATTAAAAAATATAAATAAGGAATTGGTGGCGCGACTGGGATCTCTAGGATTTGTTCGTTCAAGTCTCTAGGACTAGCTACGAAGCTAGTGTTGGGGCGCATGCAATCTCTAGGATTGTCTGACGTTCAAGACTCAAGGTCGACCTAACACTTAGCCCTATTGGAGCACGGATAATCAGGATTATCTTCTGTTCAGACTCTAGGTCGATCTAGTAGGATTGAAATAAAATGGAAATTGTGAAAGTATCAGCCGTGAATATTACTAATTTACAAATTTACGCGTTTATCCTTCTTCACGATAAATATTTTCTGATCTATAAAAATTTTCAGAATCAACCAAGGGTGAGTTTAACTACACTCAGATAATACGACCGCGAAGTTGAATATTTATATAAACTGAGCTTTCCTCTTTGACTCCCAATCCAAATTTTAAATTCACTTTTACGCATTGTAATAATTTTTGCGATGAGATTTAGTGAGAATTTTCAAAACATATTCAATTTGTTGTTACGAATCATGTGGAAAATGATTTTTTTTTTTGTTAATAAACGCATTTCTTTATTAACGATTTCAACATAACAAGGTACATTAAAAGAAATACTCTCTATATACTAACTACATAGCAATAGGCTACGGATGCGTTGCTGACGCAACACTACAAAAGGGCTAATCTATGTATCTCGATAACGTCTACCTCTACGATCTCGATATGTATCTCTACTGTTCTTACTTCTACCTTTACCTCTCCCACGATAAGTCATCCATCCCTCACCTTTGTCGTCTTCAGCGTCCTCTACCTTACTCCTGTCACTTTGTTCTCCAATGATACGCCTCTTACCCTCTTTAATACAATCCGTGTCGGTTTTTGTTTTTCTTGTGATTTAGGTAACCTTGTTGAGCAAAAAGTGTTAACGTTATGGTACACTTTGAGCTTCGTCTCCTGCCGGGCTTTTTCTTGCTTGCGGGCCATTTCCATGAAAAGTTCTTCCATCTTTTTCTTCCTTTTCCTATAACAATTGGAGATTTACTATTTCCATCTTTTTTTCTTTCTTCTTCTCGAAATTGATCAATCTCTAGGACTACCTGTTCCGGTGAGGTATAATCTTTTATTGAAGTTGATGGGTTTGTGGCGGATCTTCGTCCAGTAATTCTTCCTAAATTTATTTACCGTATCAACTACCTCATCGCGATCGTCGTCTCGGTATGTCTGGCTGTGAATCTCCCCTCGTTATTGTCCACGGGCGTCAAATGTTCGTCGTGCACCAATCTCTCCGGGATTTCACCACAGGTGAGACACCTCTTTTCTTCCATGAATAATCCAAGTTCGGTCCACGTTAGCATCTGCATCCTTAGCGATAGCTGCATCTAGTTGTTCTTTATCTTTAAAATATGCTAAGAAGACCATCTTTTTCCAAAAACGGACCATTTTTCCATACTCAAAGGTATAATTCCCTTAGTGGAAAATGATTTTTAAATAATCGAATTTTCTGAATAAATCCTGTACGTTAAGGGTAAGTAAAATCCAAGTAAATTAAGTGAATTTAGTATAAACTGTCAAATTAGAATAATCCATTGTAAAAGTCAATTTGTACCTTCCCCTTTTGAAATCATCTCATGTTAAGACTGGTAGATCAACTTTATTATTGTTAATTATATTTCACTTCAAACTAATATTGAGTAGGAAAAAAAAATGAATGATAAAATATTAAATTACATCAAATTAAATTTAGTCAAAACGTATTCAATAAAATGTATCCATTTTTTGCTAAACACTAAATATTTTACCTTTTTTCTAACCTATACAAGCCACAATTGCATTAAATTCACGCGATTAATAAAATCTGAAATGACGTTTATTGTTATTAGAAAGAAAATTTGAAGAATGTTGTTTATTTGTTTATATAATCAACTTAAATTATTGGTATATTTGAATAATCAAAGATTTATATTTTAGGATTGAATGGGCCTGAAATGTCCAATCACGAAGGATAGTACAAAAATATCGGTCCTAGACTTATTGGTAGGTATTGTTTGTAAAAACCGTTTCTTGATCCAGCTCGAACATATCATATGACAAAATAAAGGAAATCTAGGAAATTTTATTCTATAGATATCCTTGAAGGGTTCTGGTATGATTAAAAGATTTTCTGATTATAGATAATTAGCGACATTTTATAAACGTCATTAAAAGCATTGATATATGTTCTTTCGATTCAACATTTTGGGGTAGTTTTTTATCATTGCAAATTAGAGGAAAAATCAATCCTATAAATAATTAATTGGCGTAAAATATTGATTTTAACTAGTTTATTTATTATATTAGATATATTAGATATCCAATTTGGCATTCATGGCTACTTGAAACGCATTGAAATGACGTAATTTAACAGATTTGACGTAATTTAACAGATTTCACGTGCTATAAATCGACGAAAAAATTCAAAGACGAGATAAAATCTATTATTATTCTTTGATTCTTTTAAAATTTAAAAAGCATTATCAGATAATGACATTGTGCTAAGTCACGTTAAAAATCTATTCGGTTTGACTACAAAATATATATATTGTCTCAACATGACTAGTCATATTATTAGTTTACGATGTAGTTTGTCTACTCATGAATAAAAATTACTCGTGTGAATAAAATTTTTTTTTCACACGGGTTTGTTGTCGCATATATAACAAAATATGACCAATTTAACATTCAATTTTTCTTTTCTTTGCTCCTTGACGAAAAAAAAAATTACTCCTTATCGTCGAGTACCAAATTTTTTCAAAACACTTATTCTTTACTAGTTCCTCTAATTTCTTTTTGGGAAAATATTTTTTTATATTTGCAAAAAGAAACTGTGGATATTTGAAGTTTCAAGCAACGGTGAGTAGTTGATTGAAAACTTTTTAAAAAATGGCAAGATTGTTAACTCTTTTATTTTGAATTAGATGCCTCATAAACTATTCATTCATCGCTCAGCCCACTGATGGCCTTTCTATTCTTTTTTTTTTTTCATTGAGTGATATATAAATCAAACCATTATCTGGCTATAAATTACGTAGATGACAAGATTTAATAGTCGCAGGCGTCGTTCAACACTCCGTATGAGTGACTCCATGTGTAAAAGACGGGAACTTCGAAGTATTTTAAGGATAGACTCTTTAAATAGGTGAGTAAGGGGAGAGATGGATTGAACCTGTGGAACTCCTTTGGCATCTCCCCTCTCCTGTAGTTACTGGGTATCAAAGCTTTTCGATGGTGACGAAGGTGAAGGTTCTGGGAAGGCTAGTATTAACCATTTTAATGGTTAAAAACGTTGGAGAACCGTCCCTTACTTCACTAGTTCCTGTTATTCAGGGGCATAGTAAGGGTGGCCAGAATCGGTTTAAACCGGAGAATTAGTCGAGATACATCTACTGTCTAATGCTCATAAGTCGTTGGGCTTGTCCTAACGCTACTTTATTCAATTTTGTAGGGAAGTGGAGTCAGGGTCCCTACCACCTAGTGTGAGAAACCATGTGTTTTCAAGGATTGCTCGTGGTAGAAACAAATACCTACGAAACGACATAATTTATGAGAGACTATTTAATGACCAAGGATCCACTGCTGTTCGGATGTTGGAACAGAGTGGCGAGGTAGGTATGTATCAGAATGTACCTTCAACTTCTGGTCAATTGACATGTTTAAGGGGTCACTTTCATATGAATCAGGAGGATGTAGATGAGTGTTATAGGAGATTTATTAGGAAATATGGTAGGGACGTTGATAAATTTATGGAAATTTTCAGGTGTAGAAGACATGTAGCAGAAGATATTATTATAAAGTATATTTAGTGTTTCTTACAATGTACTGGTCCAAAATATGGTTTAATATTAAGCAATTTTATAATAATAGAATTTAGGTGAATTTCTTTGGCAATGACTTTTATTTATTTTTAACGTGCAATATTTTCAAATGCGAAATGAGGATCTATTCTCGTGTTAGTGACTTTCTTTACTTTACTTTTTAATGTTTGGAGAATTTGAAATTATTAAATTTTTTTCTTTTGCACTTTTTGCAAATAATAAATTAATTGGTATTATTGTAAGTTTAAAATATGTTTTTTTAATTGGTAAGATAATTAACTGATAAATAAAATTAATTGATCAAAATAAAAAAAAAAGGTTCTTGGAGTAAAAAAAAAAATTTTTTTTATGGCGATTTTTGAATATTGGAAATTTCTTTAATCAGTGTATTGATCTTTATTGCTTTCGTTATTATAAATGATCGCCGGATACTATTAATAATAAAAATTCCAGAATAATAAATTATTAATGATCAAAGTACAGTATATTAACGAAACGATTTAAAAATTTTCTATCTAACATATTTTTACTCGTAAAAAATTCCAATCTAGAATTTAAAACATAAATGGAGCCGAATTCCTGATTGCCGATCATCCGGATCCGGTTTAATCGCAGAAAATCCCCTGGAATTCCACGACGATCTACGTCTGAGATCACGTTGCTAATTATTTTACACTATTAATTATAAATTTCTATTCCCATCAACTTTCGTTCATGAAGATTGAAAACATGATAATTTCCTTGTAATTCATATGCTTTTCTTTAGATTATAGGATCGAAATATATATAATCATCAATCTTTTTTTATCCATTTGGACTTTATGATCTATATAATCTTCTAAAATACTTTAAGAATTAATTTCTGCAGACCGATTTCTTTGTCACCCTTTCTCTTTCTTTATTCGTGATATATATTACTAATGAAAGATTTGTTATATAAATCTCATTTTTGTCATTCCCTCAGTTGTTTAATTCCAAATCTCGTAATAGATCACAATATAATAGAATATTTCCTTCACGTCTATTAGCTTGTGATGGAAAAGCAAGTATGCAAGTTCACGAAGGCAATATGATCGATTCATAGACCATCTACGCCATAATATAGGACTATTCAAAACCTTGAACATATGGTAGATCAAACGTTTTCTCTTAGGCATCAGAAATTCTTAGATTAACACTATATTTTTTGTTCAGAGCGTCACGAATTTTACCGGGATATCATTATATCAACATCGTGAAATGACCTTATTTTAAAGTAATAATTAGGAATAATATCAAAGAATCTTAAAGAAAAAATAATAAATTTAACTTACCATGATAAATGAATAAAAATAATTGGCATAAGAATGTTGAAATTCATATAACACCAATTAAACATTTAAATCGTATTAAGCTTGAATGGATTAAAATTAGGAATACGATAGATTGCAATATCCAATAAACTGTAATAAACCATTTGCTGCCTCCAAATATAAATTTGTTCACATGATTCATAGGATTTTCTTATCGGATATTTTACTATTCGGTATAAAATAATAAATGATTACAGTCAGCTCTCGATATAGCGAACCCTCCAGTTTTCATCTCAAATTCGCTATAAGATTATAGCGAAGAATTCAAAGAATTTAATTGTTATATAACAAGGGATATTTGACGTATTTGATTGGTTAGATGTCACGTGTTGGGAAAATTTCGAGTTCGTGACTGTATTAATATTAAAGAACATTTAATATGAAAAAAATGGACTACTTCCTAACAAATGTTAAAACTCACCGTATAGGTCGAACTTGGTGACGTAATATAAAACACATTACATTATAGATTGTAATCAGAAATTATGTAAGAATGCTCTAATAAAATCCGTTACAAATATATTAATTTATAAAGAAATAATAAATAATAAACTAAAAAAACATACCAGTAAGCAGCACGTCGGAGATTCGAAATTGGATATTTTTCTATTGCAATTCGGCGACTAGAAACAGTCTATAACAATGCTTGCAAATTTCCTGCAACATTTGCCCAGGCAAAAACTCTAAAGCGTGTGATTCTAACGAATAGGTACGCAAAAATAACGTTCAGTAGTAGTTACTACGTAATCATATATAGCGCCTCCTCAATAATGCTATAATTAATACGATATTAAAAAGATATACAATAAGATGAAGAGATTGAATATATCATACTTACGATAATTTGTAGAAATAATCGCTGGAATCCCAGTATTTCTCTTAATGACCAACTGGAATTGACCATCTCACACTTATTGGAATACTATAGGTTGAGAAACGTTAGAGAATTCAAAATTCTGAACTATCCTAAACATGTCGACAAAAAATTAATAAACCGATAAAAGGCATTACCTTTACGACCTTCATTTGTATACTATTTCAAAGAATGCTGCGATTATCTAACGTAGATGCAATATACGAAATGTCTCTTTATAATTAAAGCAAGCCCTAAGCATCGAGCTAATTTAACATTGGATGGACTAAATATATTGAATAGATCTTCATGATCTCTATCAAGAGTTGTCCATACAAAAATTTCAGAAGTGCCCGAATCGACGCGCGCAATTTCTTCACAGTGATTTACTCTAACAGCTCCATCTAACGATCCAGACCGAAAAAAAGATGAAAACCAAATCATAGAACAAACACTAGCTTGGCTAAAATAATGACGTAACATTATTATCCATTTCATCATCATTTGAGGAATCTAAATATTAATTTCATCATCTTCGCTTTCCTCTATATTAGTTGATTAAATATTTATCATCTCTAAAATACAATAAATATAAAATTTATGTTATACATTAGCACTTTATTTAAAGTACGGTATTCAAAATTATTTAATATTAACTTACCTAGCGAGCGTTACAATCACAAAATTATGACGAGACAGGCGTGAATCCTGTATAATTTCTTATTAAATTTAAGCCATGAATGAATACACTAAATTTCATAATAATATACTATGTATATATATTTTTATTTATTTATTAAATTTTAAGTCATGAATGAATAAGCAAAATCCAATAATTTTCAATAAAACTCAATTTCAACAGCTCTGGTATCAACGATAAAATTTCTAATAACATGAATTTATTGTTATTAGCAGTGATGCCTACACTGAGCCACCTGAACAACCAGAGTGCAGTCTTCTTATAGCTCCAGTCATGGAGACGCATGTCAACTAGAAGGCCGATTTTTGCGGTCTCTTGCATGTTTCGGCACATTATCAGAAAATTCTAAAAAAGAATTCTACCGTAACTTTTATTTGTTGTAGGCTTGTAACAAATGCGATTATAATCTTTAGAATATCTAATGGTACAAATACTATGTTTGATAGATATTCTTTATCTTCAAGAGGGAATTATAAAAATAAATTTTAATTTTTACTGATTAGGTCGGACCAAACCAATTTGATTTTCTTGTTTAACAAAATCCCCCAAAAATTTTGTTTTCATATTTTAAAAAAAAATTTTATATAATATTCCCCATGGGGAATCCAATTTTTAGATTTCTTCCCACATATTTTCAAAATTTTAAATAGTAAAAATTAATATAAAAAATTTTGTACCCCCCCCCCCCTCTTTTTTCAATTGAACCCTTGAAAATAAATACTTTAATAAAGACACCGAATCTATTATACTGTAAATTTAGGGGTCCAACACTGTACGCGCTGTCTCACATAGATAAGTGATGGATCAGTAAAGATAATCATTTTTTTCAAGTGACCATGGGAATTCAAAAGAATTGTTACACTATCGCATGATAAGAAAATTACTACATTGAAAATACTTATAAAAATGCAGAAACCTTTTTTTCTCTCCTATTTTTTTCTCCTTAAAGCCTAAATGATTAAATTTAGGATTTTTCGAAACTTGTATAGCCATCACAATGGCTAATTCACATTCTCTAATATATTCGTTAATATATATATTTCATAACCGTACTTCATTATTTTCCTTTATCTCATCTATCCTTTAAAAAACATTATAAGAATTTAATATAAAAAATTAAATAACGAGAGATAATCACTATTATTCGATATTACATATTACAATTTGAAAAAGATACCTTTCAAGCACCTTATGGGATGCTATTGCATCAAGAACAGTCAGGACTCGTATTAGAAACTAAGGAACGGAAGCCGCCATCAAGTCCGGAGTATAACTCATTTATTTAAGTTATTCTACGAGCGGGCGTACAACAGGACACTTTAGTGAAATTCCGAGTCTTTCGCTTTCGTTCCAATTTAAAAAACGGTGAATACGATAAGATGTTTTGAAGATTTTACGAAAAAAAAAAAGAATTTTATAATTTATAACGATAAGAAATAAAAAAAAATCCGTGTTTAATTTAATGATGTCGCAATGCAATTCTTAATTCTTACTTATAGCATGATAGTATATTTCGTAACGTGTCAATCGAAGGTTCGATTGACCGGCTTTGGTTCGAGGTCGGGAAAACGTCTTCCTCCAATAAATTGGAAAAGGCATTGTTTTGTTTTAAAAAATTATTTTTTTGTTTTAATCAATAAAATTTGAACAGATAATACAGATAATATAATTTATTTAAAATACAAAATATTTTTTTGAATTGTTTTCACATGACCATGACTTTATTTGATGTCAAAAATATACACGTGGCATACATAAACCCAATAACATATATTTTTGAAGCATACGCAATATAAAAGCCATACTATACCGCAATATATATATGCGTCATTGATTTCACATGCATTGTGACAGGTGATCAGTTGTCACATATCCCTTACACGAAAAACATGAATTATGTCCGAAAGTTCCATTTCAATGGCATCATTTGTCTGCAAGTGGTCTGGTACCGTACTCATTTAGAGCAACTACGGTTTAATACCCAGAAGGATCTTGAAATTCACGTCAACATTGATTAGTCGATTTAAAGTAATTTAGGTAATAATTGAAGAGACTTGGCTTTCAAACTTAATTCTGCTACTTGGTCCAAAGTTCCTGCTCTCCTCGGACTAGTTTAATCTACACTTTAAGGCTTATATATTGCTTTTTCAAACGGTTCCGAAAAATTTGGCTTAAAAATAGTTTGATCCAATAGAGCCTGTGCATTTTGAAGTTGTTCAGCCCGTACAATCGCGTCATCTTGTTTCATAAGATTTATTTACGAGTTTAGGACCGCAAAGAAAAAAAATAACATTTCTTATTTATTAAATTCGAAGCGTAGCGTAAATTTAGTGATCATGGGATGACATAAAGATTATCTAAACATATTTTGAAATTTAGTAAATAATAAATTTAGTAAAATATAGGATTGGTGTTTGTCATCTGATCACACCCTCCTTTCTAAAGGCTGAGTGAATATCACAATGCTGCCCAGGTGATGAGTATATCACGCCGCGACGCCGCGTATTAAAATTCGATATTCATGTGATGAATAATTTGCTTCGGACTTTATACATATAACTTTTCCGTTTCTTAGTCAAAAAATATTATAAATTTATTGATTACTTTAAGAACTCAATATTATATGGTGATGGAATATATAATTTGTATGTTTATAAATTAATATGGCTACAGTATAAACTATATTGCTTACATATATTAATTTGAAGGCGAAAAAAAGTGGTGAAAGTTACGGTTTTATTTAAATAGAAGAGTCACAAAAACGTGCATGAAATCCTATTTGACTGCTGATTCGTCTCTAATTTGGATAAATGGGTTTTGTTCCTCCGTTGCAGAAAAATCCTTTATTTGGTTAATATAAACGTCATAAAAAATGTTACTAACCTCATTTTATTGAGTGGGGGTTTTTTTTTTAAAAAAAAAATTCTTTTGAATATAAATCATCTCTAGAATAATTTTTGAGAAAATTCTTAAAATTTGGGGATAAGTCGGATAAGTCGGACTTGGGGACATACAAACTATACCTTATTTTTTTCATTTGAATTTTGTTTTTATAACCGTTTTTAGTAATTTTTTGCTTATTAATCTAATCAAAAATAATCACTTATTTCTAAAAATATTTAAATATGGTAATTATGGTTATACACAAATTTCATAATAACCCTAATAAATTCTTAGAAACAAATGCACAAAATTTTCACAATAAAAGATTTGCAGTAAAAAGAAAAAAAAAAGTGACCCATATGACGCATCATAAAAAAATCATTACCTAATTTTTCGAAAAATAACATCGTTTTTTTTTCATTTTTGTAATTTATCCATTTTTTAACTAATTTATTAATTAATGAAATATAAACAATAATAATAAAAATAACTTTTATTGCAAATTCCACTTTGATTGGCATTTGTTGCTTTTGTTTTCTTTCTTTTTTGTAAATAACAATTAACCTGCGGTTCGGATTTGAAAATGATTTACACAATAACAATAACATTATTTTTCACACAATTTGGCCGTTTTGTGTAATATATAATTTTTATATAAATATTACCCCCATTTTTTCTTTTCTGACAAAAAAAAAAAACTTATTCAAAATATAAATTTAAATATTTCACTCATCTTTACAATTCATTATAAAGTCAACATTACATCAATGCAGAATTATCAACCCATTTCCGCTCCTAAAACCGTCTCATACGGTTCATTTCAACAATATTCTTATTTTCCTGCGCGAGCAAATCCTTTCGCTCCACCACCTTCGAATTTCACACCGCAACCTCCAAAAGATTCTCCTAGTTCATCCGTAATTCATCCATTGCTTCCATTGCTTCACACTAATGAATTTTCCTATCGATTTCAAACTGAGTCCGATTCTTTAATCTATCAAGTTTTTTGCGAAAAGATTTCCGCAAAAATTTTAAATGAAACAATTAACAATAAATTAGAAGATGGCGAGCATATATTTTTCTATAGTCAAAGAAGTGACAACCAAATATATAAAGTAACATGCAAATTAGATACTCCGAGATTTCTGACATTATATCAAAAAAAGAATCTCGAATTCAAATTGTCCACATATTTAAGCGATTACTTCATAATTGATTATGAAACATTAGTTCAGGTCCTTTTATACTGTATTAAATAACTTCTAGATAAATGTTTTTTTAAACTGAAGAAAAATTTTTGCTTTATTAATATTAATATAATCTTTTTTTTTTTAAAAAAAAAAAAGAAAGTAAGAAATAAGATAATAATATAATTATTATTTATAAGTTGGGTGAAATAAGGAAAACTTTTTCGAGCCGGATGTTCTTTATATACGTATATATTTTCAAGAAATTTTCCCGAATTTGAAGAAAGTAAAACCATACTGTCAGTCCGGTTTTTTAAGTGTAACATTGACCATACGAGCTGGGAGTTGGAAGGATTGATTCGGATGATTAAGAAGGTCCTAACGAGAAAAAAATTAAAAAAATTTATATTTTTGCATTTTTACTTAGATAGTGTTTCAGTAGTCCTTTTTTTTTTTTTCTTTATTACTTATTTATTATATATTGATCTTAAATTTGATTCACAACATTCTATTCGACTTAATTTAGGTCGAAAAATCGACAAAATTTCGTGAGTTATTAAAATATTTTAATAACGAATAACGAAAAAAAATTTTCGCTTTCTATTAATTCATTTGTTAGCTAGCATATATTTAATCATAGCACATTTCGATAAAAAAAAAATAAAAAAAAAATTATTTTTTTCTGAACTCTGTAAAATTCGTATGATTAAGATGTTTGAATATGCATTGTAACTAAACTAAACATTGGCTGAGCATTTATAAACATGATCGCAGTAATTAATAACATAAGATAATGCATATTAGCATACAAAATTTAACTGTATTTATATATTATTTAAACATAATTATTAAATTAAGGCGTGTACATGAATATAAGTTGTTTTGTTCATCAAGCAATTCAAGCATGTATAAGTTGAAATATGCACGTATGTGCTATTATCATGCATGCGTGAAAAGAGAATTATGTCTGAGTCTCAATGAAGTCTTTGTCTACAGAAGCAATAATCAGTGAAATAGGAAATATTAGAAGTTGATTATTAAGATCCAGCTGCAGAAGCTGATGAAATAATTGATCATATGTAAAATTTAAAAATCGATATAATAATAAAAATATTACATACTGTAAATGCGTTAATAATGTTAAAAAAAAATTTATATATGTGGCATAAGCATTAGCATATTTTTTTAGTCAATTGATCAGCTTTATTTTAATTTTAAAAAAAAATCTAATAATTTAAAAAAAAAAATTATTCTAATAATAATAATAATAATAATAATAATAATTGATAATGATAATGATAATAATGATAATAGTGATAATAATAATAATAATAATAATATAATAATAATAATAATAATAACAATAATTCTTTAATCTAAATCTTATTAATAAGGTCTCATTCTATACGCTTCTCTAAATTTATGTTCTATACGAGGTTCTAATACGGTTAACTTTTCAATTCCATTATTTTTTAAGGCTTCTTTACCTTCTTTATTTTGTTCAACAATTTTAACATATTTATTTATATAATATCTTTTATTTGGATGCCAAAAATTCCTAACCTTATTCTCAGAATGTGTCCTACCGAATTCTTTTTCTAAATCATGGATTATACATTTCCAAAGTATAGTGTCAGATGCTTTATATACATGAGCTCGACTAACGATAAAATCTTTTTCTTCATCTGTCAACGGACTTTTACATACTATTAAATAATAAATATTAGTTATCAAATTATTGATGCTGATCAACATTATTTCTCGAACTTTCGTTATCAAGACATATAGATTTTACTTACGACGCGGATCAAGATAATTTTTCCATCTGAAATTGAAAATGAATTATCAATCTCATATCAAAAAAAAAAAGGAAAAAAAATTATTTATATAAACTAACCGACAACATATTTGGCTTCCGGTATAATTTGGAACAAATCTACTAACCCTTGAATACCGATCACGATAACTTTTAAACTGTTCCATGTAATAGGTTATAAGCATATCACTCTATATAAAAAAAAATAAAAAAAATAATAATAAATTAATTAAATTTCTATTTAAAATAATAATATTATTATTATATTTAAATTAATATGCATTACTCTTTTATCGAATATCATTTCTTTTGCAGAAAAAAAAAATAAAAGGATCAAAACGAAAAAAAAAGTGAATTAAAAAAAATGTTTTAAAAAAAAAGTTTTCATACTTCATAGATTTGACCTCATATTTATTATAAAATTTATCGAGAATCTAGTCTTGATTAGTTTTGAATTTCCAAGTAAATGACAAGAAATTTTGTAAACACAAAAACAACAAGTATCAACTTCAATCTTGAATTATTCTTAAAACGTATTTCATTTAAAATTCGAAGTTACCATTTTCGATGATCGTCAAAAAAAAAAACGTGAACACAAAAAAAAAATAAAAGAAAAAAGAAAATAACGAATCGAATCGCGTTCATTATCATTTTTTGAACTTGAGCGATAAAAATAAATCTAAAGATTTTAAAGGTATATATATATAAGTATAATACATAGAAAGGTTCCTTTTCATTAATTAAAAAAAGTGTAATATTTAATATATGATGCTGTTTCCCGGGAAATGAAGGGGCTTAAAAAAAAATTTTGATCAACGTTACATGATCATTAATTTAGTAATTTATTTTAAAATATCGAATTTTTTATATTGATTTCACAAGTTCACTTAAGATTTTAATGTTAACTTGTTTTGAAATAAAAAGGTGCTAAATTAAAATTTTATCAGACCCTTACATCGATCGCAATCAAAGTGAAAATGCCCATTAAATGATGCCATTTATTAATATATTATGCTGTAATATCAGTCATCATCGGTTTTAATAATATTTTTGAGCATTATTTTTTATCTGTTCTTCGTCCTGAGAGGTTTTTCATGGAAATCGCAACGGAATCTACAATAATGATGTTCCTCAGCAGTCTCTACAGAAGAACTTGCTCCTTAAAAGAAGTAGATTCCTTTATAATTTACAAAAAAAAGGAAAGAAATTCTTACCAAAGAAGGACAGTAATGAAAATCAATTCTCAAAAACTTTGTATGCTTATTTTGTAGCTTTTTATAACTTTAGCTTAATCAATGTTATATTTTCATAACAACTTTTCGATAAAAAATTATTGTCGTTTGAAATATATGTAACTAGTTCACGGCAATACAATATTTTCTTTTCGTGAGTATTTGACAGATGATCTAAATTTAAGTGCGATTGTAACAATTATCATTAGCCTTTACGATTTTTTTCGATCGCTTAAGACTTTCGATTAAAATGTCGTTAAAAAATTCAAAAATTTTGAAATTTTTGGAATTATTAATTTTTGATACGAGAATTTTGATTGGGTAGGAGATTCATTTCATTATTATTACGAAAGGCTTGTTACACAATTAGCATTAGTTAAGAATTCTGCACGTATGAAGATAATGAAATAACAATTTTCTAAAACATCATAGAATTTCAAGTTATTTTTTTTAAAAAAAAAAAATTCGTAAAGCAATTAACATGCCGCATGTTTTAATGACATGGCAAAAAAGAGTATAATTAATAAAATAATATGAGCGTAATAAAAAATTTATTTAATTGGTCCGAAAAATGATACAACATTTATTAGCTGTTAGCTTCGCGTCTGATACTATATTTATTACGTATATATATAAATTTTTCAATAATGTAAATAAATATATAAGAATTATATAAAATAAAAAGAAAAGCCAATTACAGGTTTATTATCTTGTTAAAAAGTTGTTGTTTGTTTACTGTATGAGGGTGAAGAAGGGGCTAAATTATTTATTGTGTTTTGTTTATTTTTCATTTTCGTTTAATATCGATGGGCGGAAAAGGCGATGCACATCCGGAATTTAAAATCCAGGATTTTTTTATGCAAACGTCTTTGTTGCTTTTGTTGCTTTTGTTGTTTTGTACTCACAAGCCTTCAGGGATTACCAAATTCGGTTTGATAAACCCTGGGCTTAACCCATTTTTCATGAATTAACCGGTTATATATTAAAATTCGGCTGCGTAAAATTTATGGCGATCATTTTCTACCACACCCCGTCACCCCGCCATGATGAACTTTGATAGTGTCTCATCTAACCTTCATATACAATAAATACCCAATTACAGGTTGACTATTATACTTTATTAAATTAAATTATTATTATTTTAAGTCCTCTTTTAAATTGGAGAATTATATTATATATACTGCGTGTATATATAAAAGAAAATGTCTCTTTTTGTTATTAAATATTTCTTTTTATTAACAGTTAACGTTAATATTTCGTTTATTAATATCAAAAATATGGGATTTCGATTGGGACAAAAGATCATCGCAGCATATAATTTAATACCATTGAAAAGATATATTATAAAAACTTTACTACACGTTCGAATTTTTCTTAGAGTTTGAAATGATATTCTGATTCAAATTGGCCATTTTGAGATTATCATTTGACGTGGATCAGGATTTGTAAATTTTTTTTTAGATATTTTTTCTTTGCGAAAGGATTCAAAATAGAAACTTTCTGATTTATATTACGCGTATAAATAATATTAATAAATCACCTCATAATTATTTAAATCTTTGAAGCACAGCCAAGATCTCAATCTTCTTTCGAGAGATCACACTGAATTCACGCCTGAATAATATAACAATATATACTTTTTTAATTTATCAAATAAAATCATATGTAATTCAAATGTAATGTGAGACGAGACTGACGAATTGATTATAATACTGATATGATGTCAGGATTGATTATCAGTATTGATTGTATATTTTCGTCTGTTCATTTTCTGTTTTTCTGATTAACGATATTTATCAATAACGTTTCTATCGAATACGTACGTGTAAAATATATGTTCACATGATTTACATAATTGTGTTACATGATTTGGTCGTTTTTCGTGTGTCAATAGTACTAACCTCAAATGGCTAAATTCTCATGATTACATGAAGTTAGTTGATTATTTTGGGGTAAAAACATCTGTTTAACCCAAATCCTAATGTGGGAATTGGTGAAGGTTTGTAACATTGGTCAGAATCTTCGTTTCATATTCTCACGAATTCCTAAAGATTCATTTTATTTTATTATTTTATTTTTTTCCTCGCCAAAATATTTTTAACCAATAAAAAGGACACTTTTTGTAGCTTACGCTACACGCACAATGGTTATGTCAACAAAAAAACCACTATGTTTTTCTTTTTAATCTTGAAATGTAAACTGAGATTCATTCTTTTCTGTGGGATTTAACTGAACCAACGCCTGAATATAATAATTGTACTTTAATATGACTTATTTAAAGTAAGTAGTAGACGGGTTATTTTAATGAGTGCTTGTAGTATATACGTATAAAGATAAAGACAGTTGTATTAACGTAATCACACTTAATAAAATTACTATATAGCAGACGGGATTAAAAACAGATGGTCTGATTAAGTACATGTAGAGAAAGTATATACTTTCTCGAGTGAATTGATTTCTTACAACTTATCAAATATATTGGCAAAGGTCTCTATGGGTCAGGAGTGGCTCCATCACAAATCTAAATTATAACTCTTGCGGGGTTGATAAGCGTCTCTTTAATTTATGTCCGTTGATGATTTCGGTAAATTTATAATTAATTATTTATATTTAATTAATTATGATACACTTTACATTCTACTGAAATAATAATTTTCGCATGATCTATGTATATCACGCTTCTAGCGCTAACCTCGGAAGTCTAAATTTCTTGCGATTGTAAGCGAAGATCTTTTTCAGTAAGTTAACTAATTTTGTGAACGAATCATTTGAATATATAACTTTTTTTTTTTTATTATATCCTTTTAATTTGAAAAGCAGTTCTGATTGGTGAGAAGATAAGCTAAATATGCCAAAGATCTCGCTCTTTTTAGGGATTAAAAGATTGTCAAGTATCATAAGGCCTAATTGAATCACGCTTGAAATATATGTTAATGGTTACTATCATTATTTATACATGTATGTTATTTAGTTTACTCTGTTTAAATTTTTGTTTTGTATTTTAACATACGTTCGATAACAAATTATCATACATTTTGGTATAATTTGGTTGTGTCTATACGACCATTTGAAAGATACGTAACGCGTTTAAAGCGCTCGTCGACATCAGGAAGCGGAGTTTGTGAGTCGCCATTTCGGCGATTGTTAGTAGGGGTGGGTTTTGGGCTGCTAGCTGGCATCTTGGCAAAATGTGTGATTTTATAAATCGAGTAAGTTTTCTTTTTTTTTAAATTTGATTATTCTGTATTTATTTCTAAGAGATAGATATATATTTATTTATTTACAAATGAAATTTAACTTCGGACAGAAAAAAAAATTAATTCAAAATTTCTAGTGACAACTCATAATTTCTACTATAATTTAAGGTAAAGGGTAAAGGAATTAAAAACTATGTAATATATAACAAAGGGTATAATTTATGACTATTATCTGCACTAAATTTGACAATTTCTGTAGAAAAGACGCGGACAGGGAAAAGGGAAGAGAAAAGACGAGGGAAAAAGGGATAGACGAGGGAAGGAATAGACGAGGGAAAAAGGAATAGACGGGGAAGAAGGGATAGACGAGGGAAGAAGAAATAGACGAGGGAAGAAGGGATAGACGAGGGAAGAAGGGATAGACGAGGGAAGAAGGGATAGACGAGGGAAGAAGGGATAGACGAGGGAAGGAATAGGCGAGGGAAGGAATAGACGAGGGAAAAAGGAATAGACGGGGAAGAAGGGATAGACGAGGGAAGAAGAGATAGACGAGAGAAAAAGGAATAGACAAGGGGGAAGGAGAGATGATTAATCGGACACACGGTTGCTAGTTCTCTTACGAACGCAGAAACAACCACTGATAAAAAGTCGGACACAAACCATGAAATCGTGTCCATCACCGATACCTGAAATGTCTCAGAGTCAACTTCATCACCATCCCAAACTTCGTCGTCGCCGTACGCACGGTCGCTAATTCTCTAACAAACGCAGAAAATCAGTCCGAAATCGGACACACGGTCGCTAGTTCTCTAACAAATGAAGAACCAACAACTGACGGTCGCCAGTTCTCGGACAAATGACGAGATAACAAGTCAGATGGTTGCTAGTTCTCTTACGAACGCAGAACCAAAATCTTCAGTCGGACACGGTTGCTAGATCTCTAACAAACGATGAAACGTCAATAGCTTGTTGTAATTGGAGAGATCAGACCAATTTTTGAAATTTTCAAAATTAATATTAAATGTTAAAATAATTTTTTTCATTTATCTCTTTATTAATCCTAAGAATAAAATGTCAATTTTCTGGGCTTGTTTTAAGAAAAAAAAATTAAAAAAAAATATATGTATATAAAAAAAATATTATATTTATATATTTTAAATAATAGACCAATAGTTTAATTTCTTGATGGTAGAGCAAATAATAGTAAACTATTTTGAGGTTGATTGAAGTACGATATTATACTTACTTTATGCATGATTGCATGTTCTACAGTACGTATAAGTTCATTAATTGTATGTCGATCGCTATAAAATTATCGTAAATGATTGTATAGATAGTGATTTCCTATATTTGTTGTATTGTTTAAAAAAAGAAAGACGTATAACAAAAAGATGATGATTGACCGTTCTGAAAAACGCCGATATGCATTTAACAAATTATCAATGAGTTGTCATTTTGAACTAGATAAAATCAATACATTTTTTTTACCCCAAAATTATTCGTATTGACAATTTCATACCCTTTTTTTTTTAAAAAAAAAAGGGAGGGGGCTTAATTTAAGCAACAAAAGATAACAAATGACCAACGCCAGTATGCATTGAGTTAAAATATCAATGTTGAAAAATTTCAAAAGTTCTCATGACACTTTTTTTTGTGTGTGGGAGTAAATTATGTAATACATTTCTTGATACCATTGTCCATTGATTCCATAAATTGAAAAACTAAAAAAACATTAGTCAAATAACGTTACACATGTTTGAATTTTTATTAATTGCGTATTTCGAAGATCCTATTGTTCTTTACAATATATTCTAGAACAAAACTTGATTTTGGTCCACATTAGTATTATTTTATCCCGCGATATAACATTAACCTATAATTCAGGATATAATATTTTATTATCATTTACCGGAACGAAAAAATTATAATTTTAAAAAAGAGCAAAATATTTTTTTTCCTAAAGTATAGATCATTTTTTTATTATTCAAAACTTTGACAATATTAATTCAAAAATTGACAAGTTTTTAATTATCATACATAGATTATTAAATTTTTAAGTCATGAATGATATATAGATTATTAAATTTTTTTTTAAGTCATGAATGAATGAATACACAAAAATTAAAAGAAAAAATCAAAAGATTTAACCATCAACTGAAGTCGACAATCTTCAATTTCTTAATAAATCAAATGATTTTGATATTATCAATTCATAAACCCATCCAAGTAAACCATTCTCTTGTATTTTAATCTAAAAGTCTTCTTTAAACTTTGAACTCTTTCATATTTAAAAGGAAAGAGTATTAGAACATTGAACTATTTATTTACTCGAGATGAGAATATCACATCGTAATAAGAATTCCATTATTTCGTGATTGATAATGATGGTATCAAGTAAGTACTCTCCCTTAACATATTTTCATTCCGTATTTTAGTTACTACCTAGTTGTGACCTTTATGATTATGAAAAGGTAGCAGCAGGTTTTTCTTCGTATCGCATACATTTGTATACTGTATATATTACGATCAAACACGTCCAAGACTTCAATAACGTGTTATTTTTGATCCATAAATTAACGCATTTTTTTTTTTGCTTTCATATGGAGTATCAATGAGACAAGCGTATGCGCGAAATTGAAGGAAGGAAAGTACGTAATTATATATTTTGTTTAAATGAGCGAAAAAGGTTCATTTAATAAAAAGAAAAACCATTGATTTAAATGGTTTAATAAAAGAATTTATGCTATTTTTTCATAAAGTGTTTAAAATTGGTGACAAATTAATATGAAAATTATTAATTTGTAATTGTTATTTTAGGGAAGACGTTTGAAAATTCGTCAATAGTTTGCTCGCCCCAAAAAATTTCCTGGGATGCTGGGAAAAACTCTGATAAATGATCATTTTTCTAGTTTTTACTCCAAAAAAACTCCGACATGTGATCAATTTTCTAAAAAATTTTTCATAGGGAATTCGTTATCGTCAACATTTGTGACAAGAGTCCAATCAAGATTATTTTGAGCCATATTATGAAGAAATATCATAGTAACAGGTGTTTATAATTTGTATAAAAAAAAATTTGGACGGAATATTTTTTTGCTTTCGTAATTTTTTTTTTTTTAATTAATGTAGGAGCAGTTTTTTAGATTGAATAAAATTTTTTTTATGAATAAAGATATTTTGGTTATTTGATAGATTGTTTTTTCTTTTTAAAAAGTGCCATTGTTTGCAATTAGTTTAGGAAAAGTAATTTTGCAGTTTTGAGATATAAGTGAATTTTTATATAAATGTGCATATTTAATTTTTTAGTGAAATTGTTGAAATTTCGCTAGGAATCTTTATAGGAAATCATTCGGCAACCGTGCGATTCGATTTGAGCGTAAAGAAAAACTTCAACAATGCGTTACAATAAAACGCATAATTGTCGCGAGTCGCGACTGAGGACAAAAACAAAAAAAATGTGTTGTATAATTATTTTTGAGAGAAAAAAATATTTGTAGATAAATGCGCAATCGTCTTTATTACTTGGTCTATGGCAATATATAAATAATCGACTATCTTACAAAATCATAAAGGGGACTGTTTTGGTTAGCGTAAAAACAGATATACAGATAAAAAACAGTGTTAACAAAGGTCATTAATATACTGGTTAAAGTTTTGAATAACATCTTATTTAACTTTTCATTATAAATTAACAAAGAAAAATATGCTGTGAAAAAATTGAAGTGCATTATGGACCCTCCCCCTTTTTTTTAAAAAAAAAATCGTATGATTAAATTATTCATCAAAAAAATTTGTACTATTTAAGTTAGTAAAGATTGATCATTCTGTAGTACCGATTGTTATCGAGTTTTTTATGTGAATGAGCCCTTTTTTGATCTGAAATTCCGGATTCAAATCCTGATCTGTTTTTTTATGTAACTGAAAGAAAAAAACTAATAAAAAAACAATCAAAAAAGATGCATGATGACTCATTTAAAAATTTGATTCGTGTAAATCCGAAGATGATAAAAAAAAAAAGGTTCATTTAGGTCTAAACAAGCCGTAGATTTTCAAAAACCCCTTTGTCAATGAAGTAAACTCATTTCTATCTTTGGTCACATGGTTTTACCATAATTTTGCATCATTTATGATTTTGTAAGCTTTTTTCTCTGAAGAAATTCTGTTTAGAAAAATGTCATAGTACGACTCCATCCTTAGGTAAAATCAGAATATACGATTGCACAAACTTGCTAATGAAATAATTGAAAACTGTGAAAGCGCACAAAATTTGTTCGAAACAGAAAATGTAGCTCATGCTGTTGTTTCACAAGAACAATTTCAAAAAGGATTAATTACTGGGCAACATGAATAATCGAGAATTACGAGTTCGCTCAAAGCAGAAAGGATAGCTCATGCTGTTGAAATAAGCGCTTAGACCAACTTCATAAGGAATAAAGGAACGTTTACAATTAATTTGATCACAAATGCTTAGATACACGTATTCAAGGCGGTCATGTTTTCTTGTAAAGACTAGAACCTCGATCGTCCTTAATACATAATGTTTAATTCTTAACATTCATCTAAAACTACGGTGGCTAGATTGGAACTTACCGCAAAGGCGCGGGAAATTTCTTGCAATTAACGTAACTAAATATCTATCACATAGCAAGAGGATAACTATTATACACAAACGCTATGATTTTATATTTTTTTTTCATTTTCTCCCTTTCTTTTTACTTGGTTTACGTCTTTACCTTTGTATTATTATTTATATTTACCTTAATCAATTTTTGGCTAGTTTATTGAGCTGTACAGTAATGAATTTTTATGATTCTTAAAACAATTTCCGATTTTAGATTATGACTGCATCTTGAAATAATTATAAACAATTCCTCCTTTTCTCTTTCTGGTTAAAAACATCCTTTTATATAAAGAATTTTGATAGAATTTGTTGAAAATTCAAAAAAGTAATGGTTTTAACTTTTAAACAAGTCATTAACTATGAGTCGATTGAGTCGACCCATATTATGACGATTCTATCGAATCTCTGGCTCAGGCTTTTTACCCAAATTAATGAAATAACGGCAACTGGACACCGTATTGGATTTCTGGCTCAGAATTTATCTAAATCAATGAATGACAGCAATGCATATTTTGCACCAATGGATGATTGCAATAAATGATGATAACGCTGAGCTCTATCATATAACCTCTAGTAAATGATCATTTTATAAGAATCTCAGACACGTGATTATTTTTCCAAAAAATTTTTTAAATAAATGGATGACGGCAATGCATGCATATTTTAATTTATAGTATATACACCAATGGATGACGGCAATGAATTACGATAACGCTATAACGCTGAGCTCTTGTCTGAATCAATGGATGGCGGCAATGAATGACGATAACGCTGAGCTCTATATAATCTTTAGCTCAGTCTTTGTCTAAATCAATGGATAACGGCAATTTCATGTGAACTATTTGGAAAATGTTTAATTTTAAATGAAATTTCCAAATGTTTGCAACTCAAATTTTATTTATACAAACCAATGGACGGTAGTAACGATGTCTCCGTATTGACGAACTCCGCGTTTGGATCCTTTATTATCAGGGTTTCAAACCAAACAAACCAATGGATGGCGGCAATGCAGATTTTATCAATATCAAAACAATAGATGACAGCAAAAACACAGCTTACAAGCTATATAGATAACGTAAGTTCATGAATTATGTAAATTATTAACCCATCGTATTTATTTATAGTGAGCATGTATAAAAATAATATGTTTTACTAAATTATTTTATAGAACTAGTCCAACCATATAGGATTGGTCTCTTTGTTATACGTTTTATTCTTTTATTTCTTTTAGTTCTTTAATTTTTTATTTTATTTCTTTTATTTCTTTTTATTTCTTTTTATTTCTTTTATTTCTTATATATATACAGTATATACAGTATATACATTTATATATCTTAGCCCAATTATGATTCAGGATTTGGGTTATTCATTATTTTTTATACACATATATTTTATTTTATATTTCTTGGCGTGCCCTTTATTGAAAAATCCACCCTACTATCTTACATTATTTACATTTTATATATTGTGTCTGAACAGTTATTATTGAAGTTTTAAATTTAAAGATTTTTTAACATCTTTATTAAATTCCGTATAATTATTGGATCGGTCGGTCACGCATTGGAAAAGTTTGGAAAGTTATCGTCACTACCTCTTTCAAAAACTTACAAGTCAGAAGATCATATCACTAAATTCAGTTATAGTTTTATTAATTTGTACTATTTGAATTATTTGAACTTATGAAAGAAGCGATTCTTTAAAGTAAATCTGTTATGAAAAGCTGAAATATAATAAACTTTTATTATAGTATGTTTAAATATGGAAGGTTTATAAGTAATAAAGGGATTACTAGAAGTTAATTTCACATATTGAATAATTCCAGTAAATATTTGGAATAATCGAACAATTTTAATAAATTTAAATTGCAGGTAATGCGATCACTTTCAATACATTGTCTTTTTTCTATAAGATTAACGAATTGTTCGATTATTGACAAAAAGTTCATTTTTTTATAATTTCTACATTATATTAAATGTACAGTCAGCCTTCGATACAACGGATTCGAATTTTTCCAAACACGTGATATTTAACTAATCCCCGACATGGATCACGGGAATTACATAAAGTTCCATATCAACATAATATAATTTTTTTTTGGTTGGAACCTCTACTGTCGCGTAATGTATTGAATCATTACGAGAAATTTAGTGATTGTTTAGAGATTTTTATTTATTTTATTTCTTTTATATTTATTATTTCTTACAATTCTTTGTTATTTCTTTCGAGTAAACAAAAGTTTGTTGACAAAAAAATTTTTAAATATTTCCGTAATATTCTCTATATTCTCTTTTTTTCCCGGAATTGAAATAATATTTTACACGCTTTTCATTTCTTAAATTTTCCAGATATATATTTTTTATTTTATCTTTAAATTCTTTATTTTTTATTTTTTTTTCCAAGACCCAGAAATATATATACAGGGGTAGGGCACACAGATGCGTCGCCATCATAGTGGAATTAGACGGAGTAAAGTTTTGATTTGCGTACAATTTAAGAATAGTTAGGTCATCAAGATTGCGTATTTTTTATCAAAATTTTTATATGTAAAAAATTAGTTTGCGTATTTTTGGGCTAATCTTCTATATCTTATATATTTACTGTACGTTAACCGCATTGTAATATTTAGTATCAATTGAAAGAAATAAAGAAATTTCTAAGGGTTAAAAAGTGAAATTTTAGAAAAATATTATTGAAAAAATGGCAAAATAAGAATAAATTCTATTTTTCACATTAGTATTTGGTTTTATAAATAATATAGACTGAAGTCATGATAAAATAATTTATAACTTAATGTTTGAAATTTATTTTTTCAGGATTTTCAATATCAGGTGTCAATTATGCGTACTACTCATATAAAAAGTCTCTTAGTAAAAAATTTTTCGCCATCTGACCCTTATATATATATTTCTGGGTCCTATCAACTGTTGCGTTGGATTTCAGATAATAATATTGATCAACTTCCCTGGCCCGCGCAAAGTCCCGATTTAAATCCAATCGAAAATATTTGAGATGAATTAGAGCGTCACATTCGTAGGCATGTCCCTTTGCAGGGGGAGTGGTTTAAGTTAGATGAATCAATCTGGTCGAAAGTATATGCTCGTAAAATTTTCCCATGTGTCAGGGGAGTGTACATCAAATATCCTCATTATAACGAATCAGCAAATTAAATTTTAAATTCTTCATTATAATCGTAGATTTCGGCATCAATAATTTATACTTGTTATTCCATGGGTATCAATGAATAACTGAAATATTCACCGATGTCTTGGGGGCCCCCCCGAAGGGAGGGGAGCATCGGTGTATATGGAGTATTTATTAGATACCCATGGAATAACAGGTTTATCTCATTGTGTATGGCGTATACACCGATGGATTTTATACTTTTTTATACTTTTTTATACCGGTGGAATAATTTACAAAAAAATCCATCGGTGTATACATAATACCGATGGGATAAATATATAATATCAGTTATGCTTTTAGTTTGAACCAAGCTTGATAAGAATTTAATGAGGTTAAATCACCTGATTTAATGTGTATAAACCATAACTAATTAAACTAATTATCACTTGCTTATTTTTTTTTTCAAATTAAATTGATTATAGTTATTTATATCCATAAAATCTTATATTAATTTATTCATAATTACATAAGAATAAATCTTTGGATCTTTAAAAGAATTTAAAAAATTTAAAGTAAAATTACTATAAATCAACTTATAATAAAGATAATTCATAAAGTATCTTCCAGGATGGTACCGATAATCCAGCAGCAATGAATCCTCCAGCCGATGTTCCAGCTATCATATTAAAAAGATGAGAAACAAGAAATACGGATATTGTTTAAGGTTTTTTGAACTTCAATCAATCTAACATATTATCACATAAGAGTTATACAAGTTATTTTATTTTTAATTGATTTTGCTAATCTTCCAAAATATTTTGATGGATTTCATTACTACAGTACAAGTCTTTAAGATCTGAAAAAGCATTGTTCAGCCTATGTGATACTGTGTATTTCACAATTAAATCTTTTGAATATTCTATTAACAAATAAATGTTTCGTTTTTATCATGGATATGTTTAACTTCTTAATTTCTGGAAATCATTTCTTCCAAAAATGTTTACAGAAACTAATATAATTAAATGAAAATGGATGATAACTGAAAATCTAATGCATTTTTTAAACATTATTAAATGGAATAAGATGTAAAATGAGTTATGATTGAAATAGACACTTACACATTCTCATGATTTTCCCACGTGATATATTCTGGTTAGGGATGATTCATCCCGATGATTTATTCTTTGTGAAAAATAATAAGAAAATCTTAACTATCTATTTATTTTATTGTATATTTTTACGTAATCAGTTATCTGGTGGTAAAGTTAGAATCTAATCAAGTTTTTCAAGTCATTAATTTAAGAATCAAATTTTTTTTTATTACGTTATAATATTGAATTCAATTTTAGCAAATTATTATGATGGAAAAGAATTAAATATTACCTCTCACTCAAACAATCTACATTTTTGATTTCAAATATTAACGCTTGATGTTCAAACAAAAACATGGAAATTTTGTTCAATGTTCCAATTTAACATATAAGAAAATCTCGTTATACCGATTTTAAATTCGCATGTCTTATATATATTAACTTTTTGTTAAAAAACAATACAAACGAAGATTTACAAAGTAAATATTACCATAAAGGAGAATGTAATACAATTTCCATGAGATCATTCTTAATAAATAATTCCACGTAGTGGATGACCCTGTAAAAAATCTGATCCGTGTTTTATCTTTCCATGTTTTTTCCGTGAATGTATCATTTTCATGGAATTTATAGCCTTAAATCATGGAAATTTTCATCTCGCTAACACGGATATCCGTGAATGTATCATTTTCACGGAATTTTTATGGAAGACACGGAGAAATAATGGAAATATTCGGATAAAAATTTTTTATAGGGTGATTTACGTTCTTTATCTTGATTCTCTTACATTATATCACTATTATACCGGGTTTATTACCAACAAACCTTCTGGGCTGAGGACGTCTTGCCACAAGCTTTAATTCATAACTGAATGTACATATACATATGATTTGTGTTCATGGATTGACAATGCGCATAATTTTTAGCCCAACTGCATTAACTTGTTGCTAGTATAAATTTTATTAAATTGTATTACATTACGACATTTTTTTTCCTCCTAAACATCATTTTAAACAACAATGTCTTCGAAATTTTTGACAGAGTTATCTAGTGATTATGAAAAACTTTTTGAAACGGAATTAGGATATGATGTTATCATTTATGCTGGAGAAGAACCAAACGTTAAAGAAATTCATGCTCATTCTAATATTTTGTGTATCAGGTCTCAATATTTTCGTTCCGCATTTTCTAATGAATGGGCTGAGAAAAAAGATGGGAAATTTATTTTAAAGAAACCAAATATTTCGTCTCACTTATTTATTGCCGTTTTCAGAAATGTTGACATTAGAATGTCGATCATTTCTATAAATCGAACACACCGAACACACACCGAACACAGCAATTAAAATTAAAAAAAAACAAATTTTCCTTTAAAAAAAGCAAAATTAAAACTTTAGTAATATATTTTTAGGTAGTGTGCAAAAAAAAATGTATAAAAATTATATTATTTGCATATATGTATTCACTTGTATTTGCTTGTATTTGCCAATGTTCGGTGTGTTCGGTGTGTTCGTTTGTGTTCGGTGTGTGTTCGGTACAAATTTTCATATTTTCAATTTTATTCATATCTAAAAAGTGACAAAAATAGTTTTTATATAAAGTTATGCATGAATACTTCAAGTTTGCATAATTTTTTGTATGTGTTCACGGTGTGTTCGGTGTGTTCGGTATAAAATGGTCAAAATTTCAGATTGTCAACATTTCTGAAAACGGCAATAATGTTATTCTCAGGTAATTTATAATATTAATAATAAAAATTTTCTTTGACATTTATTTATGTATTATATTTATTTATAATTAATTATCTTTTAACAATAGATTTATTTATTGTGGAAATATTGAATTAAAGAATTTACAAGGTCCTGAAGTATTGAAACTTTTGATAGCTGTTGATGAGCTTAATATTCAACAATTGGTTTCTCATATTCAAGAATATTTGATCGAGCATCAAACTGAATTTTTGAATCAAAATCCAACTGGTATTCTTGAAGTTATTTATCAACATGAAACATTTACAGATTTATGGAATTTTTGTCTTGAAAAAATTTGTGAAGAACCTGAAATTTTATTTAATTCAGATAAATTTATTAATTTAAAGGCTCCTTTGTTGGAATTATTATTAAAACGAGATGACTTAAATATAGATGAAATTGAAATTTGGGAAAGTTTATTAAAATGGTGTTTTTCTCAACAAAATATCATAAATGATCCAACAAAATGGAATAAGGAAGATATTACAAAAATTGAAAGGTCACTACATAGATTTATTCCTTTAATTAGATTTTATGGTATTGAACCTGCGGATTTCTTTTACAAAGTTTATTGTTATAAAGAAATTTTGCCTCAGGATTTAATTCATAATCTTTTGGAATTTCATATAGTTCCTAATATGAAACCCAAAACTAATGTAGCACCTTCAAGAAAACTAAACTTGAAATTCAGACTTGATTCAACATTAATTGAATCAAATCACATTCCCTTATTCGCTTCATGGATTGATAAAAAGGATTCCTCTTATAATAAAAATAAGATCCCTTATGAATTTAAATTATTATATCGTTCAAGTAGAGATGGATTTAATGGTGAGACTTTTCATAAACATTGTAACAATAAAGGAGCTACTATTTGGGCAGCAAAAATTCAAGGTTCAACACAACTAATTGGAGGATATAATCCTCTTGATTGGAATGGAAATAAAATTTGGAAAAAAACTGCAGATAGTTTTTTATTTAATTTTACAGATGGAAAAGATATTTCTACAGCAAAATTAGGTTATGTTAATAATACAAATTATGCTATTTTCTGCTATAATAATTATGGGCCATATACAGGTGATTTATGTTGCCAGGGTTCTAATGATTGGGCTTGCTATGATCATAGTAATTATTATCCAAAGATAGGTATTCCAAAACATTTTATAGTAGAAAATTATGAAGTATTCCAAGTGATAAGACAGTAAAATTTTACTATTTGTTATATAAAACTAACAAAAGTATTTTACTTAATATTCGTTCGTTAAAAGAAATTCTTTATTGTAAAAAGATTTGAATAAAAAGAAATTTTAAATACTATGCTTTTCCATCAATCAACTTTAAATTTAAGAATGAGTCAATGAGAATATTGCTAATACTCTTAATTTATAATCTGAAGAAGTTGGTTATTTAATTTAAATTTATTCCGAATAATTTTTTCTAAAATTAAAATCTTCGAACATTTAACTCTTCAATTATATTTGACTATGATACGAAAAATTTTTAATTATTATTTATTTTATTGATTTACTTTGTATGGGCATAAAACTAACGTTATGATTAACAATTTCTTTTATATTTTATATTTATCTTAATAAAATATTTACGAACATTTGCAAAATATATAGTGGGTTAAATATTAAATATTGATCCAAATATAAAAGCGTTATAAATTTTAATGGGAAAAAAGTTTTTAGAAGATAAACACCATTCTGATAATTTTCGAGAAATATGTAAATGATTTTAAATTTGTTTTTTTAATGTATAAAATTCTATAACGATGAAATTAATTAGTGTTCCAAAGGGGTCGAGTCGGGTCTGGTTTTGAGGTCTATTCGAAGTTTCGAACTCGATCTGAGTGTAAAAGTAATGACCCAGATTCGACTTGATCCGATTATAGTCTGACTCGGATAACCCAGGTTCGACCCGTCCCTTTCGGAACACTATAATTTTTAACAAAGAAATATAAATGATTTAACGCAATATTTTTAATATACAACAAGAAACACTTAAATTCACAAGTACAATATAATAAGGTTTATAATGCGATTAACAATGTAATTGATCAATTATCTCTCACTTTTATTCGCCTTATATGGTTACTTTATTAATTAACTTGAAAACGATTACATTAAAACCTAAACTTTAGCCGGGACCCGAGCAGATCTGCAACATTTAAATAAAATCATGTCCCAGCAGGGCAAGCGACGTATAATTCTGGTCGGAATTATTCAAAAAAGGAAAAATCTACATGGTAATTCTGTCATCCTACCTCCTAAATAATTTAATAATGAATTACTTCAAAATACAGTATACTATTTGTAATACTGTAGCTTGCAGCTCATAAATATAATAATAGCTACTTGATAAACTTGGAACAAAGTTTTCTTTTTTAACGAGAACAAAAATCAAAAGAAATAGTTATAAAAGAAAGCATTGTTTTTGCAAAATTCTTTTTGGAATTCTCATTAATATGCAAACTAATATTTTCAATATCAACTTTTCGATCTTTGATAAAAAATTCATCCCTGAATTAATTATTACACAAAATGATCATTCTCATCCTGCCGAAATTTCCCAGAAACTAGATGGTAATGAATTCTGGCCTAAACAATATAAATCACATAATAAGGTCAAAAAATTCTTATCTAAACGTAAATTCGCTCGTAAAATTTGCGAAAGCAATAATAAGTTATAACCGAAGAAATAATGATTTAAATTAATGATATTTTCGATATTAATTCATAATTGTTTGTTGATAACAAAATTTCAGATTGTTCATATTTTTATTAGTTAAATGTGGTGGATGAATATGGTTCTTTTAAGTAAGAATAGCTTCTAATTTTCTAATGCTTCCGCTATAAAAAGAAAACTTTTATGATTCTACTAAAGTGAGAATTTTTTCTTGTTCCAACTAAAACTAATACTTTAACTTCATTTATCAATTATTATGTATACTTGTATACTTTTGTAAAAAAAAATGTAATATATTAATATTTGTAGTATTATTCAAATTATAAAATTTATAAAATTTAGCTGTAACATTGTATTATCATTATAAATTGGTAATTTAACTTGATTAATATCCTTACAAAAAAATTTTGATCTCACGCTTAAGTATAATTAATCATAAAGCCATGTAATGATTAATCTCGACCTACTAAATATAAATGTTTGTTCTTGATAAAAATTTTAGAATTTATCATAACTGCGAAATTTTAAATTTCACGATATTGTTTGTATAATTTTTTACTTAAAAATATTTTTATATGTTGTCTAATAATTTTAAGTTTATACTCAATACTTCCATATAGCGTTTATATGCCAATAAAAAAAATGGAATATAAAATCAAATATTTTTATAATTCATGAAATATATTTCTTTTTTTAAGCGCCCGAAATAAGAACCTGGATCGCATTATAAATTATATTATGGTATTATGGCCACACTAATTATGTAAAGAGAAAATACGAAATAATAAGTTTTTTTAATTACAGAGATATTAAATATTAATCTAGTAATCACTAAATTTCTTACATGTTCTTGATAATAAAATCATTAACATTTGGATCAATAAATGTGACAAGTAGTGTAGTGTAGTGGTAAGATTTTTTCATCAAATCCACGATATTACTATCTTTATTTTACATAAAACAAATTATACCTTTTTCAGAATTTTATTTTTTTTTTGGATTTTTTGGAATAAAAGACAGATGAGAAAAACGATAAAATAATCTTCAAAAAAATTTCACCCTTATTATTTAATTTTCTTCAAAATCCTTAGATTGGTCGCCAAATATATCTTGTAATTCTTGATTTAGTTTGGTACCTTACCTGTTTATTTTGATTCCATCATTTCGGAATGTTATTATCGTATTTATTGCTACCACTGTCTCATTCTTCTGAATTCCCCTTTAAAGTATCAACAAATTCATTGGCAATTTGCTTCATTTCTCACTAAATTAAATACATCCTCTTTGTATCAATACTTTCTGATTTAGAAAAGAAATAACTGAATTACAAATATTTACTAGACATAAATCACTGTCAAAAATTTTATCAAAGGGGTTAACAATCCATGCTGCGTCTCAATTGCTTTTATCATTTTTATCATAAAATCTTCATTATAATAATATTCTGCTTACCATTAATTTTTAATTACACAGTAAAATTCGATAAACCGGATTTGGACCTAAACCGGACTTTTTTTTGCTGGAAACAAATCACGTATATTATAATAGTTTCGATATACCGGAGTTTACTAGTAATATTTGCTATAACGGATCAATTTTCTAACATTTCAAAAACCGCTTGATAAATTCGATTATCATTATTTAGACATTGAAAAAGACATTTATATATATGATAATTAACAAAATCATTTATTTGGTGATTTATTTAGGAAAACTCAATGAGATGAAAGTATTAATCGATGACAAAATTGTTTTGGTTGATAAGTATTACTTATCCCCTGATCGGCACCATTTACACGATTATGCAAATGTAGTTATACCTACTGGATAGCAAATTTTATATGTATTTATTTATCCGTTTCTAGGAAATTTTGCGGTAAAAATTAACTATTGATTATACTATAATGGACTGATTTGAAAATTTGAGTAATTCGGAAAGATTTGCATTTTCCAAATGAGAAAAACTTTCTTTTAATTTATTTGTAATCTCAATATTATTTTTCAAGTGTATTAGTAATAGTTCCGAAGCATTTTAAAATTCAATTATTTTTTAAAATCTTTTAAAATGAAAAAAAAAACCAAGCGAAAGAAAAATAAGATACAACAATAAAATAAACTATATTAAACTCACGATATACTATAAAACACTTACTATTGTGTAAATGGCAGGGGATAAGCTATTTTACAGTTACCATTGCAAGTGTATAAATCTTGATATCATTGTACGAGTCTACTTAATGAACTTATGTTTATACTATAAACATGTCAAAATGTATACTCACCATCATGTTCGGGCAGGTTTCGGAATAGCAGTTTGAAAGTTATAAAACCAAAATTGAATAATTCGGGTTTATACCTATGTTTAACTACTAATGAATATATTCTTACTTGTTATAAGATAATATTTTTTAGGATTTGAAGATCTCTTATTGGCTTGACTTTAGATAATTAATTTTCTGCCTAAATAGTTGGAGTAAGAGAATGATTCTTTGAGTCATTTCTTTTATGGTCATGATTAATAATTATAAATCTAAATTATTCAATAGTGTTAGAAGTTATTGTCGTGCGAAGATCTTAGTCTCTCGATAGTTAAAAAGATTTTCTATAAACTTTTCAATTTAGTTTGTCATTTCATTAGATAAGTTTGTTGTAGTAAATAGTACTACCTTATATTCTTATTGTTTGTTGACATGATCGGATTACATTAACATTATGATATTATATTGTCATTAGAATAAATAAAATAAACTAATAATATACTAAACAAGCAAAACCTTAATCGTTGATTAAATGATATCATATATCTTAGCTTAGCAAGAAGTGTCTCACCTTGAGCATAACTGATTTGGAAGGAAGGTTCGCGATTAATTTCTGATTTACATGATCTACTGATGTCTAATAATAGAAACTATCGTATATGCAAAAAAAAAGTATTTTAAATATTAATTCCTAAAAGAAAATTATAAAGATATTATTATTATTTGATTGGTAAATAACGAAATCACAAAATTGTAAAAATTGTGTAAATAATTCTTTTTTAGATATTTCCCGTGAAAATCTTTGGATACTGACTAAAATTATCATAATTCCGGCCTTGTGAAAATGTGCACAGCTAACAGTAAAGCTTTATTTATATATATTTTAGGGTCCTGGTAAATCATACAAAAGCTGCTGATATATAATTTCGGAATGATCATTTTAATCGCTAACTTTAAAAAAGATGTTCTATATATATAATTTATAAATACTTATTTGTCTAGTGGTTCAAATAGTGACTTAATCTGTATTAATCAATATTTTAGTGTTTCTACCTGATTGAATGCAAAGCTCAATTCAAGATTGGTATATAAGAAATCAATAATCGAAACTAAATAGGATGAAAGAATCGAAATTCAAATAAAACAGCGAAGACATTTAGCAATTTGCCGTGTTGTCAAGCCTTTTAAATTTTTTTTCAATTATTTGTCATCTAATATGTAATGTAAGTATTGATAGCATAAAATAATTGTTTGTAAAATTGAACTTGTTTATTTTTTTTTTATTTATTTCATCAAGTATAAAATCTTTAGTCACGTGACATTTCGACGCCGACCGGACGAATCTTATGAAAACAGCTGTAATGGCTGTGTATGAATTATTGACTTAACGGATTTATCTGCTCAACCGCTATACGAGAATTATCAGCTCAACGGCAGTAAAAGAATTAACAAAGTAATAGACTCATCTAGTTTCGTTCTACGATAATCTCTCAAAGTGGGTTGTGTAATCTCCCGCAGTCAATTGAAAAATTGGTCACGATAAAAAATATCATTATTAAATAAATTTATTTAATTATATTATTTCATTTGTTCAAATTATCATGACAATGACTTTCTTTTTTTTAGCAAATAATTGTTTTTTAATATACTGTAAAATGTAAATACCCAACGAATACAATTTATAATTAACAATAAGGTTTTAATATCTACTTACTCAAATCGTTAATTATAATTGAAAATTTTTATTGAATAAAAAACATTTCGGAATTCGAAATACTTTTTAAATTTCTAAATAAATGTGTCGGAATTACTCTCAATTGAATGTAATACAACTAATTTTTATATTGTTCTTATTGAATTAAATAACTCGTGAATTTAGGGAGAAATCGGTGAAAAAAAAAGTGAGGTAATTGTGGCTACCTTACTTTGTAATTTGAGTTTGGTTTAATTATATTTGGTTTAAATAAGTAAAAAATTAAATAATAATCGTGAACAAAGAATTCCTTTTAATAATTTATTTATATTAAATTCTCTTATCAAAATGCACGATTAACAAACTTTGTACATATCTTGTTTTCATTATTTAACCGGAATTAAGCATATTTCGTTAAATTCATTTTTTTTTTAATAGAATAATAGAATATTTTTAAATTCCTTGCGTTGTCATAATTCGTAAAGTTAATAGAAAGTAATAATTATTTTTCGTTGGTATTATTATCAATTCTAGGGACAACAATTATAGGTCAATTATAATTTTTATATGATTTTGAATTTCTTTAGATAAATATTATCAAAATTTAATTCATAAACTAAAACTGAATTTTGTAATTGGTCTTAAATTGTGCGTAGTAAAAAAAAAATTAATAAGTCACGATCAAACTTTTTAAATTGTTTGACAATTAAAAAAAATATGCGTATATCGCTTTAATTTAAAAGTAAGATTTTTATATTTATTTATTTGTATAATGATTTGTTAAAATTAAAATTTCAACATTATTTCTTTTCCCATATATATATTATATATATGTGATATGTATCTTTTCTAATAACCAGACTAGCCCGACCCGAGTACCCGATAATCCCGACAATAAAAATTTTCAAGTGTCCACTATATTTCGAATTTTGCTGTAAGTCAAACCGGTTCTAACCTCTAGACTTTCAAGGAGATTGCGTGAGATTTCAAAAATCTAAAAGACCAATTTTTGCAGATCTCTTGGATTTTTTTAACGATATCCATACTTCCTGAATACATTAATAAAATAGACTCTTGATAAAATGACTTGTAATTATGATATAGATACTTTGAAAGAATATTAAAAAAAGTATCAGTTTTTTCGGTTGTATTGTTGACTAAATTTAATTAAAGCACTTACCAGATCCTATATGATCGTGTTATTTACAATTACTTAAAATTTTAAGAAATATGATAACGTCTCTGGCTATCATCATCCTTTCGTATCACTGGCTACTATTAAAAAGAAATAAAATTTTACAAGGTACTTTATAATGCGTTTAATTGTTTCATGATTAAAATTTAATAATATTTTTGTATTAATCATACATGGTGTGTTTCCTGTCAGGATCTAATAGATTATAATGAATATAAATTCATAATAATATTAATAATAAATAGCAGTATTGCAAAGGATGCAAAAAAATAATAATAATTTCGTTCGTCATTAATTGATAATCATATCGTACCTGTAATATCTGTCGCTAACGACAATTAACCTATAAAACGGCAAAATCCTGCATACGGTGATCAAATGATTGAATTGCGCAGATTTTTGACAAAAAAAAAAATTAACTAATAATGACACAGACCAAGAAAATAACGTTAATTCAAAAAGTTTTCCAAAGAAAATGCCGATCGCGTTGTAGAAATTATATTTAATACAGATGAATATATGTGATTGTATAATACTTAATATAATTCGATTTTATCGTTTTAAATTTGTACAAATAATTTTTTTTATTATTATATAATTGATTTTTAATATTAATTTAGATATCATGAATCAATTGGATCATGTAGTATAAAGAAACCAAAATCAAATTTGTTTTTAAAATTACTCATTAAAAACGATCATGTAAAATTAGACGGGTCCAGAAAGAACTGTCTACAATTATTGTTAGTGAAAAACTTAGGATCCGCTGCGGGATAACTTAAATGTATAACATGAAAATTGGTAATAAGTCAAAACTGAGAATAATTCTGACCAGCATTACAAGACATAAATGTATACTAGCAAAAGCCCGTTGCTTCGCACGGGTTCAATGAACTTAAAACCGTATAGTAAATTGCGCACACAAATAATATTAGCTGTTACATGAACAAAAATATTAAATTCTTTAAATTTATCATAATTTTAGTGATAAATAGGTCAATAAAAATGATTAACATTCATGATACATTTTAGCGAAGAATCGTGATATACGGTAGCCAACGAAAATGATCAGCGTTTATTACACTAATCAAACTATAGATAAATTATTTAATTTTTTCTGATAGGCCAGCCCTACAATCATGTCCTTAAAATTATTGTTAGAATTAAGGTTAACCGGTAAAACCATTTAGACATTTAGACAATATATTGTCTAATGTGTGCAGAAAATATGAACTACTTTACAAGGTTAATGATTGCCTTTTTTTAATAATGAAACATGATCTCCTTACGGTTAAATAATTCAAGTAAATCAGATTGGTACAGGTTAATTAACTAATCGATTTATTAACTGGTTAAGGCTAATAATTTGACTGGTCACAATAGAATTTTTTACAAAACCTCCATTAAGCGTTAGATAATAGCTTTTTTTGTTAAGCGTTATGCAAAATTTGAAAGTTTATGTAAGTCAATATTTATTACGTTTCAGTTACAATGTTACACATGCTTTGTATTACAGAAATTCAATAAAGATTTTCAAAGTACATAAATAAATTTTCATCACGTGCATGTCATCATTATACTTTCATTGGTGTAAATTTTTTGACATTTTCTTATATTTAATAAAAAACGAAACATGCCAATTAATTCATAACTGTTTGATGTGTGTCATATCTAAGAAATTTAATGTAATTGTGAACAAATAATAAATTAGTGATGTAATTTACCGAACATTTTTCATTGCGCGGTGATTTTTAGAAAGATATTACCATCCTTTTTTTGTAATATATATATCGCGATGATCTAAAATTATCCAAAATATCATAAGTGGTTTTCAAATAAATATACTAAACGAGTTAATATTTTCTTAAATAGAAAATTAAATTGTTATAACATGTTTATATACGTAATTAGTATAGAAGCTAATCATACTTATTTTGGTTATCTGCATTTCTGTTTATTCATATATATTATGGGATGAATTATTTCTTTGTTATGAGGGCCGATAATATTCTAAAATTGTCAAATTTGTAATAAGGAATATCAGTTGGTTAAATATATAAATAAGGAGATATTTTACCTTTGACTCTATATCAAAAATTCAAAATATTAAAAATAACATTAAAATTTCGATAAAGATCAAAATGGTTAAAAAACACTTTATTTTTTTATTATCGATATTCGTCTTATTGAATCATGTTTATATTTATGTTGATGCTACGCGTGATTACGCTCCCAGGAACACTGGTATAGAGCTTTCTTCTAAAAATATTTTGGTTGGTTCTTATATTGGAGGAAGAAGTCATCTTAAACCAGCACTAGACATTGCTGCTATATTAGCTGAAAGAGGTCACAATGTAAATAACAAAAATTTCGCTTATAGTATGATTTTATTAATCATTTACAAACTTATCTTTTATCTCCCTATTCAATTCTTGATACGTAGGTAACACTATTAACATCAGGATATTATACGCCATCATTAGAATATCCAAATATCAAACAAGTTACACTAGGACCCGCACTAAATTACAAAGAGATATTAAATTCAAAATTTCATAAAGAATTTGAATTTAAAGAAATATTACCTTTTATAGAAAATGGAATAATAGCCTACAGAGAAACTTATCAAAAATATAAAAATGTTGCTAAAGATTATAATATAGATTTGTTTATTTGTGATAATCTATTGAATGAAGCTTGTTTAGATATTGCTAACACTCTAAAGAAACCTGTTGTTGGAATAAGTTCCTTTTTTAAACGTAATTATGAATTTTTATCATATAATATTTTAATTTGAAAAAATCCCGAATAACATTACTTCTATTAATTTAGATACACTTGGACCACAAAAAACTGGTCCAAACTCTCCATGTAATGTTTCATTAGAAAATGAATCTTTTTTGGAGAGATTTAAGTGTATTATAGTAAACCCTTTTAATATAGATTATATGATGTATCCTTTTATAAAGAAGTTAAATAATTTCAGAGAACAAGTTAATGCCAAACCTATATATATGGGAAATTCGCAAAAACTCTCTTTGCATCTAGTTGACACTTTCTTCGGTTTTGAGGTAATTATAATAATTAATCAAACCTGCTTTATTAATACTAATAAAAAAAATATTTTTTTTTATTTAGCTACCACAAACATTACCACCAAACGTTCAGGTAATTGATATCTCTTTTTATTTTATTAATATGTAATAGCTAAATAAATATTATTTTTTACTTTAATAGGAAATTGGTCCTGTATTATCGGAAGAATATCCATCACTTACGTCTGAACTCTCTGATTTTATAAATGCACACGAACGTGTTTTGTATGTAGCTTTTGGTACACGTTTTCATGGAACCGTCGATAACAACAACAAGCTTTTACAATCATTCGTCGAAGCAATCAATAAAAAAATAATTGATGGCGTAGTTTGGGCATTAGTTGTAACACCAGAAGATAGCTACTCTCCGACATTAACCTTATCTGATGGTTCACATATTCAAACTTCGCTAATCCTAGATAACAAACATCCACATATTCATATTTCAAAGTTTGCACCACAATTCGCTATACTTAATCATACCAATACAAAATTATTTTTTTCTCATGGAGGCGCAGGAAGTTCCCATGAATCTCTTTATACTGGTACTCCTATGTTAGTATTACCTTTTGGTGCTGATCAAATGAGTAATGCTGAAAAATTAAAATTAGCTGGTGTTGCATTAACATTAAATAAATTTACCTTGGATGTTAGTGATATTATAAACAAAATAGACTTTTTATTAAAAGATGAGAATATAAAGAAAAATTCAAAGAGAATGGAAGTATTAGCCAAAATTAATAGCAAGAGAAAATATAGAGCTGCTGATACAATTGAATATATTTTACATAGCAGTAGTATTAATGGAGGTGTTAATGAAGAATTTTTAAATGAATGGATTCCTGCTGAATATAGGATGGGATTTATTAAAGGAAATAATTATGACATTTATGGAGCTTTTTTTGGTATCATTTTTGGACTTATTTGTGGAATTCTCTGTGTTACGTTCATATCAATTAGAATTATTTTAAAAAGAATTATTTCTTCTTGTAATCAAAAACGAAAGAGTGAATAATTATTACATATGGGGACGCCCACAGCAAAAGCCGGGGCTCGGCCAAAATTTTGATTTTAAAATTTTATTATAATTATATATTTATTAATCCAATCTTTTAGAGAAAAAAAAATTTTTTATTCATAGCATATTAAAAAAATATAATATTTTATAATTTATGATTTTTGTATTTTTATTTTATTATATTTAATGGATAATATAAACTTGCTAGAAAAAAAACCAATGTTTTAATGAATTCCTTGCAAAATTTTACCCTAGTTTGCAAAAAACTGATTTTAAAAATCTTTAAAAATGATAAAATAAATTGCGATTTACTAAATTAACCAATAATATTAAATTGTGATTTTCGCAAAATCATGTGATTTGCCGAGCCCCGGCTTTTGCTGCGGGCGTCCCCATATGTAGTATATGCTGTGCATATATTTTTTTTTTGTATAAAATTTTCTGTTATTTCATTATTTTAATAAATTAGATTGCAATCACTTGATATATTATTTTAATATCGTCGTTTTCGAAATGGTGTGATAATGGCCATTTATTAATCGTTCATCAGTAGCCACCAGTATTTTTTTTTTTTCAAATATACCAGCTTATATACCATTTTGTAAACCGTGGAACAATGGTTGGTACACTGTCGGTTCTTTAATTCAGCCGGAATTATCAAAAAAAAAAATCCTCGAAAAATCTTTTTTCGAAGAATGTTTGCATTTATCTCAGAAAGATCATTAACTGAAAAAAATAAAAACGAACGAGAGGAATAATTAAAAAAACTCATTTTGATTGGTATGGGTTCAATATGTACCTCATTTTTATTTTTTTCGTAATTATACTTGAATTATCTTTAAAATAAATTGATTTATAAAAAATTATTTAAAATTATCTCACGTGACAATATAAATTATAGATTTGTAATTCCGGCCGACATCGTCAATTTGGCCTGAATTAATTCAGTATTACAGCAAAATTCGAAATATACTCATTTAATATAGTGGACAGTGTCCACTATATTTTGAATTTTGCTGTAAATTTAAATGACATAATGACCTGAATGTACCACGTCCCGACCGTCCCTCGTTCCGTCGTCCCGTATACCCGTATACAATTATAAGAAAATCACGCACGAATTAAGATTTGATTTAACAAACTTGATCGATTTAAATATTTTAATATCGATATACGTAAAACGAATGAGATAATCGTCGTATGACTTCTCTAAATAAATTTCCATCTAGTAAAATTTTCCGATCTTAGGCCGGACAAAAAAAAATTTTAGATTCTCGTGACCCGGCCGGGTCAGTTTTTCGAAAAATGGAAATTTTTTTTTTATAGTAAAAAAATTTTATCACGTGATTTTAAGTTTTTTGGCCAATGTTGCATAAAAAAATTTTACATATGAGAAAATTTTACATATATAAAAAAAAAGTGCCGGCCGGCCGGGTCATTTTTAAAATTTTATGTCACGAGAATCTAAAAATTTTTTTTGCCCGGCCTTATATTAAATAATTTTCTTTTATGAAAAGATATTGAAAGATAAGAAATCCAGAAATCTTAGGATTCTTTAACATTATTTACTTTTATTAAAACGAAACAAAATAGGTACTTAAATATAATTTGACAATTGTAATTTATTTCTCTTATCACCTAAGATACATATAATATTGATATATTAAAAGATGATAATAAACTTTATTATTAAGTCAGATTAAAAAAAATATGAATGAAGTTATAATGGTATGCAATTTGTAACTATATTAAGAAATATCTAATGACGAAATCAATCGTCGTCTCGTAAATTTCAATTGATTATTTTGAATATTTAAATCATATATTTTAATCTAATATGAATATGTATAATTATTAAATTTAAAAATTTAAATAAGGAAGTATAATATTAAACAAGTAAACATCAAATAAATATTCGATGAAATTATTGAAGCACTGCTGAATGGTTTATTATTACCACCAGATTTATTTGGACTCGTAAATCCGCCTTTTTCAAATACAGTATCACTACCCGAAAATGCGACATTTATTGTTTGTGGATTTGAGAAAGGATTTGTTACCGATAAACAATATTTCGCAGCAGTACCTATAGGAATATCCCCCGTATCTTGATCACATACCGTAACAATTTTTTCATGACATGATAATGAATCAATAAAACTAAAACCAGAAGGGCTTTCCAACTGAGCCGAAATTCCTTTACCAGCACCCAATGTAGATGGAATTTTTCCTGGTGTTGCGATTCCAAAACCTGGAGTAATTGGCGTTGAATCTGGTACTATTCTAACACTATAACCTATAATAATATATACGATTTTTTATTAGAGAGATTTCTCTTTCAACAAAAAGTGATGGAAGAATTGCAAAAAAAAGAGTTGGGGAAGGAATAATAAATAATACTTACTAACATATTTTGTCGACGTATCACTACAGAATTTCCAAGTACCATTATTTGGAGGAACTTTTGCGGTCTTATATGGAACAGTAACTGCACCTAAATCTACTGGTTGTTCTTGAGAGAAAACAGAAATAACCTGTAATTATAAATTAAAATTCAAACAGATTTAAATATTAATTTTTTTTTTTTTAAAAAAAAAGAACGTGAATTAAGAACATACCAGTGAACTCAAGAATAAAGCAAAAATCAACAATTTCATTTTTATTATTCAAAGGGATTCAAAAAATTAATTTAAAATTATGATATTTAATTTTAATTGAAAAGTTGAAAGCGAAAATACTCTCTTTATTTATTTATTTTTTTACGATTACTAATATGAAATACAGGAATAATTGATTATTTCAAATGTATACCGATAAGGTAACATTAAATAAAAAAAAAAAGATTATATAAATTGATTATGCCATCAAATTGAGGATTAAATTCCGATTTCCGACCAAATTAATAAGAAAAACAAACGCATGCAAGATCAAACCTTGTTCTTTAAACATTGCATTTGTTTATTATCTTTGATGTAATACCAATTTAATAATTTTTTTCCTATTTAAAGAAATTATCCGTTTTAGTATGAAATTAATGTCAGTCAATATTATGAAATTTTAATAATTATTACTTAATGTGGATGTGAAGGTAGCGTTGCCATGTACATGGAAAATCACTATTAGTGTAACAGAACAGATCATCATTTCTCCGTAGTAATTTTAATGTTACTCAAATGTAAATTTTGAAGCAAGACGACGAAACATAATTTATATTCCCAATTAATGAAAATAATAAATTTATTCGTAAGTTACCGATTCAGCTATCAAAGTAGTTATATTATGTTGGCAATGTTCTTGTGTGTACCCATCTTTATTGTACACTGACCTCTTTTTCATTCCTGATTGTCAAAAAAACTCATAAAACTCTTAGTAGGCTGAAAGAAAAATTTGGAACAGAATTTGTTAATATGCAATAATTCCACAGAGAATTAAATAATAATATAACAAATTCACATGAACATTTGTTTACTAAAAATCGTTCGGTGTAACAGAACAGATCGTCATTTCTCCGTTCTCAATTTAATGTTACTCTAATGTAAATTTTGATGCAAGAAGACGAAATACAATTAATATTTACCCAATTAAAGGAAATTAATTAATTCAATTTCATAAATTATTTAATTTATATTATAATTGGAATTAAAAATGTTTTACTTACAATTAGCCCATTGTACAATGACCATTATAAAACGTTTATTTTTATTTCTCATTTTTGTGTTGAAATTGAACTTCCAGAAGGAATTAACTTAATTATAATTGGTCAGAATTTTGATCAATATCGATCAAAATCGACTAACAATTACGTCGAGTAAAATTTAAATAAATGTACTTTGATAAAATCTAACAGGAAAATATTCTAATATATATTAAAATTAGCAAGTGAAAAATTTTTATATTTATTATTTATTAAAATAAAAATTTAGGTTTTAAATTATGTTAATTAACGTCTTACCAAATTTTCGATTTTTGCCCAATTGGATTCACGGCAGGACTTGTGTGGGACAATCAAATCCCAACGGTGTGGCTGTGTAGTGCAACATTATCTTAAAAAATTCCATTGCCGAGTACCCATGCAAGGTAGATACTACATAATTTTTACAATTATTAATAACTTTGAACAATTTGTCCAAGCTCATATCAAAAAAAAAAGGCCGTATACTCTAATGTAGTCGACGGATTTAATTCCTCTCCAGGTTATTTCCTGATGACCTTGCCGGAAGCGCTTTCATCTGAAAAAGTGCTCTGATTCGTCTAATTTTCACGTTCCTATGGGAATAGATACAGTATAAAAGCGAAACGCTTTATTATAACTTCGTATTCTTAGAAAATATGAGTTTGGATACAGAATCATGAATCATTACATCATACTAATATGCCATATGTCATGATGTGGCCGGATAATCCTCCTGTAAATGTTTCATAATTAAGTACGGCAAGATACAAAGCTGTGAGAATTTCTACTGTTATTTTTTTTTTACAATTTACAATAATAAATTGATTAATTGTCGTTTATTTCTTATCTAAGTTGATATCTCATCGCGCTCATTTAGTCAACTCAATGAATTTAATCGATCAAGATCGAGCTTAATTCTCTGTGCTAAAAAGTTCTGCGCATTCATGGATAATCAATTGTCGGGTAATAAAATGCATAATTACGTTTATAATTTTGACTTTCATTTACCTATGTCACAATATAGTTTAGGTTTTATGATAAATAAATTAAATGGATTAGTAATTTTAGTAATCATCCTGAAATTGACAGCGCGATCACGGGAACATCTCATTGGCGCTCATTGAATATTCGAAACCGGCTGAAATTTTATGTTCATTTTTTTATAAGTTTGTATAGATTTTTGTGAGGCTTTGTATTCTTTTTTTTTTCTAATCCCTAATAAAATTTCATCCATTAGAAAACAGTAATAATAAAAAGTACATATAAATTTACGAAAATCTAAGAATTTATTGCCGTACATAATAATATACGTAAACAAGATGGTGTGTAAAACGTAGTCATATACCTGATTTCTTTGATGATGTTGAATTCAAATACGACCATAGTAATACCACTGGAAAAGTTTTAATGGTAAATTCGATAATTTGATCTCTTAGAATTATAACCAGGATAATTTAAATATAGTTAAGACATTTTAATCAATGAACAATTATTCATTAATTTTTACGGTAATAAATTATTCCTGAGTTCTTTATTTGTTCTAAAGTTGGCAATCGTTCCATGAGTTTTACGTGTTTCATTAGAAACATGTTTTGCTGCTAGAATAGCACAATACCGAAAACAGGGTTATAGAAGGTATTTTTTTTTTTCATGTGTACAAGATAAAGATACTGAAGAGCTGCGATAGATAATCGATCAAATTCAATACAATTTAAATTGATCAACAAATTTGAGAAAATATTAGTGGTATTGCATCCACAACTTTTGATAATAATTCTGGTGAGTAATTTTTTGTACAATTCTTTTCTAAAATATTACTAAGAACTTTCATGATAGAATTCTGAAGGTCTGGTAACTGAAATAATTCGCGACGTAGTAAGTTTCAATTATATTATTTTTGTTAAAGAATTTTCTTTAACTGACTATTAGTTCTATATCGCTACATTTTGGATTATTTATTAATAATTTAAGTCTTGAACTAATGAAAACCTTACGCTATTTTTTAAAAATTTTTTTAGGAATAAATATTTATTTGTGATAGAAAAACAAATTTATTTTGTAAATAATTTTTTATTCGTACTGTGTGTTGTACTAGCTAAAATAAATAAAATCAGTCATGTGTAAAAAAAAATTTCAAAAATCGTTAGCGTAATATTTTTAGTCTACGGCAATGCTGCGCCTTCATGGATTGCTCATTTGTGATCACGTGATATCATAAATTTCGTTTTTTTTTTTTTGAATAAACGCGGTGTAAACCTTATGTACTTATCATAGAACTTTTAAAATGCACGTCCTAATCGTATTTTAGCCTGCTCTATAACTTTACTTATAAGACTAACAAGGGTTTAGTATACTAATTTTGGCTTTTACATATAATATAATATAGGGGTGCTACGGCTGCTGCGCACCTGCGTATAAATTTTAAATCCTATTTATTAATTTATGACTGGTATATTTCCATTTGATAAATGGATTCAATATTTTGCATTATAGATTCAATCATCGGGATGTCTTTGAGTGAAGACGAACGGATATCGGGGTGCGCCGTAAAGATTTATAAACGATTATGGAATATTTTCATTGAAGTCCACATGCACAAGTCCGAAATTTTAATTCATATAAATTATTATTGTTCTAACAATTTGTAAAAGAAATTTTTTTATCTGATGACAAAGGTTAGTTAAAAATACAATTTTATTTAAATTATTCTTTTTTACGATGATAATTTAACATACAGTCGACCCCCTCTATAGTCACCCCAGGTATAGTCACATCAGTCTAATGGTGTGACTATACAGGGGGTTGACTGTATTTAAAAAAATATTATTGCTAATCTGTATAATAAATAGGCTCCCTTCCAATTTATAATCGATAATCAAATTTTTTGATGAGATTGAATTTGAAAACAACCAGAACGATTTACTGATACTATCGGGTAAAGTTTTGATGGTAAATTGTTCCATTCTGATACTGCCGGATACTTTATACCATTTACTGTAAAAGAACAAGTTCTTTTATTCATGTTTAAATGAACTGTAATTTTTGTACCATCTCCAAATGGTGGACAATAATCTTTTACCAAATTTCCAGAATTATAACAACAACCATGAGAACCTAATACCCATCCAGTAGATTGACCTCCCGCAAAAGTTTCATAATCAAATTTTTCTGATGCACAAACTCCAACCCAAGCATAAAAACACACTTTCATAATAATGATATCCCATTCAAAAATACCCTTATTTTCTAATATTATTTTAGCTCTAACATTTTGATGTAAAACACAACTATCTGACGCACATACAACTTTTTCGTTATCCATAATAGTAAGTTTTGATCCACATGCTGACTCATCCCAAGCATAATCAGATTCATTAATTCTATAGATTGGTATTCCTCGAATATCATTTAAATCTAATTCTTTACTACTGATAATTATTTCGCTTGGAATAATTTTTAGTGATTCAATGATATAAATCTGATCTTTTATTCGCCTGAAATCGATATATTTAACCAAAGTTTCCAACTCGTCGACAACATTCTGATGATCGACAATGAATTTATCTTCTACTTCTACTTGGGCAGAGTTTTCTATTTGTTCTAAAGTTGGCAACTGTTTCTTGAGAGTTTTATATGCGTTACTTGAAACTTGTTTTGCTGTTAGAATAACACTATATCGAAAAACTTCATATTCTGAGGTTACAAAAGGTATTTCTTTATCAAACGTATAAGATAAAAGATATTCAAGTGCTGTAATAGACAATCGGCCAAATTCAATACTATTTAATGGAATAGTTGCAACTTCTTCAACCAATAAATTTAGAAGAATGTTAGTTTCTGATAACATTATTGCTTCTACAGCTTTAGATAATAATTCTGGCGAATAATTTTTTGTATAATTTGAAAAATTATTTTCCAAAGTATTTTTAAGAATTTCCGTAATAAAATTTTGAAGTTCTGGCAGTTGAAAATAATCCGCGATACAATAAATTTCGATTATATTTTCTTTCGTTATGGAATTTTTACTAACTGACCCTGTATAAATATATTCTAATATAATTTCCATTTCGGAAGAATTTATCGTAGGAAAAGAAATTTTGTCTTCATAACTTTCTTTCATTCCATTATAAAGTAATCTATCAAATACTTCGGATCTTGCTGCTAAAATAGCTCTACAACTATATAAATTTTTTTCATTTTTACATAAAATTGTTATATCGCTATACTTTGGATTATTTATTAGCAATTTCAAATCTTGTTCTAACGAATATCCTCTCATTATTTCTAGAAATTTTTTTAGGGTATTTGAATGATAAAGCCTCATTATAAATGTTTCATTGTTTATTTATATTAATTTTTTTGTACTCAGTTACAGACCTACAGTGTTACTACATCAAAGGGAGTTGTGTAACAGTCGTCATACGGCATATGCTGATTAAAGGCGTATTGTTGTTCAGGAACTATGGCGTGGCCGTGCCGTACGATACAAAGCATGTAAAAACAACATGTCACTTTGTTTCTTTCATATGTCGATCAACACAAGATAATGACATGTTATTTGCATAGTGGCATGTCATTGGTTTTATTAAAAAATAACTAAAATCAACCAGGAGAAATCTTCCTCATAGACGCATAAGCTTTGAAACTTCAATACCAGAATAGCAAACTTTGTTAATAATATGTTACATAGTAAAGCTCTTGGTCAAAATAGCATGTTGTAAAAATTCGTTTGGACGGTGAGAAACTTTGTTAATAATATGTTACATAGTAAAACTCCTGGCCAAAATAGTATGTAGTAAAAATTCGTTTGAAACGGGAAGAATTTTTCTTTTTCTTTTCGCTATTAATATATTTCATTTTTGTTTTATAAACTAAGATTTTGATATTTATTTCGAATAATTATAGAAGTTAATTCTAACTTTATTTTACGCTCATTATTAAATTAACTTACAGTACGCTCAACAAATTAATTATAATTAATAATTAATTATAATTAATAATATTTGGTATTTTAACACTTAGTAGAAATTAACAAAAAGTTTAATATATCCTTATTTGTTATATGAAAGAGTTGTCACACAGGCTTCTGAGCCAAAAAACTGCATAGGTAGTACAGCGCGGAGAAAAGTAAATAATGTCACGTGATTTTCGGAGAATTTTTATATCAGTAAGTAATTTACCTAAAAAGTATACCCCTCAGTTCCACGTCTATATAATAAAATAAAAGTAAATAAATAAAATTGCGTACATTTAAATAAGTAACTTTTCTTTTCGCTTAGAACAATCGATTTACGGAGGAATTAAATTATGCCACGTTAGTCGTCCGTGATTTTTCTCATTGATATTTTTACGGATGATGTTTAGTTAGGAGGATACTAGTTAAAGGGATGAGCCAAAAAGTCTCGATAGTTAAAAATTATATACAGGATGATAACTTCGTGGTATAAACCAGTCATTAAAATACCGTAACTATTACACGACGTAGCTTTTATTTGCATAATTTATCGGGTTACGGTACACTTCGCCGAAAGCCATTTCGCCGAAAGGACGTTTCGCCGAAAAATAGGGCCAACATTATGCAAAATTATAAATAACTTAGGCTAGAGATTATTTTTCGGCGAAATGGCTTTCGGCGAAATGTCCCGATACCATTTAGGATTTAGGTATTTAGGTTAATTACGGTACATTTATCGAGTTTTACCTGAAATATTAAGCATTTAAAGTTTTTCATAATGTACATTTCACAGTGTAATAATTAGAACATCGAGAAATTCGAGAAATTAACTAATAAAATTGAGTATTGCTAAATATCACCGCTGGTAAATGTCACCTTACCAGAATTAGGATAGAATTTTGGGCAGAATTAAAAACGTCATGAAACTCCGCCCGTTAATATTTGCTAATGCTGGTACGATGAGAATCACTTGCGGTGTATCAATTTAAAAATTTTTTTTTTTTTATTTACTAGCTGCTAAGCCAAATGTTCGACAAGTTTTTATTTATAAAATCTTGATATATAAAAACTTAATAAATATGTATTATAATTTTTAGAACGTATATTAATCTTGAATATCAGATAAAATATTATTTAATATACTTTTTGCTTCTTTAATTCCATTATTTGCGGCTTTTTCGTACCAATCAATTGCTTTATGAATATTTCTATCAATTCCAATACCATCATAATAGCATTCTCCTATGTAAAATTGTGCCAATGCATATCCATTTTCCGCTGATTTTAAATACCATTTAAATGCTTTTACTTCATCTTTATCCGTTCCTATACCTTTTTTATAACATATTCCCAAATTACATTGTGCCATTGCATATCCATTCTCAGCTGACTTCATGAACCATACTAATGCTTTCATTTCATTTTTACTTACTCCTATACCGTTTTTATAACAATATCCTAAGTAATTTTGTGCTTTATCATGTTCATTTTCAGCTGATTTCATTGACCATTCAAATGCTTTTACTTTATCTTTTTCTGTTCCTACGCCATTTCTATAACATATTCCTAAATTATATTGCCCATTAGCACATCCTGCATTAGCTGATTTCATATACCATTCAAATGCTTTTGTATCATTTTTATCTGTTCCTATACCATATTGATAACAGTTCCCTAAATTATTTTGCGCTATTTCATTTCTATTCTCTGCTGATTTTAAATACCATTTAAATGATTCTTTTTCATTTTTATCCGTTCCTACACCATTCATGTAACAAAATCCTAAATTACATTGCCCATCAGCATATCCTGCAATAGCTGATTTCAGGAACAAATCAAATGCCTTTTTCTCATTTTTATTTGTTCCTATACCATTTCTATAACAGAGTCCTAAATTAACTTGCGCTATTATATTTCCATTTTCTGCTGATTTTAAATACCATTCAAATGCTTTTTTTTCATTTACATCCGTCCCTATACCATGGTTATAACAAATTCCTAAGATACATTGTCCATTAGTATATCCACTAATAGCCGACTTCAATAACCACTCAAATGCTTTTTTGTCATTTTTATTTGTTATTTTATTATTCAATAGATAAGATATTCCCAAGTTACACTGTGCCATAGCATTTCCATTTTCTGCCGATTTTAAATACCATTTCAACGCCTTTGTTTCATTCTTATTTGTTACTTTACCATTGTTATAACAATATCCTACATAATTTTGTGCTTTTGAATCGTTCGCTATTGCCAATTTTAAATTCTTTTCAAATTCTTTCCTTTCACCTTTATTCTGTGTAATCAGCTGTTTACTTTCGGACTTCAAAAACCATTTAAATGCTTTTTTTTTATCTTTCTGTGTTCCCATTCCATCCATATAACAAATTGCTAAATTATATTGTGCGTCTAGATTTCCCCTTTTAGCAGCACTTAGAAATAATTCAAAAGCTTTCCTATAGTTAGATTTAACACCATCACCGCTTTGATAACAAACGGCTAAATTATATTGTGCTTCTAAATCATTATTTTTGGTCAATATTTCAAGGCTTAATAATTTATTCCTCTTATAATTAATATCTAAAATAATATCTTTATAATAAAATATTGATAATAAATATTTTCCAATAATAATATTCTTATTTGTTAAATAATTAAAAGTATCCTTATCATAATTTAATTGATCAAAATCAAAATCTTCATTTAAAGAATCATTTTTAATTTCACTATTATTACCAATAGCTAACAAATATAATTCAACTGACTTTCCTTTATCTAGTTCACAACCAATACCAAATTGATAAAAAAATCCCATAAAACTTGTGAACCAATATTTACTTACTTTATGATTTATCATCATTTTAAGAACTTTTTCGGGTTCTTTATTATTATTTTCAAGAATATGTTTTATCCACTCACTCGAATTTTTTTCAAAATTATTGAAATCATTTTCTTTAATAATTTTATAATGAAAATCTTTTAAAAAGTTTATTAAAAAATTTTCATCATCTTCAGAAATATCAATACTATCCGTAATTTCATTTAACATTGCTATTTAATTAACATATGCATATTTTGATGTATGTATACATATAACTGAAATAGAAAGGAAAGAAAAAAATTTCTTCTTTTTTTTTAATGAAAGGGCCCATTAAAAGGTTTAAGTTTCTGCCAAGATGTCGCACAACACTACAACATTATCGAGAAATAAACTTCCTTTTTAAGTAAATTTCCATAATAGTACTAACTTAGAACTCGGATGAATTTACGCCGATCAGTATTTTTTGTACGACCATCTATGATACTCTCATACACGAAAAAAAAAATACCTCGCACGAAGCAACAAAAATCGATTTTTTTATTTTTTTTTACTCTACATTTCTCTATACATAAAAAAAAAAATTATACAGTAATTGCTATTTGATAGATTTCCCATAAAATTTATCAATTAAATTTTCGAAATGTCTTATTCTTTACGTTAATACAACGTTAATATTACAATTGAAGTTCACGTGAAAAAAAAAGAAAAAATTTTTTTTGCGTATTTTTAAAATTTATGTATGTATGTATGTATATATATAATATAATTTTTTTTATACATGTATAGGATGACTCAAAGGGTGACTCATTGATACGATAATAAATTTCACGATAAAACCATACAATTATTACACACAGAAAACATCCAACACCTGATGAAAAGATCAGAACTAAACGTAATGAGTAATATGTAATAATAATTAATAACTTGTAATTAGATAATTAAATAATATCATATTTATAATTTATTGAAATAATGTGATATAAAAGATATATGATATAATATACATATAAGTAATATATAATATAATATAAATGAAAAATCAAATTCTTAAGAAATCTTAGTAAAGCCATACATCTATTATTAATATAATAAATAAAATATTTTTTTGATAAAAATAGTAAAAAACCCACACTATTTAAAAACTAATAAAATCTCCTACCATTTTCTTCTAACATAATTATTTCCTTCTGCATCCCTTCTCAATTTTTGATAATTTGTTACTCCTTTAAGATTAATTCCCAATTCTCTTGCCGAATTTTTCATATCATTTAATTCTTCAACTATACATTCCCATGTTCTTGGATTCTTTACCAAATCTTCTAAACATTTTCTACATTTTGTTACTCCCATATAAACGTGAAATTCGCCTATTACTGCATTACATTTTTTACACGGTAAATTTTGTTCTTCAACTTTTCTGTTAATGACTCCTTTTTTAGTATTACTCATATCAAGAATAATTCTAATTCTTCGATCAACTTCTTTTTGGTCCATTACAAATCCCTGTCGTAAATTCCCCATTGATGTTGGTCTTTGTAAAATTCTTCTGTTTTGTTCTTGATAATTATTTCCCCTTAAATTCTCGTTACTTTTTGAATTATACGGAAATCTCTTTCGATTATTATTTCTATTTTGAACTCTACTTGCATAAGTATCATTAACTTCATCTCCCCAAGTTGATCTTTCTGATGGTCCCCAATTTATATTTTGATCAATATCATTCGTTTGATCCCATTGCGAATAATCAAATTCCTTTCTTTGATTTGGTTGATTCTGTAAACTTAACCCCTTTTCGCATGATATACATCTTTTAGAATTTCTATCAATTTCTATTTCATGTTCATGCTTTTTACAATATCCATGTCCTCTCCAACATATACATTTAGTCTCAATATCTTCTCGTTGTTTTCCATTTCCATAAATAAATCCCCCTATTGTATTCATGTCTGTCGCTCCTTCTGGAAATCCTTTTTCTACATAATTCTGATATTCTTCCCATTTTTTAATTGCTACGTTCGCTGGTACTTCTGAAAATTTCTGTACTGCTTTTTCAATCATATCCCCCGTTTCTTTCGAAATTTTTTCTAATTTTACATATTCTTTCTTTTTTAAACAATACATTCCTCCTGTACTATCCATACTATCATAATTACTATTATTTAAGTTATAATAATGATTTTTCCAAAAATTTTTATTATATAATTCGCCTTTAAATCCATAATTTTCACATTCTTTACAAAATACTGTTAATTCTCCATTATCACATTCTTTACAATATTCTCCATCATATTCCCCATGTCGCTGACATTTTGCTCTTGTTTCAATTACTTCAATTACTTCTTTTGTAATTATTGCTTCTACTTCTTTTGGTATATTCTTACATTCTTTACAAAAAATTCCATCCATATCTTCTACTTGTACTGGTAAACAACATTCCCCACAAATTTTTATTTTATCTCCATGTCTCGTATAAAATGCCATTAATGCTTTCGAAAACTGTTGAGTTACTGTGCTATTTTCTGCTGGCTTAACCATTCCCCCATATTCAGTATTTCGATATTCTAATGCTTCTTCTAAAATTGATTCTCCAAATTCTTCGCGTAATTTTTCATGAATTTCAACTCTTCTTTTTAGAATTTTAATATTAATTTTTCTTGATTTTTTCAAAATATTTTTATCTTTTTTATCATTATAATCAATTATGATTTCATTATCTCCCCTCTTAATACTTTCTTTTAATTCTTCTAAATTAAGAATTTCTTCATTTTTAAACCTAATAGTATAATAATTAATTGCCCCTTTTACAAATTTACAATTACATTCCATTTTTTCACATTCTTTACACTTTTTATTTTCTAATTTACATGCCCCACATATCTCTACTTCAAAATTTTTCAAATTACTATTACATTTTTTACATTTTTCTACTGGTTCTGTTTTTTCCCAATTATCCCAATTTCCATTTCCCCATTCATTATTTACTGGTGACTGATTTTTACTTCGCAATTCATGAAGTTCCCTTTTCAATTCTTCATTCTCTTTCCTTTCTTTTTCTTGGTTTTTTGTAATTTCTTCCAATTTTTCATGAAGTTGCCTTTTCAATTCTTCATTCTCTTTCCTTTCTTTTTCTTGGTTATTTGTAATTTCTTCCAATTTTTCAATTAATTGTAGATTTTCTTCATTCAATTTATTATACTTTTCTTTCAAAAATTCCATTTTTCAATCTATTTGGTATTTTTTTTTTTAAGAGAAAGAGAGTTTAGAAATTTGAAGAGTTTTTGTAGAGTTTAGGAATTTAATAAGAATTTTTTTTAAAAAAAAAAGAGTGAAGAGTTTTTGTAGAGCTTAGAAATTTAATAAGAATTTTTTTTAAAAAAAAAGAGTGAATGAGTTTTTGTAGAGTTTAGAAATTTAATATTAAGGATTTTTTTTTTAAAAAAAAGAGTGAAGAGTTTTTGAATAAGAATTTTTTTTTAAAAAAAAAGAGTGAAGAGTTTTTGTAGAGTTTAGAAATTTAATAAGAATTTTTTTTAAAAAAAAAAGAGTGAAGAGTTTTTGTAGAGTTTAGAAATTTAATAAGAATTTTTTTTTAAAAAAAAGAAAAAAAAAAAAAAAAAAAAAAAAAAAAAAAAAAAAAAAAAAAAAAAAAGTGAAGAGTTTTTGTAGAGTTTAGAAATTTAATAAGAATTTTTTTTAAAAAAAAAAGAGTGAAGAGTTTTTGTAGAGTTTAGGAATTTAATAAGAATTTTTTTTAAAAAAAAAAGAGTGAAGAGTTTTTATAGAGTTTAGAAATTTAATAAGAATTTTTTTTTTAAAAAAAAGAGTGAAGAGTTTTTGTAGAGTTTAGAAAAATTTAATAAGAATTTCTTTAAAAAAAAGAGTGAAGGTTTTTGTAGAGTTTAGAAAAATTTAATAAGAATTGCTTTAAAAAAAAGAGTGAAGAGTTTTTGTAGAGTTTAGAAATTTAATAAGAATTTCTTTAAAAAAAGAGTGAAGAATTTTTGTAGAGTTTAGAAATTTAATGAGTAGAGTTTTTTTTTTGGATTGAAAAAATCATCTCCTTTTATAATATTTCTTTTGTGGTTTGACGCCTAATGACAAACCATTTTTCATTAGAAAATTTATGATAATTATATTATTTAAAATATGACGTCATGGGAATAAATCTCATGATTCATGACTCATCACGATTTAATTAATCATAATTAGTAAAATAATTTTTGTGTTGTGCGTAGTTACTTTAGAATATAATTTATTAATCATGTTTCAATTGTTTCATACTCTTAAATATGAATTATATATTAGTACATTATTCTTAGTATTCTTCTGAAAAATTAATTGTAAGAAAATTTTAGGTAATATTGAATTTTTTAGATTACTTTATGTAAAGTAAATATGTAAAAATAAATAGTATATCCGATGACGTTATTACAACTTTAGTTATTGAAGTTACAAAATTATTAGTATACTAAATTAATTTTGTTAAATTTAGTCCAAGCTGTAAAAAACTTAATCAAGTATCAATTTTTATTCAATTACTGTATATTTTATGTTTAAAAATTTTATTATTAATACTTCATGACCTTTGACTTTTAAAGATATATGTCACAAAGAAAATGAATGATTCAAACAAATAATTTTAGGAATTTTGGAATGTGTTTCATGTGATTTATATCTTATGTTTCAGAGTGTCATCATAAATTAAACTATTACAAAAAATTTGTCATAATTTATCATACTTATTTAACCAAAAATGTATCAAATTAAAAATATATATGAAAAAAAAAATTTATATAAATTGTTATACATTTTTTCTATAGTTTTTTCTATTTTTTTTCTATTTCGTCAATATTTTTTTTTTAATAAGATTTTCTTAGTAACTTTCTTAAATCATGCCACCAAAAAAGGAAATCGGTAAAGTGCTTTTATCAATTGTGAAGAAACTATTTTGAACTTGCAAATATAAAAAATATTTACTACTCAATAAATTTCTTTTTCACTAGATTTAAAAAATTTGGATCTTACCCATATTTACACCCCAGAGGAGATTGAATACATTAACGAACATCTTAAAACTCATATTAACTTTGAAAATGGAAGGCTACTTCCTATTTCACAATCTCCAATTGCTAATGAGGCTGTTGTACATGAAATTTCTAGACAACTTGGTAACTGGAATGTTGAAACTGGTCAAAATGGTATTGTTACCACATCTCAAGGAGGTTATAATTTTAGTGTTAGTGGCCAGAAGAAGATTCGAGCACCACATATTGCTTTTATACCTGAAAATATTTATAGTTCACTTAATAAAACCCAGCTTTTGACTTTTCTTGGCCAACCTTTTACTCCCATATTTGTTGCTGAGGTTGTAAATGTTTCAAAGGAAGCAATATTTAATGAAGTTGATATTAGATTCAAGAATGATTACTTTGCAACGGGTACTTCTGTAAAGTTGGGATGGTTAATTGATCCAAGGAATCACATGATCTGGACTTATGAAAAAGATGATGATGATGAAAATGTTACCCGTCAAAAACATAAATGGGAAGATTTAGACGGTGGTGATATTTTACCAGATTTTACTTTGGACATAGAATTTGTTGAAAAAATTATCTCACAGGTATGTCTTTATTTTATTTATCATGTTATAGATTTTTATCTTAGTTTCATTTTGCATTTTAGAAATATGAAGATGATGAATTATTAATTGAAGAAGTTAAAGAAAATGAAGATAAAGAAGGAAAACCAATGAAAAAGATTTGGGTTTGATATGATTAAACAATTAACGAAAAAACATTGTAGATACAAATATTAAAAAAAGAATAAAAATATATTATGTTACAAATCTACATTTCTTTTTGAAGCAATTACCTGGGGTGGAGTTAGATACTAGAATAAAAAAAATTTTGATTATTTCTTGAACAGGTTCATAATTTGTCAGTATTAGGAAATTTGTTTGTTAAATCTTTACATTTAAATTTAATAAAATATATTATCCTATCATATGAGACTCTTATAAAAAAATGCTGGAAGTCCCATAAAAGGAATATTTAGAAAAATGCTATTAAAAATAACTTGAATTGTTCAAATTTGTCATCCAAAATTTTAGAATTTGTTCAGTATGAAAGTCCCATCGTGAAAAAATCCTAGACATATTTCAGATATTTCTGTTAATAAAGTAATATAAAAAGCATAACTGTGGCATGTGGAAGTTTGTGAAAGTGAAGGAAAGTGGAAATTAATAAATTAGAGTAATTATTTTATTAAAATAGAATGTAATATTAATTTAACAATAAATTTATTCAATTTCAATTTATTAAAATATATTAATTTAAAAATAAACTATGTCATCACCTAATGTTTCATATTTTCTGCAAGTTTTGTTTTAAAAGATTTTATAACTATTGTAAAGAAAATAAGCTAACTTTTATTTTTAAAAAAAAATTTGTATTCTTGGTATTTGGTAATGTAGACGCAAAAAAAAGCTTAAATAACAGCTTAAATGCGATAAATATTTAAATAGATCAGTTGCCACAAACTGCGCCATATGTAACAAAATCACTAGCTTTTTTGATGGTGTTACTGGAGAAGATGTATCTTACATTCATTTATTAAAAGTTTTAGATATTACTACATATAAAAACAACTTTTATTAGAAATTTATTCGTTATAAAAAATTGAATATTGTCAAATAAAAAAATAAATAAATAAACAAATCTAATAATACTTATTAAATATAATATGTATTTTTTTTTATTACAATCTCATTAATTATATATCACAAAATTATACTACATATATATTTTAATTCATTTTGGATCTAAAATTATTAATTCCACAATTTGCCATCGGACTCTCGACGAAGTTCTTCCATTACTTCTACTTCGCCAGCCTCTCAACCATTAATGACATTGCGTTTGTAAAACGGAAAGTCACTTTTATTGATGAAACAAAATAAAATGGATGACCGTTTGATTCTTAAGTAGTAGTAGCATTATTTAAAATTTAAATTTATAAAAAAATTATTGCATCGTATTTCTATATTTACTATAAATATTTTTATCGTCAGCTCAATAGGATCATGCAGATTTTCATAAACCGATATTATTAGGAATATTAATAATACATGATTGATATAATAAAGTGGAGCAAAAAATATGTTGTAATTCCGTGTAAATTAAATTCTATAGGAAAAGTTTAAATGAAGTTATCGTTCAGCCCAATAGAATCATACAGATTTTCATCGACCGATATTTTCATTAGCCATAGCAATAACACATGATTGATATAATAAAGTGGAGTAAAAAAATGGCGTAAATGAAATATTTTGTAGGTAAAGTTTAAATAAAGCTATAAAGTGGATTAAAAATGAAATTTATAGAAAGCTTATTTATGATGTTATTAATTAATGCATGATCAAAAACGTCAGAACGATAACACACTTACGTGGCCCATTTTCATCCATCAATAATTCGGTCCTGTGACCGTTATAAAGTGGATTGAAAAAATTGTAAATATCCGACAGGATGATCGGAACTTAAATTTACATACAATATCAGATATATAAATTTCTGTGTTTTTTTTTAATGATACTGACTATAATGTATGATGATAAATTTTTAAAGTTGGCAACGACCCTCACATAAAAAAATTTCGCGCACATAAAAGAATATTATCAACTGATGTTAACAAAAAGAAATGATGGAATTTTTTCACCTTAAATCCATTAAATTACAAATATTTTACCTGAAATTTTTCAAATAATCTTGAGGTACAAGAGAATTAAAATTAGAAATTTGGTATAAACAAAAAAATAATTAATTATTAAATTTTTTTTAGGTATATCAATGGAAGGAGGCTTTCTTTAGAGGAATGCAATACTCCAGACATTGTTCAAATCTTGATCGCTTTGTCTTCAAGCACTAAATCCTTATGAACACTGAAATTAAAATTGTTTTACTTCTAGAATAAATAAAGTTTGAGCTGAAAAAAGAGTGAAACCACGCAAGGAAAAACAAAATTTATATCCATATTATTAGAATATCTAATAAGTACAAATTAATAAATACGAATTATTAATTCACATCTTAAATAAAATTTTAAAATATCTCTAAAATTTTAAATCCACTGCCAAGAATTTCATTTACAAAAATGTAACAGCATTAAGTCTGTCTATCATTATATCCTTTATAAATAAGAATTTGACAAACGTGATTAGCGTGATTAATAATTATCAAAAAGAAGCCAAGATTTGGTCTCATATAGATAGAACTTTAATTATTTTATTTAACAGGAAATTATTTATATTTAGCTTCTTATTATTTGAAATACTTAATAATCTTCTATTGAAAATTTATTTACAGTGTCTCTTATATTTCTCTCATACTTCACTTCTATACAATAAAAAATTATTATTTCTATTTAAGACCTTGGCCGAAATGCGGACCACACGTATCACTATAATCTAATACAAATTCTGCATCTCATATATTAGTACTTAAAATTGCATCTTTAATATTCTTATTTTTAAAAGAAAAAATAAAACTTTCATTAGTATAACACCATTTGTCAGTAGTTTCCCACTTCATAGGATTATATCCACCAAGAATTTCTTAGTTTCCTTTTACTTTAATAAATGTAACGGTATTAGCTATGCCACCACATAATTCATGAAATTTTTTAGGAGTAAATCCTCCTTTTAATAATAATTCAAATTTGTATGGTAAATATAATTCCTCATAATTATCATCATTTATAACTAGTACTTTATAAACCCATTATTAAATGGTTGAAATAATATTAGAATCAACAATTTGGGTATCAATAATTTGGGAATCAACAATCTTAATTTCATCATTCTTAATATTCTTATTTTTCTTGGACATAAAACATTATATTTTGACACACCGGTTCCAAATAAGAATTCAATAAATCTTTCATTTGCCCCCCCATGATACCATCAAAACTCAATATAATTGTTGAACTTTTTGCGAGAATTTCTAGATAAACTAAAAAATTCAATTAAAAGCAAACAGTGTTGTAAAAAATTTTCATCATTTTGGAATCATCATCTGCCCAAGTTTTAGGATCCAGAATGAGAGTTGGATTTTGTGCAAGACCCTATTTAATACATATTCCACACTTCGATTTCTTTTCTATGTAAATCATCAGTTCCTTTTCGCTAACTAGGAAAACGGCAACTAAGGGTCGCAGTATGCATGCGACCCACAATTTCATAAGAACACTTCAGGGGTTCAAAAAGGAATGTGAAGATGATTTAAAAAGGAAATAGTTGTGATTTTTGTGAAGGACGTTTTGCATGAAATAAACAAATTTTGCATTTTCGTCTAAAAATTGTTGTTTTTTAGCTGTTTATACTTTATTTCCTTAGATTAAATTGTTCCAAATTTATTGTCTTGGTGTTAAATTTTATATTTCTTAAATAAATGGACATTTTTTACAGTCTCTATTAAAAGATCATTTGAATAATAATATATTATTTTGGGTCATAGTATCCAACTTAAAATAAGCTAAAATACAAATTTTTTATATCCTGTTTAAGTTTTGTATGTTAGTTAATAATTTCATGATATTACAACTTAACCAATACTAAATATAATATTTTGATTTATTTTCAGAAAATAGGAATACAAAAAACCTTGATCAATAATCATGATAGGACCCCGAACAATATATAAATAGGTCATAGGAAATTGGCAAAAATTTACTATTAGCTCTACGCATTTTTTCAGGGCCGGAATTATGATAATGTCAGTCAGTTACTAAATAAAGTAATATATTTCTTACCAACGTTATCAAAATTTATCTAAAAAAGGAAAGATTTTCATGATTATTTTAGCCTATTCTACGCGTTATTTCTTGTTACCTATTTCAGTATTGCTCGGGGTCCTATCATGATTACCCATCATTTCAAGACAGGTATTAGATGTAATGGTTCTGTTCTTTAAGGCTGGACTATATTTCTATCTCCTCCCTAGGGTTAGGGCAATATTTTTTTAATGTTTGAAGTTTGGAATTGGATATTAAACTTAAATATTCTAAATAAACATAATTATCATACTTGTATCAATATATGCTAATAATAATGAATTAATGATTTCTATATACAGTAATAATTGATAAATAATCCAACAAATGAAGAATAATTAATTGAATTAATGATGATCATCAATCATACAATCAAACCCCTGAGACCCTTCTTGAATTGAAGTTTCAGTATAATATGCTTGTGAATTAGAATAAGATTGAGTAATACTAGAAGTATTTGCTTGTTTTTGCATTAATGATTTATTTGCTTCTACAAATTCAAGCATATCATTTCTTAACTGATTGTCAATATCAGGTATTTCATATTGATACTTGTCATCCCTATTTACTTCATAATATCTATTAATATATTTAATCCATTCGGATATAATATTTTCAAGCATAATTATAGTTGGTCTATTGGAAGGATTTAAATCCCAACATTTTTCCATTAAATCTGAATAACATTTTGGAGTATTTTCTACAATTTTAGGACGTTTCCCTTTATAAACACTTAAGATAAGGTCATGATCATGTCCTTCATGGTCAAATGGAGGGATGCCTGATGTAAATTCCCACATTATCATTGAAAAGCTATAAATATCACTTGCTGAAGTATAGGGTTTTTTCCTTAATATTTCAGGTGCCATATAAGGCAAAACTCCATAAATTTCATTATTATCATTATCAGCATTTTGTAAATCACTTATAGGTTTACATAATCCTAAATCAATAACAAATAATTCATTGTAATTATCTGATATTAAAATATTACCATCATGAAAGTCACCATGAGTTAAATTTGATTCATGAATTACTTTAAGTCCTAATATAATTTTTTTCAATAATTGTAACTTATCTTGCCATTTGAATTTAATTATATCAGATAAACATTTTCTCAAACTTCCTTCTTTTGCATAACTCATTACTATTAAATAATTTAAATTATTTGGATCTTGGGTAAATCCAAAGAACTGTATAAATTTTGAAAATGATTTTTTCTGACAATTATAATGATATTTCCACTATGTAAATAACAAAAAATTATTAATCTTTTGCACAAAGAATTAAAATATGCTATTAAATATAAATACTATACCTCATTCAGAAATTCATTATTTAAACTTGATGAATTATTAAGTTTTTTAAGAATAACCTCATAATATGTTTGTCTATTCCATTGTTGTTTGTCAAAATTCCAACTAAAAATAGGTCCATCTGACCAGATAGCTTTATGAATTTCACAGAATCCTCCTTTGTCATAATACTTAATATTTGACAATTCATTATAAGGTATCCACTCTAAAATTTCGTAACTATTTTTAGCATTTAGTTGTGCTTCTTGAATAAATTTATTAATAAATTCATTTTTACTAGTCCATTTTGAAAAATCTTGTTGAAATTGCTTAGCATTACATTGTTGACACCATTGGTAATTATTATTTGGTTGCTTGCATTCATTACAAAATTCAACGCCATTTTTATGGTTCATTTTATTGCTTTCTACTGCTTTTTGATGCCAATAAAAGGCCCTTTCTAAATTCTTTTCTGTTCCTTCTCCATTATAATAATAATTAGCTAAATTGCACATTGCATCAATTTGACCGTTTTCTGCTGCTTTTTGACACCAACGAAAGGCTTTTTCAAAATTCTTTTCTGTTCCTTCTCCATTTCTATAATATATAGCTAACTTATACATTGCATCAATTTGACCTGTTTCAGCTGCTTTTTGATACCAATGAAAGGCTTTTTCTAAATTCTTTTCTGTTCCTTCTCCATTATGATAGTGATTGGCTAAATTAAACATTGCAATAATATGATCTTTTTTTGCTGCTTTTTGATACCAATAAAAAGCTTTTTCAAAATTCTTTTCTGCTCCTTTTCCATTTCTATAATATACAGCTAAATTATACATTGCATCAATTTGACCTTTTTCTGCTGCTTTTTGACACCAGTAAAAGGCTTTTTCAAAATTCATTTCTGCTCCTTTTCCATTATAATAGTGATTGGCTAAATTAAACATTGCAATAATATGATCTTTTTCTGCTGCTTCTTGACACCAATAAAAAGCCTTTTCAAAGTCCTTTTCTGTTCCTTCTCCATTTCTATAACAAGCAGCTAAATTAAATATTGCATCAATATGACCTTTTTTTGCTGCTTTTTGACACCAATAAAAGGATTTTTCTAAATTCTTTTCAGTTTCTTCTCCATTTCTATAATATGCAACTAAATTATACATTGCATGAATTTGACCGTTTTCCGCTGCTTTTTGATACCAATAAAAAGCTTTTTTAAAATTCTTTTCTGTTCCTTTTCCATTATAATAATAATTAGCTAAATTAAACATTGCAATAGTATGATCTTTTTCTGCTGCTTTTTGATACCAATAAAGGGCTTTTTCTAAATTCTTTTCTGTTTCTACTCCATCCCTATAATATGCAGCTAAATTACACATTGCATCAATTTGACCTTTTTCTGCTGCTTTTTGACACCAATAAAAGGCTTTTTCAAAATTCTTTTCTGTTCCTTCTCCATTATAATAGTGATTAGCTAAATTAAACATTGCAATAATATGATCTTTTTCTGCTGCTTTTTGATACCAATAAAAAGCTTTTTCAAAATTCTTTTCTGTTTCTTCTTCATTTCTAAAATATACAGCTAAATTATACATTGCATCAATTTGACCTTTTTCTGCTGCTTTTTGACACCAATAAAAGACTTTCTCAAAATTCTTTTCTGTTCCTTCTCCATTTCTATAATATACAGCTAAATTATACATTGCATCAATTTGACCGTTTTCTGCTGCTTTTTGATACCAATAAAAGGCTTTTTCTAAATTCTTTTCTGTTCCCTCTCCATTATAATAGTAATTAGCCAAATTAAACATTGCAATAATATGATCTTTTTCTGCTGCTTTTTGATACCAATAAAAAGCTTTTTCAACATTCTTTTCTGTTTCTTCTCCATTTCTATAATATATAGCTAAAATATACATTGCATCAATTTGACCGTTTTCTGCTGCTTTTTGACACCAATAAAATGCTTTTTCAAAATTCTTTTCTGTTTCTTCTCCATTTCTATAATATACAGCTAAATTATACATTGCATCAATTTGACCTTTTTCTGCTGCTTTTTGACACCAATAATATGCTTTTTTAAAATCCTTTTCTATTCCTTCTCCATTTCTATAACATGCAGATAAATATAACATTGCATTAATATGATCATTTTCTGCTGCTTTTTTACACCAATAAAAAGCTTTTTCAAAATTCTTTTCTGTCTCTACTCCATTTTTATAATATGCAACTAAATTACACATTGCGTCAATTTGACCTTTTTCTGCTGCTTTTTGATACCAATAAAAGGCTCTTTCAAAATTCTTTGCTGTTCCTTTTCCATTAAAATAGTGATTTGCTAAATTAAACATTGCAATAATATGATTATTTTCTGATGCTTTTTGATACCAATGAAAGGCTTTTTCAAAATTCTTTTCTGTTCACTCTCCATTTCTATAATATATAGCTAAATTATACATTGCATCAATTTGACCTTTTTCTGCTGCTTTTTGATACCAATAAAATGCTTTTTCAAAATTCTTTTCTGTTCCTTTCCCATTTCTATAATATACAGCTAAATTATACATTGCATCTATTTGACCTTTTTCTGCTGCTTTTTGCCACCAATGAAATGCTTTTCTAAATTCTTTTCTATTCCTTCTCCATTATAATAGTGATTAGCTAAATTAAACATTGCAATAGTATGATCTTTTTCTGCTGCTTTTTGATACCAATGAAAGGCTTTTTTAAAACTCTTTTCTGTTCCTACTCCATTATAATAGTAATTAGCTAAATTATATACTGCATCAATTTGACCTTTTTCTGCTGCTTTTTGACACCAATAAAAGGCTTTTTCAAAATTCTTTTCAGTTTCTTCTCCATTTCTATAATATGCAACTAAATTACACATTGCATCAATTTGACCTTTTTCTGCTGCTTCTTGACACCAATGAAAAGCTTTTTCAAAATTCTTTTCCGTTCCTACTTCATTATAATAGTGATTAGCTAAATTAAACATTGCAATAATATGATCTTTTTCTGCTGCTTTTTGACACCAATAAAATGCTTTTTCAAAGTCCTTTTCTGTTCCTTCTCCATTTCTATAACATGCAGCTAAATTAAATATTGCATCAATATGACCTTTTTCTGCTGCTTTTTGATACCAATAAAAAGCTTTTTCAAAATTCTTTTCTGTTTCTTCTCCATTTCTATAATATGCAATTAAATTGCACATTGCATCAATTTGACCTTTTTCTGCTGCTTTTTGATACCAATGAAAAGCTTTTTCAAAATTCTTTTCTGTTCCCTTTCCATTGTAATAGTAATTAGCTAAATTAAACATTGCAATAATATGATCTTTTTCTGCTGCTTTTTGATACCAATAAAAAGCTTTTTCAAAATTCTTTTCTGTTTCTACTCCATCTCTATAATATACAGCTAAATTACACATTGCATCAATTTGACCGTTTTCTGCTGCTTTTTGATACCAGTAAAATGCTTTTTTAAAATTCTTTTCTGTTTCTTCTCCATTATGATAGTAATTAGCTAAATTAAACATTGCAATAGTATGATCTTTTTCTGCTGCTTTTTGATACCAATGAAAAGCTTTTTCAAAATTCTTTTCTGTTTTTTCTCCATTTCTATAATACACAGCTAAATTATACATTGCATCTATTTGACCTTTTTTTGCTGCTTTTTGACACCAATAAAAGGCTTTTTCAAAATTCTTTTCTGTTCCCTTTCCATTATAATAGTGATTTGCTAAATTAAACATTGCAATAATATGATCTTTTTCGGCTGCTTTTTGACACCAATGAAAAGCTTTTTCAAAATTCTTTTCTGTTCCTTCTCCATTTCTATAACATGCGGCTAAATTAAATATTGCATCAATATGACCTTTTTCTGCTGCTTTTTGACACCAATAAAAGGCTTTTTCTAAATTCTTTTCTCCATTTTTATAATATGCAACTAAATTATACATTGCATCAATTTGACCTTTTTCTGCTGCTTTTTGATACCAATGAAAAGCTTTTTCAAAATTCTTTTCTATTCCCTTTCCATTATAGTAGTAATTAGCTAAATTAAACATTGCAATAATATGATCGTTTTCTGCTGCTTTTTGATACCAATAAAAGGCTTTTTCAAAATTCTTTTCTGTTTCTACTCCATCTCTATTATATACAGCTAAATTACACATTGCATCAACTTGACCTTTTTCTGCTGCTTTTTGATACCAATAAAAGGATTTTTCAAAATTCTTTTCTGTTCCTTCTCCATAATGATAGTGATTGCCTAAATTAAACATTGCAATAATATGATCTTTTTCTGCTGCTTTTTGATACCAATAAAAGGATTTTTCAAAATTCTTTTCCATTTCTTCTCCATTTCTATAATATACAGCTAAATTATACATTGCATCAATTTGGCCTTTTTCTGCTGCTTTTTGATACCAATAAAAGGCTTTTTCGAAATTCTTTTCTGTTCCTTCTCCATTTCTATAATATACAGCTAAATTAAACATTGCATCAATTTGGCCTTTTTCTGCTGCTTTTTGACACCAATAAAAGGCTTTTTCAAAATTCTTTTCTGTTACTTCTCCATTATAATAGTAATTAGCTAAGTTAAACATTGCATCAATTTGTCCTTGTTCTGCTGCTTTTTGACACCAATAAAAGGCTTTTTCAAAATTCTTTTCTGTTCCTTCTCCATTATGATAGTGATTGGCTAAATTAAACATTGCAATAATATGATCTTTTTCTGCTGCTTTGTGATACCAATAAAAAGCTTTTTCAAAATTCTTTTCTGTTTCTTTTCCAATATAATAGTGATTAGCTATATTATACATTGCATCAATTTGACCCATTTCTGCTGCTTTTTGACACCAATGAAAAGCTTTTTCAAAATTCTTTTCTATTCCCTCTCCATTATAATAGTAATTAGCTAAATTAAACATTGCATTAATTTGACCTTTTTCTGCTGCTTTTTGGCACCAATAAAAAGCCTTTTCAAAGTCCTTTTCAGTTCCTTCTCCATTTCTATAACATGCAGCTAAATTAAATATTGCATCAATATGACCTTTTTCTGCTGCTTTTTGACACCAATGAAAAGCTTTTTCAAAATTCTCTTCTGTTTTTTCTCCACTATAATAGTGATTAACTAAATTAAGCATTGCAATAATATGATCTTTTTCCGCTGCTTTTTGATACCAATGAAAGGCCTTTTCAAAATTCTTTTCTGTTCCTTTTCCATTATTACAACAGTTTGCTAAACTAAACATTGCTTCTTTATTTCCATTTTCTGCTAATTTTTCTAAAGAATTTATACATTCTTTACACCATAATTCTTCAGTAAAAGGTATATTGCAATATAAGCAATTTTCGGTGTTCATTGTATCAGTATTATTATCTGGTTATTTTAGAATTTTGTTTTACTTGAAAAAAACTTAATTTTTTCCTAGACAAATTTTTTAAACAAATTTTTTTTTTCTTATTTACTGTAGTATATCATGAATAAATCAAAAGTAGTAGTTACAATAACGAATAATTTTTTCGGGCCGTATTATTTCCGAATGCACATGCACTGATCTTCATTGAGAAATTCCAACTATGGATCGTCTAAAACGGGTAGTTTTGGCCGGCATTACGACATTAAGAAATTATAGTAAGAATTTGAAAATCATGATGTAGATCAATAAGATCAAAAGATAGTAGCCCAATAATTAATACCCCGGAATTTCTAATTTTAATTAAAACATGAAGGTGTATTCTATTTTAAAACTGTTTTTTAGATAATAATTTTTTTTTATTTATTGTCTTTTCCATCCCTTCCTCACCATCCACTTACGTTATAACTCCCCTTTTGAATAAACTAACCCCTGCTTATTTCCTTTTATATTTGTAAAAAATGAAATTGAGGAAGTTAAAAATGAAAAGATAGGGAGCATTTTTTGCAATTACACTGAACATTTGGATTTATATAATACATATATTAAGAAGAATTATAACACAATCCGTAAGATGAAGATCGGATCACTATTAATTATAATTGGAAAAATTCTCAAAAATGATTTCTTATACTATAATGATGAAAATATTAAACATTAAAATATTCGTTCCTTTTATTTTTGTGTAAAATAACGGTGTTGAAATTTCTGGTGATTAACGTTTCAATTAGGGGTGTTAGATTCCTCGGGCAATTAAAAGCCATTGGATTTTAAATGGTATGAATAATATGCTAGAATTTTGCTTTTGCATAGATTCATTTTTTATAAACGAAGTAAAATAAGCATGCATTTGCATAATATAAAAAAATAATAAAATTTTTTAAGTTTAAAGCATATTAAAAGTCCAAATTAGAAACATTCAAGTTTTAAGCAAATATTTTCATTTTATTTCACTTTTTATAATACTCAATCAATATATATGACTATTTAAAGAAGTATAATTTTACCAAATTATCTATTTGTCATTTGTCACCAATATTTTCAATATTTTGATCTAATATTTAACTTTCAAAATAAATTCCGTAGGGTTCTACCCATATTTTCTATAGATTCCATCATTATTTTTTACAATACTCTGATTTAGGGGGTATTAACCCTATTATACAACCTGGTCCGGTAAATTAATATATCATTTTGTATAAACAAAAAAATCGGCCAACTTAATTTTGGCCAGTTTAATTTCGGCCAGAATTACGACGATTTTGGCCAGAATTACGAAAATCCGGATTTAACGAAGAATCATGTGCCGGCCCGGGTGAATTTTGAAGAAGTTTGCCGGCCCAAACCCGGATCCGGGTCCGGGCCGGGTCCGGGTTTCCGGGTTCCAGGCTATCTCTTGTACGTGCCAGTTGTGCTACACAAAACATAATCATGATATTAATCCATGTGCTCAAAGGCAGAATAATAAACTTTTATTAAAATAGCACTTATTTCAGACCTATTCTTGTAATAGCCTCAGTCTAAAAGTTGAAAAATTCTACCCAGTTAAAAAAACCAGTTAACCATTGCCAATTAACTTGATTAACATTAAAATTTTTTTGGCTGCAAGTAAATTGTACTTATTTGATTTTACCAATAAGTTTGATAGTAGGAAATAATAGTTATTAAAAATTAAAAAAGAATATCTACAGTCTGACCTTCATTTTATAGAATTAATAGGCCTTGATGAAAATATATGTGCATACGTTGTGCCTCATGTGACGATTTGCGACTGACATGCGTGATGTAAAGACGCGCATCACATATCATATAACATTAAGCCCGATTAAGGTATAATTAAACATTAAATTTTCAATTTTATTATTAAATAAATTTATTTATCACATTAAAAATCGATTAGACTCAAATTCATGGAAACACTTCATTCAAAATTAATAGGTATTTTTTTACAATTTTTTAATTTCACATAAATCAAATAGGCATAAAGTTTTTATAATAGGTATGATTTATTGCAATATATAAGTATACTTATAGAATAAAAAGTAAACTTCATTAATAAAAAAAGTGCTTACCATGGAAGACTTTATTGTGCAATACAGATTACGCACGTCTAATCAACATGGCGGTAGGAACTTTATTATCTTAAAAATACGAGCAAGTGGGTGAATAGTTCCAAATTAGAAAATATGTGAATGAGTTTAATTCATGCAACGTTTTGGTTTGGTTTAGTGCGAGTATTAATATTTTTACTAGAAAAAAACGAAAATAATTAAAAAAGAAAATATTACGATTTTATAATTTTAAAACTACACGAGAAAAAACATATTTAACTCAAAGTAAACTTTTGAGGTTCTTTACCAATGATCTTTTCTCAAAAGAAAATATTTAAAAATAATTAAAAAATTTGAAAATTTTCGCTAACGTTAGAATTTAATGACTGTTTAATGAGTATGAGCTCATATGATAGAAAAGTTGTTACTTAATCCTGATGTTTAACTAACAGCTAGTTTATATGTTGTAGATATTCATATGGTCGACTACAAAATTGTTTCCTATTTAATCATTAAATAAAGAACTCCTCTATAAGAATATGGGTTGATTTTTTGTTTACCAAAACCAATTTCGCCAAAGTAATTTCACTGAAGGGATGTCATTTTTCCAAATGGAAATTTTACCGAATTGGCCATTTTACCGAAGGTCATTTTGCTGAAGCTATTTCGGTGAAGGGACATTTTGCTAAAGATACGGAATTCTTTAATTTTCCTTTCCTTTTTTTAGAGAAGACAAATGAATTATTTGTACATTATATTAAGTTGCATTTTGTCTATTTTTTAATTATTTTTATTTGATAAATTCAATATACAATTTTCCAAAACAAGTGAAAATAAGATAGTTTTAAGGAGAATTTGGTCTTTTAAACATTTTTTTATTTTCTTTGTATTGAATTGTTAATAATTAAGGAAATATCATGTTAACAACAATTTTGACAAATGTTTTTCGACGAAATGGATGATTCATGAAAAGGATTCAGCGAAATATCCATTCAACAAAATGTTCATTCAACAAACGTCCATTCAACAAAATGTCCATTTAATGAAACATCCATTCAGCAAAATATCTCTTTGATGAAATGGCTTTGGTTTCAGTAAAATGGACTTTGTCGAAACGTACCAATCGTACCATAGCCCTCTTTGATCTGATCAACTACTTTTAAGGGATTTAATAATTCTGATTTACACAAATTATCGCTAAAATCGATTAATACCCTTTTTACCGGATCATCATCTCATCATGTGATATTGATATGATATGCAAATTTTAAAGATAGTAATTAATAGTGTCAATCCGGGATAAACCACTTGCAGAGTTTGAAGTCGCTAAAGTTCCACGTCTTCGACTTCACTATGGAGGAACGTAAGATTTTGACCGTAAATTTCCAGCTAATTCGAATTTTAAATGATTTATTTTTGAACCATTTTGACCAAAAATAAGTTAATTTTGTTCTTATTTAATTTTTAAACCTTTATTTAGTTTTAGTTTAGCTTTTTTTATTTTTTTTATCTTTTATATTTGCATGGTTTCCACCAGTGCGAGTTTGACCTCCACATAATCACCTATTCGGTTCCTTCAAAATTGGTGATTAGTACTTAGAGGAGTGATGATATAGAAATTTTTAAGTTGAACCAAAATTAAATTCTGGCCGAAATTATAGACATATTGACATATATATATATATATATATATATATTGGCCAAATATAGTGCTGGTCGGAATTACAAAATTTTCCTAATAAGGAAATTACGACTTGCAAAATATATTATACGATTTTATAATTTCAGCCAAACATTATGATACGCGGCCAGAATTACAATTTATAAGCGAATTAATACAAATAATATGTACGTTAAGAATTTTGTGATAGTGATTATAGCTGATATGGAGGTGTTTTACAAAAATGGGTGCTTATAAAGAGGTGTGACTCTATATAAGGTGTGATTACATAGAGGTCAGACTGTAATTCTCTTAGCCAAAAGAGTTATGCATACTGTTTTTTTATTGTTCATTAAAAAAAGTTTGTATAATAAAGAACACGAAATTTTAAAAAAAAAATTTTTTATTAATAAGAAGTCCGATCATTTTCTCTTATTAAGTGCCAAACTATCACTTCACATAATAATTTGATTCATAATTTGTTACGGTTTGAGAATTTTGAGCTTAAAACTAGTTGCTTATGAAAAAAGAGGCTTATAAAATTTTTCTTATTTGGTTATAAATAAATACTAACTATTAAATATTAAATATAGAAAATGCATAAAATAATTTTAATTTATAAAGAATATAACTTCTATAATATGTGAATTTTTTTTTTTAAAAAAAAAAAAAAGTAATAAAAATTGAAAAAAATAACATATCAACAATAATAATAATCAAATAACAAAATCAAATTAACAAAATTAATAGTAATAAAAAAAAAAATTAATATAAGATATATTAACACTTTTTTTTATCCATCTTATCAAACAATTCATTACTAATTAGAATAGTTAAAAAAAAAAAGAGTTAGTAAAAAGTGCCTTAAAATAAATTTTGTAAAAAATTTCACAAAATAAGAAAAATTCGATAATTACAGTATACTATTAATTTCGGGATCATTCTGAATAAAATTGTCTATAGTCCTTTCAAATTCGTTAGATAAATCGTTGGTAGTTGGTGAGTTTATAGAGGTTGATGGAGTATTGTCACGATACATGACTTGAAGCTTATATAACAGCTCAAAGAGCTGCTTATACTCATAATAATTGGTTTTAAGATTTTCCGTCCCTGCTAACCTTGCCATCTGGTCCCTCTTAAACATAAAGAAGGAATTTTGAGGAGTAGAACTGTTTGGGATCATGAGCTCTTCAATTGGCAATGCGAATGAGTATTTCAACTTCGAAGCTAACTCTTTGATTTCCTGGATCAAAGATTCAGGATCCTGAATTGTATCAATAAAAATATATTTTTGTGATTGTTGAGACATTTTTTTGGTTATTCTTTATTTGTGAAAGAAATTTAAGAAAAGAGAATCGAGGAAAATTTTGTCCCTTATATACTTAAAATCAGTAGATAAATAAAAAAACATCATTTTTAATATAATTACTAAATCTGAAAATAATAACATCTTGAATGAGAAACCGCTTTAATTACATAAATGTGATTATGCTCTGGAAAAGGATTTCCATATAATTTGTTTTTTGTTTTTTGAATTAATTTGGTATATACGTTGTACTTTTATTAGTGAAATTTTTTCGGAGTTTTATTAACTTTGTAATTCGGGCGAGAAACGTAAATTTTACGAAATAAAATAAAATCCGATGAGCTAATCCAAAAATTCTAAATTGTAAATATGTTTCATGATTACCCATAAGGAAAAATTAGGCGACGATCCTTCCGCCCATCAATCATCCGCTTGAACATGTTCAACATGTCCATTGTCCCAAAAATGACGTGATGACATTTATGGTATATTGTGTATCCAATTAATATTGCGGGCGAAAAATGGAAAAAAAGAAAGTTCTGAAACTTTTGACGACGGAAGATATCCAAACATCCGAAACCTAATAACATCCGGAATTAAAAAAAGGAATTGATCAACTGCGGTATATTCGGAAATTTACGCGGAGTATATTTTGACCAATTAATTATTGTCTAGTCACGAGCTAAGACGCATATAGTAATTCTAATAACGATATAATTTTTTTTTTTATTGGAAACACGCACTTCCGGCGAATAAATGATTTTGTATTTATCGAACAAACATTTTGAAATAAAATATTTTTTTTAAAAAAAAATATATGAAATATATAAATAATTTATAATACTAATAAAGAGAGTTACCGGAAATATATATTATATATAATTATTATGGTAATAAAATGTGAAAGTAAAGGTACTTGGAACGTTAGAATTTTTTTAATTATTATGTGAAACTGTCAAGTTAATTTTTTCTTATTTCAGAATAGAAATTATCTTTTTGACCTTTTTTATAAATGTTCTCTCTCGTTTATATAATTGAGAAACATTATTTACTCCGAATGTAATTAATTCAATATGAAATAGATTGAGCTATTTTAGCTGAAATAGAATGCAAGAATAAATTATTAATTTGTTAATTTAATATGAACGAAGAATACATTTTTATTATTATGGAATGAATCAATCAATAATTATACAATTTTTTTAATAAAGATTGCTAGTTGTACTTTTCATAATTAACGTCAATATATTTACTCATATGTTAACTTTTTTTTTAATATTAGCGCTAGCATTTTCATTTTTAATTAATTATTAACGATATCAAGCCCAAAATTTGTGTGAATATGCTTTTGATTTAACGTGGAAACCTTTTTTACAGTAGCGGTGTTTTTTTTACACTCTGATGAAATTAAAATTTTATTCATTTAGTCATAAGGTAATCAATTTGTTGTCGGGAATTTTAACCCTCTCTCTTCTTATATCATAATTCATGGTGTTATATTAATTAACGTCGCTTCGTGACGTTAACCAATATAAATACCTACCACCGTACAATATCTATATTATCGTATGGCTAACGCAGATCATGCTCAAATACTCAAATAAACTATTCAATATTGTATACCAATAAACTATCGATATTCAATATTGTACACAAAAATAAACTATTGATATGTCAATATATAAAAATAAAGTATTAGTCAATATTGTACGCATATAAACTATTGATATCAACATTGTACGATAATGAAAATATCGGTCAAATAATCAGCATGATCTGATAGGGCCGTGCGATAATATTATGATCCTGCCTATTGCGATTGTTGCATACTGCGCCTTACTACGGACTTTTCAAAGATTCATCTCTTTTTGTTGGAGCAGCTAATGGGAGACAGACGTAGACGCCAGCTAGTACAACTGTTGCTCGATCAATATATATAAGCAGACAAGTAAAAGTTATATAAACAATCCTCCGTCATTCAAGGCTTCGGGGCGTATACGACCTTTAAGGTCGTCTTGCGTTCACGGCTTCTAGGCGTATACAACCTTTGAGGTCTTTATGCGTTCAAGGCTTCGGGCGTATACAATCTTTGAGGTCGTCTTGCGTTCAAGGCTTCGAGCCGACCCGGTGGGACAGAAAATCAATAGACGTCTTCATTGAGAATATATCTAATTCTCTCAGAGTCTTTCATGATAGAGCACTCGATCTAACCAACCAACGTTTTCGGTTCTTTTTAAATTAGTAATAAATTAATTGTCTTTGAGAATTATTCAGTGACTTCAGTTGTACCATAAAATAACATATTAATCTGAACTTTTTCATAATTTCTGCAAGACGAATAATTTCGATATATCTGAATCGCTGTATTTACAAAAAAAAAAATACTGGAATGGCGGAGGCGCATTATTACATTTTTCTTATTTAGAGGAAATATATTATCAAGACGTTGTTATGCACCAAATAATTTTTACAACAAGAGAGAAGAAATTTTTATTAGCGTAATTATACTTTCTGCTCTGCAGAAGTATTTTTTTTTGAATAATTAAGTATATTTATTAATATTAAATTTAATTTTATAAACAAATGAAGAAAAAAAAAAAACTTGGTATAATACTATAATACAATAAAACTTTATAATAATCTAAAGTTATCTAATTACTCCTTCATTCTTATATTTTTCTAATATTTTATCATGATTTTCCGTCCATGAATAATAAGCCCATTCATCATAATGATGAATGAATTTAATTGGGAACCTATTTTTTGATTTCCAATTTTCAAAAAATTCTTCCAAACCTTTTAACGAAAAATTCCATTTGTCTACAAATGAAAATTCTTGTAAAGTTATAGGAGAAACTTTACTCAACACTTTTAATAATTCGTCACCATTAGGTAATATAATGACATTTGTTGTAAGATATATTTTTTCCAATTTCTTGCAATTTGAAAAAATCGTACTCATTTCATTTAAATTTTTTTGATCAACATTCATAGTTAATCTTATTAACTTTTGACAACTCGATATTACCTTAATTAATTTTTTATTTTTGTATTGATAATCATTAGATTCAAGATAATGGTTTATTTTAATTTCTGAAATATTCATTCCTGATTTTTCAATTATTAGACATGTAATATCACTTGGTATATATAAAGTTTCAAGATATTGGAGATTTGGAAAGGAGGACATGTTTAAGTAATGTTCCCATTCACGCCATTTCTCCACACTTTCATATAATTCACCAAATTCATTATTGAGCGCTAAATATTGTATATTTGTTAATGATGGAATGAATATAGGTGAAATTAATATAATAATGGGTTCTATTATAAGTTTTTTTAACGTTGTAGCCTTTTTTTTAATTACATTACTTAATAAAGTGTATTTTTCTTCTATATCAACAAATTTTATACATAATGATTGTAGATTCTTTTGCATTTTGATAAATGAAACTAACCCTGGAACATCCTCATCACATTCATTTATCTCCAAATTTGTTATGTTTCGACAAATATCTGCAAGTTTGAATAATGTTTTGGAAGTCACGACTTTAAAATCGAATACAATGGAACGTAAATTTGAAAAAAATGTTTTAGCGTTTGGATAATGATATAATTTCTTATAAGTATTCCAATGGAAATACTTGGCATTGTTACATCTACTGAAAATTAGCTTATAAATTTCAAGCTTTAATATTTTTCTTTTGTGTTTAGATTTCTTTACTTTATCATTTATTGTTAGTTGAACCATATCCTCAATCCATATTGTAGAGATACGAGTGAAAAAATTCATGTACTTGAAAATTGGACTTTTTTGGAATTTATTTAAAGGTAATATAATGTTATTTCGTGGTAACGGATCATCTGGATTGTTTGGCAAAAAGTGAGCGATAACATTATATAATTTTTCACGTGATTCTATTTCGTGATTAAAAGGATACTCGTAAGCATCTGAAATATACTTCCATAGTAAAGGTATAGCTATATGACACCAAGATGTATTTACTAAAACACATGAATGTAAAGAAGTAAAATCATCGTGTAATTCAGTAAAAATTGATAAGAGAATATCTCCTACAAGTTGTGCCATATTATGATGAGAGTGATAAATGTAACGATAAAAAAAATTATAAATTATTAAAAAGCGCTCTTTACGAGAAATGAGAAAATTCGAAAATTTGAAAAGAAGGAAAAAATTAAAAAGACTGGAACGATTATAACAAGTATAAATTAAAATTTGAAGGTATAAATGATAAAAAATAGTTGAACGACATGAATGCATATTTATATAAAAAATTTGTCAAGTCAAAATCGTAAATTATAATTTTTTTGATTAATCATACTATTTACTATATATTACTAAATATGTCTGGTGATTAGGGGCTTACATGCAGAATGATCAATTCTTGAAAAAGAAAGATAAAAGATTTGTTCGATTGTTCGAATCAATAAATATAATTTAACGAAAATAAAACTTTATTAGATCATTATCACCGATATTTAATGGTCGATGATTGTTCTTGGTTAACAAATTAGGGAATTTTGTTGTAGCTCAACGACGACATTTGTTTTTTTCTTCCATTAAAGATAAATTATTGAAGTACCAAATATAGTATTTTTTTTGTATAATATTTATATCGTTAAAAATAATATAAAATTTTGATACCCTAATTAGATATAATTAAGAGACTTACTTGTATTGAAAAATCAATGAAATTTAATTTGGAAATAAAATAAAAACAGGTGTTTCAAAATTCAAAAATTAAAAATCAATATTTGTTTAGTTAACTAAGCTTGGCTGACTGGCTCATAATTTTGATTGATGGTTTAATTTTCCGTATTAAGGAATTTTATTATTATTTGAACTTTGCTTTTTCGTGTGACATTTGCGTCAATGATACCAAATAATCTTATGAAATTTGATACACAAAAACGCCCCTTATTATCATTTGGTGATAGATTTCCATATTTAGTTTAATATGTAATTAATAAGATAATTGGCTTTTTTGCTTATCCGTTTTATTTGTTCAAATATGTGAGAACAATTAGGATTTTTCTTCTGTAGAATTTTCATGTTAAAAAAATTATAATAAAAAAATATCAAATTTTATTTGTAAGAAGGACATATTATTATTAATTCCCACATTAGGAATGATCTGACAACGGGTTCCTATCGATTAGCGCAGCGTTAATAAATCATTTTTTTTTCGTTTAATAAATTAGTGTTCGCTCAAAATATTTTTATTGAAATTTATTTATTTTATATTATGTTGTGAAACGTCATGCATAGAATATTTCATTGGTATACGTATTTACCCGGATACGAAAAAATTAATATGGTAATACTCCGTTTGTGCCCGACCCCAGTGTATTAGAGAAACAAAATTAGTAATTTCATTGAATTTCATTGTTTCCAAATTTAGAATTATATATATACATATATATAATATTCGAATGACGAAACATAAATAGTCTGTAAATTATTTTATTTTAATACTATTATGTGAAACACATTTCATCTGCTAATAAAAATAGACAAAAGTTTTGACTGCGGCTTGCTTATATATTCATAATATATGAAATTTTATTTATAATATGCTTTTTTTGTTATAAAGTACTAACTAATATTACATAACTATTGAAGATAATTTTTTTATAGCAAATTCACAAATTTATTTAATAATAATTTTCTTGTATAACCTTTCTTTTATTTTGTGTTATTAAATATAATACTTTTTTTTAACGCTAATAAATCTGTGATACAATGACTAAAGAATAAAACAAATAAAATATAATAAAATAATACGAAAAAAATTATCATTATGTTTGAAAAATTAAGAATTGGTTAAATCACAAATTAAAAAATTGCTTACATTGTTTATTTTCTAAATTTCACGCAGCCTTATTGTTTCATCTCATGAATTTTTAACTTTCAACAAAATTAAAAATTAAATGAGTATGATAAGTACATGCAGATTTATTAACCAATTTTAGATTGTTGGCTAAAAATTCATGGTCATGACCCAATTGACCCATGGGAAACGTCTCTTTTGAAGTTTATTTTCGGGTTAGCGTAATTTAGCGTGGGACCTATGCAATATGTTGATCATGGTTTCTAATACACTTGGCATATCAAACACGTTCTTTGTAATTTTTTTAATTTGGTTGTGAAAAAAAAAATACTTAAACGGTTCCCATTTACCTAGTATAGTATATTATTTATTATCCAAATATGTTGAGCCTTTCAAATTTATGTATGTAAATTCATTCAGTAAAATCCAATTATCAATGTCTATATTATAACAATAAATTATTGACCTTTTTCAATGTAAAATTTCTGACGCTGAAACTCTTTGAATATGTAATATCCATGATATGTGTTTCGGTGTTTCGTGTTGTTTAATGACTTTAAATGTTTTAGTATTCTAGATAACTTGATGTAAAATTTAACCAATAAAAATAAATAAAAGTCGTATTTATACAGTTTCAAAATTTCATAGTCTTAAAGTACATACCTAGTTAAGGTCGGATGACTTGGATACTGGATAGGCCGGTAGGGTTAATAGAAACACTCTTTTTATGATTTTGTTTCATGGTATTTTATTTTTTTATAACAATAATCTCAAGTAATAATTTACATACTAACTCTATTTTATTATTAGGTTATATAATAAGCACAATCATTTCTTTTGTTTGTCTTTTTATTTTATTTCTCGTTACTGCTGATTTATATGTTCACCATAAGTGATACTAAGGGTCACATTGCGATTGGAGTGGAGCCTTTCAGCTCGTTTGCAAAAATTCTGTCTATAATAGAATACCGCGCGCATAAGCAAGATGATGTAATTCGATTGACGTTCTTGTTTCGAAGAAATTGATTTCATGATAAAATTCTCTGTATATCAAAATTTTTAATTGGTTTTTAAAATATGAAAAATATTTTATTTTCCGCTATTTAATAACCTATTTAATACAATTATTTAGAATAATTTCGATTTTTAAATAATGCCAGCCGGCAGTAAACCAGTTTGAATTTAATATTTCTTGTTTTCATATAAATTTAAACGGCTATTTTGGCCATTTTGAATACAGTAACCTTGCGAAGAATTGTTAAAATCATGACTTTTGTTACGAACTTACAGTTGACACTCAAGATCAATCATAATGTGAAAAGGACACTCAAAGATCAACATAATGTGAAAGCTTGGATGAAAAATCTCGACGAATTAGGTCATTTTATTATCTTCGAATTTTTTATTTCATTTATTTTGTGATTACTTGTTTTACATCTTAAATATAATCATTATTAGGATTTTTTTCTTAATTGTTCAAAATTTATAAATAAAAATGATTATTATTATTATTATTATTATTATTGTGGTATCACGTCTTCAAATTCTATTTAATTCATTTTCCTTTATAATAATTACCATAATTTGTTCGTCCACATTTTAAACAATATCCATCATTCCTTCTTTTTTCAGGTGGTCGCGTGTTTACATTTTCATTTCGTTGTCCTTTTCGCGTACTTCGTTAATTTTCATTTCGTTACCGATTCATTATTAGATAAATATGGTCCTACAAAATCTAAAATTTTTCCAAGAGTCAGTGAAAAGGCTCGTAAAAAGAATTGTTGCCCGGTTATTGCTGTCCAGAAATATAGTTGTCATCCATGGATAAGCAGATGGGAGGTATTCCACCCCATACACATTCTTATTGTTGTCCAGAAATGTTGTCCAGAATGTCGTCGTCGTCCATGGATAAGCAGATGGGAGGTATTCCACCCCATACACATTCTTATTGTTGTCCAGAAATGCTGTCCAGAATGTCGTCGTCATCCATGGATAAGCAGATGGGAGGTATTCCACCCCATACACATTCTTATTGTTGTCCAGAAATGCTGTCCAGAATGTCGCCGTCGTCCATGGATAAGCAGATGGGAGGTATTCCACCCCATACACATTCTTATAAATGTTGTCTAGTAATGTTGTCCAGAAATTGTTGTCCAGAAATGTTGTCCAGAAATTGTTGTCCAGAAATTGTTGTCCAGAAATGTTGTCCAGAAATTGTTGTCCAGAAATGTTGTCCAGAAATATAATTGTCGTCCAGATGCTAAAAGCTGAATAAGCAGATGGGAGGTATTCCACCCCATACACATCTTACCTTTAAAAAGTTTCCTTCTTTATTTTTTTCTTCTTTTTAATTTCGTTAAACTGTTTCATTCGAAAATAATTTCTTATATCACTTTTACATAATGACGATATTTTTGTTTAAGATTTATTTTTTCAGTTTTAGTGAATTGAATGTGGAATGATTGTCTTTAAATATTAAATGAAAGTTAACATATGACTCATACAGTGTTGGAGTGACAATAAAATGAATGACACAAATGATCTAGTGAAATGTCACAATTGTCACATGTCATAATGTCATTTCGGAGAGCAAATGTTTGTCATTTAGAATTATATCATGTGATCTAAAATGCTAGCCAGAATTTATTTATACAAACTGCGGTTATACATCTGATATCATCATATAATATATAATACTATACTATATGGTACTAATATTGTATCATATTTAATAAAAATCTTTATTTAATTACATAACAATTAATTTGCATATACAAAATGATTAAAAAAGGTGATATTGGAACAATACCCTACGTATTGGTTATTAGTTATTACACCACTTTCATCATTAAAAAAAAAAAAAATTCTTAGGTCAAAACTACTTCATTATACTATATAGGGTATTTTACTATTTTATTAAATTTGAAAAAATACAGTACAATCAATCAATATCATTATTAGTAACAATATGCATTAAAAATCATGATAATTAGAATCAATCACGTTAAAATTGTTTAGATTGAAAAATTTTTTAAAAATTGTATTATCCAATTAGTTTAGTTGCTTTAAATCTGTACAAAAAATTATAAAAAGAAATATTTTGTCATTATTAATCATTCTTATGTATAAAGTTATGTTTATAAAAATTTCAACTGCTTGTAAATATAAAATAATTATTATGACAAATCAGTAAATTAATAATCTATTTTAACATCATTTTTCCTAATAACTGAAATATATTATTGGTATTTAATGACAAATATTTTCTCAAAATTCAAAATTTAATAATGTCAAGGTAGTTACGCTCAAAGATACTGTAAATTATCTTAAATAAATCAACAAGTTGGCTTTAAAATAATTGACTGCGTTATTTAGTTCTATTACCTATAGAAAATATTAAAATATATTAAAATACAAAAATTATTCTTATATTATTAAACGAAATAAGAATGAAATATCATAACTTTGCTTAAGCAGATAAATGGGAGGCGGTTGGGAAATCCAACAAAAATTATTGCCGATCATGACACGTGAGCAAAGTTGAGTATCGCTAAACATCATCGCTCACCTTACCAGGATTAGGGTAGAATTTTGTGAAATTCCGCTCATTAAGTTTGCTAATGCTGTGCGGTGAATTAGCAATAATGCCCAACAAAGTTAGCTTAATAATCAAAACAAGTAAACGTTATATAAATATGACAAGGAGCTTATTAAATAATAAAATTTTATTATAATTAGATTTGATGTTCTGAAAAGAAAATTGTTGTCATAAACGATAAGTATTTGATCACATGGTGGCTTGCACTAGCCGCTTATCCATGTGCCACATTGATTAAATAGTTAAATATTATTGATCAAATAGTTTATCTATCAATCCTTTTCTTTCTTATCCGTTTCACTCTTTTAATAAACCATAGACCCACTTCTCTCAAATATAATTGGTTTAAAATCAGTCACGCGTACTATTTACCTTAGAAAAATTTTTGTATTTTAATAAAAAATGCATATTTATTGTACTTTTATATTTAATTTTTTAATAAACTACATATAAAAACGCGTCTAATATTACAAAAAAAATAGCAATAAATTTTGCAAAAATTTGTTATTTCAATGAAAATTGATATCGTATTTGTTGAATAATTTATTTAGTCTTTAATGAACATATTATTTAATTAAAATGCTAAAATTACATTGTAAAATAAAAAAAAAAAATAAAAACGAACCACATTACAAAAATGCCTATAACTTTACAAATATGCAAGCTATTTTATTGAAAATTAATATATGAATAGATCCTTGCCTGCTGAAAACTTTACTTGGTCCTCAAGACCTGTTTTATTCGATAAAAGTGATGAAATTACGCTATAAAATAAAAAAATTATATGTGGCACAATAATTTTATTACAAAAAAAAAATACTCATATAAATTCTGAAAATAAACTACTACCTTGACGAAATTAATATTTGAGTAGTCTATACCTTCTAAATAAATAACTTACTTAGCTGTTTTAATTAACCAAAATACTAAAAATTATGCTATAAAGTAAGAAAAAAGCACTTTATTACAAAAATACACATAGTACTACAAATATTCAAACTATTTTAATAAAATTTATAACTAATTACTTTCATACTTGTTAAACAACCTTATTTAGTCTTCCAAAGCTAGTTTAGTTTAACCAAAAAGCTGAGATTACGTTATGAAGTCTACATGAAAAAACGCGTTTGTTATAAAATTATTATGAAAAGTATTAACAACTTTTCTTTTTCTAAATTAATTATTAAAGAAAATACTGTTTTTATTAATTAAAAATAAATTTTTGAACCATAAAAAATATGGAAAAAATATGGGAAAAGATGCAAGAAAGAGAGATGTATAGTGGTGACTGGTGACGATAAACAATAAACAAATAAATAAATGTGGCTGATAATTTTGGGCCAATCATATTAGGAGGTCTAGGATCACATGATCTGATAATCGAATTTTATACGTTAACTGAAATTAAAATAAAAATCGAAATTTCAATTTCAGTCACAACATAAATTATGTAAGGGCAAATGATTAACGCGTGACGTAATAACGATCTATAGATCATATGACAAATAGCTGATAAACGTAATATATGTCACTGCCCTAAAATTCTTTTCTGCTTTACCTTTCATCCTAAGAGTCAGATTTGTGCATCGTGAACTCCGCTTCGTCCTTTTACAAGGCCCGGAGTCTCCTCACTTGTCTGCTGTGCATCGTGAACTCCGCTTCGTCCTTTTACAAGGCCCGGAGTCTCCCCACTTTGTCTGCTGTGCATCGTGAACTCCGCTTCGTCCTTTTATAAGGCCCGGAGTCTCCCCACTTGTCTGCTGTGCATCGTGAACTCCGCTTCGTCCTTTTACAAGGCCCGGAGTCTCCCCACTTTGTCTGCTGTGCATCGTGAACTCCGCTTCGTCCTTTTACAAGGCCCGGAGTCTCCCCACTTTGTCTGCTGTGCATCGTGAACTCCGCTTCGTCCTTTTATAAGGCCCGGAGTCTCCCCACTTGTCTGCTGTGCATCGTGAACTCCGCTTCGTCCTTTTACAAGGCCCGGAGTCTCCCCACTTGTCTGCTGTGCATCGTGAACTCCGCTTCGTCCTTTTACAAGGCCCGGAGTCTCCCCACATATGCTCTTTTGAACTCGCTTTTTGTCAATCTCAATAAAGAAGATAATTTTATTTTATACCTTCGAAAAAATATCACATGCCTGAAAAAATAATTCCTGATACAATTTATGGCCTTAATAATAGCTAAGTAATGAAGTGAAAACTGGTAGGGTAGCAAAGCGAAATAATATGACGCTATCAAAGAGGGAGGGAGTTCTCGGATCCTAAGCCATAAATGAGAGTCCCAGCATCAAGTTATTTCGCAATATTACCTTTACTGATACTTCCTCTAACGCTACCGCTACTACTACTATTTTTGCTACTGCTATTATCAGAAAAACTAACTGATTTCTTATTTCCCTCCTTTTCAACCCATTCGATAATTTTATCCATAGAAGTTCTTCTTGGTGATTTTTGATGACGATAAAAACTAGCTAATGTGCTAGCACTAAGTCCGATTTCGATCGATAAAATATTGTACAATTGTGTTGGTGAACGAGCTTCTCTTTTCCTCCTGTTATTAAAAGAGCCGTAAACTCGACCTAGTATGTTTCATATTCATCCGTATATTTGGAATATTGTCCCATAGAAACGTGACTTGTGGAAGAGAATCGGTTTGATCCGGCTAGAAAAAAAAAAATAAGACGCAGTTTGGCGCAGATAAGTATATATGCATGACGTGATATTTTTTTTTCTTCCTCCGTAGCGCATGACTTACCTTGAGATATCGCATCATTTCTCCATTCGGCTTCTGTACGCATTCTTTGAAGTTCATTGCTTATGTTAAGACTGTTCTTTCGAGGTTATTGTCTCCTGATCACATTAGATATTTGCGAAAAAAGAAGATAGTAACGGCAAAGATTATATAAATGTTTATGTTTCCCGAAAAAATGCCCTGGATCATATCCATGGTAAGGACACTACGGGTTACCATCTCGTAAATTACAATTGTGACGCCGAAGATTACGATCAAGAAAATATCCGTGTTTGAGAACATTTTTTTAGATATTTACTCGGCATAGAAAATTTTTGATATTCTCTTTACCTTTTGAATTATTCTGATTTATTCTGAAAATGACTAACTATTATTGGATTATAGCTCAACATTCTGGGAAAGTTCTCGAAGTTAAAGATGGCTCTTTGTGTAGTTATGTTGAAATTATCCAACATAAAGGTGTTAACCATAATATTTTAATAAAATAATAGCGTGTAATTTTAGTGTGATTATTATCTATTAATTGATTAATTTTATTTTCCCTATATTTAGGTTGATATGCAACTCTGGTATTTTAATGGTGGATTTATTGTAAATAAAAGATCTTGCTTCGTGCTTGATGCCGCTGGATGTAAGTAACAATATAGTTTAATTATTGAAATCAAATCTTCTAATTTCTAAATCAAAAAAAAAAAAATTTTATTTAATAATCAAGGGAAATGCCAAAATGGTGAGTTATTTAGTGAATATTATTTTGTTTCTCTAATTCCACAATTAAAGTATTTTAATTATCATAAAGGTACGAAAATTATTCAATATCAAAAGCAAAATGAACCTGCCTTGGTCAAGAATGGGAATACAGCTATAAGGACAATTTTATCCATTTGAAATTTAATCGAAATTTTGTCCTTGATGTCTCGGTATGCTATTTAAAATTGCTTTTCTTGATATATATAATATTGGAGATCGTAATAATAATAATTTTTTTTAAACTTGTATTTTTTATAGGGGGCGAAAACTGATAATAGTACTAACATCCACTTGTGGGAAAAGCATGGTGGCAAGAATCAACAATTCATTTTGCAAAAGTGGGATGATGGTTCGGCAGTTATTGAAAATGCAGAAACGAACATTATTGATAATTTTAAATTTTTGCCAAAATTATCGCAAAATTTCCTTGAAATTTTGAATGATGACGAATATTACGATCATATAAACATTGAAGTTGGTGATAACCCTCATGTAAAAACATTTCACGCTCATATGGTTATTTTAAGTCATCGTTCTCCTTACCTACGAAGAAAGTTGTCGACTAACAAAAAAAATAATGATGGGACTTTGACACGTATTGAACTACCTAATATTTTACCAGAAATTTTTGTGATAATTTTAAGGTAAAATCTAATTGAATTAATGTATTATTAATTTATCTATCATTATATTTTAAATCTCAAATATTGTATTTTTTATTTTTTTAGATACATTTATAGCGGAAAACTTTCTTTAAAAGAAATTGATCCAACAAATATAATTAAATTATTAGTTGCCGCTAATGAACTAAGTCTCCAGGAGTTAGTTACCTATATTCAATCCTTTTTAATTGAAAACAAAGCAAACTGGATGAAACAAAATTTTGATTTAATATATCAAACAAGCTATGAAATTGATTCTTTCCTGGACCTTCAAAGTTATTATAATGATTTAATATCAAATGAACCAGATATTATATTCAAATCACCGCAAATTACGGTTATCCAAAATGATAATCTTCAAATAAGCGAAATTCAAGTTTGGGAACATGTACTTAAATGGGGAGTTTCTCAAAATTCAGCAAAACTTCCATCTAACCTAAGAAGATTTTAATACTTTGAAGAATACCTTACGACAATACATCCCGTTTATTAGATTCTATAATTTAACTTCCAAAGAAGTAAATCATCAATGATGCGATGATTTTCAACTATTTTTGAATGAAAAATCCGTATGAGATTAATTATTCAGCGAAAAAAATACTAATTATGTATTTGTTTGCTTTATTTTACATTTTAACTTATATTATATATTGTGTGATTATTAAAAGTAAATAAGTTTAATCACATTTCATAAAATCTCTTACATTTAAGACATAATTTTGATGTATACTATGATCGCTGATACATTAATTTCTATTAAAATTCTAACAAGATATCTTCCAATCTATGTAACTCGTTTTTAACATGAAATTATATAAACCTATATATTCTGCATTATGTCTTTGATAATGATTTCAAAAAGATCGTTTTAAGTGATCATAAAAACATGTGATGATGTATTGAAGTCGCATCTGTATAATTGACAGTAAATCTGCAAAATTAACCCAAAACGCCAAAATCGAATTTCGTCAGTATAATAATATAATAATTTTAATTCTAACATTACTTACATTACTTACATGCTGAGGCGCAATCACTGACGATTTAAATTCTACGTTATTTGTCATCAATAAAATTAATAATAAAAATGCTTAAAATTAAAAATAAATAAATAAGCGATAATTTTCCTTAGAAAATTGATAAACATATTGTTAACATACTATAATAAAGGACGGTCAGATAGAAAATTGTGTTACCTTAAAAATGTATTTTTTCATATTGTTTACCGAATTGCTGGATCATTTTGTGTAATAATGATTTCCTTTTTCAAAAAAAAGAGTTTTGCTAACTTGCCCCCCGGGTTAAATAACCCAGTGTTTGGCAAATGACTTGAAATGACCAAATGATTCAAATGACAAATGACAAATGACATGTCATTTCAATGCTTAAATGACAAATGACCTTTGGTCATTTGAATGTAATTTTGGTCAGCATTATAATTTTTGCCTACACTACATTCATTATTTTTTAATTATAGTCACATGATTATTTATGTGATAAATATTAGCCAATCAAAATCAAATGATTGAAATGATCAAATGACAAATGATTATGAATAATGACAAATGATTTCATAAATCATTTAAAAGGTCAAATGACCAGGTCATTTCAGAACACTGTAAATACTAACCCAGGTTAAATCACTCCCCCCCCTAAAAATTTATATTTTACACCAATTAATTTTGATTGGTTAATTTAATTTATTTTCATTACTGAAAATTTGCAACACTTTTATTCGCAAAATTTTTTTGTACTATAATTTAATCAAAGTTTATTAATTAGAAAAAACTCATTTTATTTATTTTTAACAGGACACACAAAAAAATACATGACAATAACAAAGCAGACAAAAGAACAAAGCTATAAGAATAAAGAATGAAACTCATGTAAAAAGTTAAAGAATGAAATGATGATGAAACCTATGAAGTCAAAAAGTAAAATTCGTGACAGAAAAGTAAAACATATTAAGTCAAAGAGCAGTATAGAGTAAAGAAAAGATAGTTAGTAAAGAATAAAAATTAGAAAATAAACAAGAACCTAAAGATTAAAGAATAAAAAAAGATACCCACCACAAAGAAAAAAGAAAAAACCCCATAGTTAAGTTAAGGAGCAAACCCATAAAAAATGTTAATGACCAAATAAAAACAAGTTAAGAGCAAAACGCGTCATATAATGTTGAAGAGCCTAAAGACCTAAAAAAAATGTACTAAAAAAAAAAAAGAAAGCAGATAAAAATAATAAACAAAAAAAGAAAATGGAATGGGAAATGGAAGGAAAATAAAACGAAACAGAGAGAAAAGAAAAAAACAAGGGGGAAGGAAAAACCGAAAAAAAACAATATAAACAGATAGTGTAACTATAAATATTAGTCAGCCCAATCAAATTTATCACATGATAGGGGTTGAATAATTCATATAATTATATAAAATTTACTAGTAGGTTAAATCACCCGGATTAAATCACCCCGGGTTAAAATTAGTCTTATACTTTTTATTATTACTAATCAATCAAATTTTATTGCTCTTTTAGATAAAATATTTCAGATATCAAAAAAAAAAAAAAAATGCTTTCTGATTTTTTATTTATTTTTTAGATAAAAATTTTGATTTTTTTATCCAAAATTATTTCATATTTTATTTATTTATTAAATAATAAAATAAAAATAAAATGTAAGAATAGACAAAAAGATTGTTTATTTATTTTATTAATATAAATAAAATGATTAATTAATAAAAAAAATTTTTTTTACAATGGCAACAAATAATTTAAAAACTTTAAAAATAAAATAATGAATATATTTTCATCCATTATAATACCTTATAAAATCTTTGATCAATAAGATTTCATATGTCAATCTTCTTTAAGGTCTATTACACTGCAATTATCTCTAACCTATTTGCTATCTCTTTTATAAATAAGTTCATAACAATAATAAAATTAATATTATACTATTTATATTATACATTTCAATTTAAACAGATCAATTAGCGGTGACGAAGTCACCGCACATTAGAATCCTCTAGTTATAATAAAAAAAAATAGTTTTATTTAAAGTGATGATTTATTTACCTGCTAAAACAATATTAAAGACGAAAAATCAACAATAACTAAATATTTTAATTGCATAATTAATTTTGTGTGTGTTATACTGTATATAATTTTTAATTCGTTATTTGTTGTTTTAATTTTCAATCCTCTTTCTCAAGGTGTTATTATAGCAGCACGTAATCAATGAAGGCGAAGTAAAGGAGGTGTACAAGCCACGTTAAGATTCAAAGCCACTTTAAATTAATAATTTGAAAGTGCGAGATTTTGATGTCAATAAATCTTTTGAACGGCAGTAGATACCGCAGTGAGTACAGTCATCTGGACATTGCGCCACAATTGTAACGAACAATGCAATATCAAAACTTAATCGTATGATATCAAATGGACGAAGCCATAAAATTTTGTTTATTGTAAAGGGATCAAGAAAGTAAGCTCATTTTTTTTTAACTGATTTTGAATAATTATCATTATAATATTATCCTTACTTAAAAGACTTATATTTTAGGTCATATCACTGCATAACAATTTGACACCAAGAATAGGAATATTGAATTTATGAAAGTAATAATTAAATAGCGTAAGTGAGTATAGTTACTTTTTTTTTTACAAAATTTTAGTTACAAATGGAAACCTTTATGTAAAAACTCCGTAAAAATGAGCCTTTCACGGATCCATTCACGGAAAATGTAAATAATTAGATAAATTCCGCAATATAAGGTTATTAATTCCGGAAATATGAGCCTTTTATGGAAAAAAGATGGAATATAAAAAACGGATTGACTTTTTTTGCAAGGAATAATACTAACGCCAATATTGTTATTAGTTGTCACAATACTAATACAACAAATAATATTATGTAAAATATTAACAGATAAAAACAGATAAGCGAAATTCCTGTGTACATGTGTTTGATGATTCAGTATCACATATTCACATGTTTCATATGTATTTTAAGCCTTAACGGCGGTTATGCCTTACGGTGTCCGGTAGTGGATATACTAAATAGAAATTATCCAGACCTCCTCAACAACTTCACTACATGCTTTTTTTGCCATAATGAAAAAGAGATGAATGTTCACCTTTGGTCATGCCCTTCAATACATTCTCTTCTACAACCCATTTTTACAAAACATCATGACATCCTTCGAACTTTAATAGTATCCAACTCTGATTTTTTGCCTACTTTATATGAAGACTCCATTATTAGATGCTCTTTGTTTACTTGGTCAACTCATAACAATTCTCTTATTACAGATTTTCTTTCTCTTCATTATTTATTAATGAACTTTGTTCCAGAAGATCTAGTGTATCTTTTTACCGCAGCAAAAATATCAAAAGCTAACTGATCATTAACTTCTTATTTGATTTACATAAAGATATTTTTGAAGTTATCTGGAAATGTCACAAGATTAAATGGATGGAACTAAAAAAAGACCTTAATATCACAAGATCATCTTTTACCAAATACAAACGTCTTATGAAAAGACTCAATCGCATTACTCATGACCAACTTACATGCAATGCTAACCATTCTCGACCAACTGATGATCTATTCAGATATACTAACCCGTTTAACAAAAGGAAATCTCTTATTGATGCTTTCACAATGTGGAATTATCTCGCAAGTTTGAACTTTTTACATAATGTTCCATGGTTAAACTCTCTTCAATTAGATTTATATTCTACGACTATCCCTGTTTGACATAATGATTTTTATTTCTGATATTAACCCCTTTGGTTTTTTTTACGTTACAGTAATTTTATTTTTATCTTTATCTTTTTCTTTTTTTCTTTTCTTTTAGATAGCTCTTACGGAAGGATGGTCTTTTTTATTTAGTCACGTCCTTTATTAACTGTAGTGTGGTTCTACCATTTTAGTAGTTTAAATCAAAGGGTGAGGTCCTGTCCTGGGTGGATTTTATTTCTTACAGGATTGGCATTGGTATCCATGTATCTTATATTAGAATAGTTCTTCTTTATTTCTTTGTATTTAAATACCTATCAATGTATAGATCTCTGCCTTGTAAAAAATCTGATCCGTGTTTTATCTTTCCATGTTTTTTCCGTGAATGTATCATTTTCATGGAATTTATAGCCTTAAATCATGGAAATTTTCATCTCACTAACACGGATATCCGTGAATGTATCATTTTCACGGAATTTTTACGGAAGACACGGAGAAATAATGGAAATATTCGGATAAAAATTTTTTATAGGGCTGATCACTCCTCTTTATGAAATAAATAAATAAATCATTATTCATCACATAGATAATTTCTTAACTCCATTATGCCGGCCAAAAGTCACAAGGGGTAGAAAGTTTGTGGTAATACTGGAGTAAATACTCCTCCTGACTAATATTCAGTTACCATAAGGCTCTACTTTTGAAGATAATTATATAACCTAGGTGGTTTTTCGTACAATAGGCCTAAATTATCTATTCATATTTCAGTGAATGATTCAAATGGAGAATAAAAAATTGCTTCATCTACCTTTTTGAGTAATGCTTGTTATAATATCTCTTAAACTGCTCAGCTCTGTATTTTTCTGATAAAGCTTCCGTTTGAAAGTCATAGCGAGATTCAAATATTTGAAAGTTTTTGATATTAAATTTATTAAATATTTATTAAATATTACGGAAATGTAAAAATTCAATTGACATATTTTTTTATAGTAACTTCGTATTTCGCAAAAAATTTTATTAAAATTATATTACAAAATATCAAGCAAATTAATATTTCTCTTTTTAAAAAAATTGGTTTTTCTACTTTATATTTGAATCACACGAATCTATGTAACACATTCGAATCTATATGGCATATTCGAATCTACTGGCATATTCGAATCTACGTGACACATTCGAATCTACTGGCATATTTGAATATCACTTTACCATATTCGAATATCTAATTTCACAAGATTTACAAACGAATATTCGAATTCCTAATTTCAAACGGAAGCTCTAATTTTTTATTTATTTCATCATATCCCCATTAGTAGGATGTTTCGATTGTTTCGCCCTATAAATTGATGTAATTCAATATCATTTAATTATAAAAAATTATAAAATAGTCACAACATACTTTTCAAAATATAAGTACTTTAATATATCATTAAAAACAAATACATTGGTAATAATAAAAATCGAAGAAATATTATGAATAAAAATATTTATAAACTTTATCAAATTTTATTTACCACTTTGATAAAATTGTGTTAGTATTCAATAAAATTTTAATTTAAAAGAAGAATTTTTCTAACTATCACCGGAGGTGATAATCACCGGTGACTGAAATTATGACGATCGATCAGCATTAAAAAATATAGTACCGGTAAAAATTGATAATTCTGGCCAACGGTGATGATCACCCCGGTGATTTGGTGATTTGAAGTAAAAATCTTAAAAGAAAACTATATTAAACTTCAAAAACATAAAAAATAAGGATAAATCACGCATAAGTATTATAATAACATATTATTTAATATCAATCGTCATTATTCAAAAATCCATTTTGTTTTTATGTCTCACGAATATTATTATAGACTGAATAACAAAAATGTCTTATAAATAGAATACCTTTTTAAAGAATTAATAAAATTTAGTATCAGTGAAAGAATTAAATGTTAAATTAATATAATATCTGGAATAGTACGTATCAATGTTTTACTTGAAAAATGATAATCGCAAAAAATTCTTGTTTGTCTCTTCAATTGATTTTTCGGGATTATTAATATCAGAAACTGACAGAGTAAGATTATTAGTTGATGCAATTTTGAGATTTTTCTTTTTATATAAAATAACAGAAATGTCTTGTAATACCTCATTTCAAAGGGCGATTACGATAATTCGAAGCATTAACCTTGTATTATCTGCTCACTGAAAATATATTCCAAATGGCTTGTGAATGATGGACGGGACGTTATATAATTTCAGTTTAAGTCTGATCTGATCAATAATAATAAAATTCAAGATTTAAATTTTAAAATTCTATAAAAAAAGAGTGGTCGCTATATATGAACTTCTTTTTTCGAACATAAATAAAAATTTTGCCGTCATCAAGTTTAGAAATTGGTAATTTATTTTACATAAAACATTTAAGCCGAAATCTTTTAGAATAATATCGATGTATTTAAACGTTAGATCATTCAAATCTCCATTATTTTCTCACCAAATAAAAGTATAATATAATACATATTTAATCTTATATTTATCGTCATAAATAATTATTACAAGCGGATTTAATTTATGGACATCAAGATCATGTGTTAGGGCGCGTGACTTGTGTAATTGGCTAAATGATTTTCCGTTTGCCGAATAAAATATGTACAAATCGGCATAGAAAATTTTTTTTGATACTTTCCCTCGCTTAATTTATTCTGAATTTATTCTGAATCATTCTGAAAATGACTACCTATTATTGGATTATAGCTCAACATTCTGGGAAAGTTCTTGAAGTTAAAGATGGCTCTTTTTGTAGTTCTGCTGAAATTTTCCAACGTAGTAAGAAATCCGAGCTTGATCCCAACGTAGTGTTGACATAAGATTTTAATAGAATAATAGCGTGTGATTATAGTGTGATTATTATTTATTAATTGATTGTTTTTATTTTCTCCATGTTTAGGTTGATATGCAACTCTGGTATTTTAATGGTGGATTTATTGTAAATAAAAGATCTGGCTTCGTGCTTGATGTTGTTGAAGGTAAGTAACAATATTAATTATTGAAATCAAATCTTTTAATTTCTAAATCAAAAAAAAATTTCTTTGATAATCAAGCGAAATGCCAAAATGGTGAGTTATTTAGTGAATATTATTTTGTTTTCTCTAATTCCACAATTAAAGTATTTTAATTACTATCATAAAGGTACGAAAATTGTTCAATACCAAAAGCATGATGAACCTTCTCGCAGTCAAGAATGGGAATACAACTATAAGGACAATTCTTTCTATTTTAAATTTAATCGAAATTTTGTCCTTGATGTCTCGGTATGCAATTTAAATTGCTTTTCTTGATATAATATTAGAGATTATAATGATAATATTTTTTTTTTTAAAACTTGTATTTTTATAGAGTACTAACATCATCCACTTGTGGGAAAAGCATGGTGGCAAGAATCAACAATTCATTTTGCAAAAGTGGGATGATGGTTCGGCAGTTATTGAAAATGCAGAAACGAACATTATTGATAATTTTAAATTTTTACCAAAATTATCACAAAATTTCCTTGAAATTTTGGATGATGACGAGTATTATGATGTTAATATTGAAGTTGGTGATAACCCTCATGTAAAAACATTTCACGCTCATATGGTTATTTTAAGTTACCGTTCTCCTTACCTACGAAGAAAGTTGTCGACTAACAAAAAAAATAATGATGGGACTTTGACATGTATTGAATTACCTAATATTTTACCAGAAATTTTCGAAATAATTTTAAGGTAAGAACTAATTGAATCAATATATTGTTAATATTTTTAATCTCAAATATTGTATTTTTTATTTTTTAGATACATTTATAGCGGAAAACTTTCTTTAAAAGAAATTGATCCATCAAATATAATTAAATTACTAGTTGCCGCTAATGAACTAAGTCTTCAGGAGTTAGTTATCTATATTCAATCCTTTTTAATTGAAAACAAAGCAAACTGGATGAAACAAAATTTTGATTTAATATATCAAACAAGCTATGAAAATGATTCTTTCCTGGACCTCCAAAATTATTGTAATGGTTTAATATCTAATGAACCAGATAAGATATTCAAATCGCAAGATTTCACTTCAATTCCAGAAAAACTTTTAATTGCGGTTATCCAAAATGATAATCTTCAAATGAGCGAAGTGCAAGTTTGGAAGCATGTATTTAAATGGGGAGTTGCTCAGAATTCAGCAAAACTTGAAGACTATTCACAAGACGATTTTAATACTTTGAAGAATACTTTGCGACAATGCATTCCGTTTATTAGATTCTATAATTTAACTTCCAAAGAATTTGCATATGAAGTACATCCTTATAAAGAAGTTTTACCAAAAGAATTATATGAAGATTTATTATTGAGTTTTTTGGATTCTGATAATAAGAAAGGTGAATCAAAACCTCGTATACCTAGAAATATCGATTCAAGAGATATTGATTCTAATATTATTACATCTCAACACGCTGAAATAATCTCAAAATGGGTCGGTAAATTAGAAATTACTGATAAATTAAATTCTCCATATGAATTCAAATTATTATTTCGTGGATCCCGTGATGGATTTTATCCTGAAAAGTTTCATAAAATTTGTGATCTTCAATCTCGTACTATAGTCGTTGCTAAAGTGAGAGGCAGTAATGAAATTCTTGGAGGATATAATCCGATCACATGGAAATCTGCTAATAGATATAGTAATACTAAAGATAGTTTTATATTTTCTTTTAATAATAACAGAAGTGAAAATTATATTTTAAGTCGTATAGTTGATAATCGACATGCTGTAGATAATAGATCTTATTATGGTCCATCATTTGGTAATGGAGACCTTATTATATGGGGATTAGATATTAATACACTTAGTACTAATTATTGTTATGCATGTAAAAATTCTTATGAAAAACCGATTAGAGAAACTGAGGATAAATTTTACGTTGAAGAATATGAAGTATTTCGACTGATGAATATTTATTCATGAATTTTTTTTAATAATAGATTGCCTTTATTTATTTATTTATTCAAAAATTACTTTTAAATATAACTTTTTTGTAATAAATAATAATCTTTATTAATAACAAATTATTATTTAAGAGAAATACAAATTAATAATTTGTATTATGATCAGATTTTAATTATTCGGCCAAATAAGACAACTACCAATATTTACACATAACGTTAGTATTATTTTTTATAAGTTGAAGATAATAGTATACTAAACAATAAATTATAATTAATTGAAAAATATAAAATTTAGGTGTTATTAAAACGTTAAAGCAAATGATATTGGATGATGAAAATGCGGATTATTTTGAATTTTAATTCAGTTCATAATAACTTTTTGGTTAATATGTCGCAACGACTTGACATTGCTCGTTTATTATTCTAACAATTATCACATAATGTTTCATATAAAGAGTATTTTTTGGACATGATTTTTTATTTTAAAATTAAATCATCAATGATGCGATGATTTTCAATAAAGAGTCTACTATTTTTGAATGAAAAATCCGTATGAGATTAATTATTCAGCATGAAAAAATACTAATTATGTATTTGTTTGCTTTATTCACATTTTTACTTTATATTATATATTGTTTGTGATTATTAAAAGAATCACATTTCATAAAATCTCCTACATTTAAGACAGAATTTTTAAAAGAAATTAATGTATCAGCGATCATAGTATACATCAAAATTATAACAAGTTATCTTCCAATCTATGTAACTGTCATGGATACTCGTTTTTAACATGAAATTATATAAACCTATATATTCTGCATTATGTCTTTGATAATGATTTTAAGTGATCATAAAAACATGTTATGATGTATTGAAGTCGCATCTGTATAATTGACAGTAAATCTAAATATGCAAAATTAACCCAAAACGCCAAAATCGAATATCGTCAGTATAATAGTATAAAAAATCTAATTCTAACATTACTTACATGTTGAGGCACAATCACTGAAGCTTTAAATTCTACGTTATTTGTCATCAATAAATTTAATAATAAAAATGCTTAAAATTAAAAATAAATAAATAAGCAAAAATTTTCCCGAAAAAACTGACAAATTTATTGTTCTATCTAAAAAAATGAGCGGGTAATTTTTTGTAAAAAATAAAAATACAAACACGTCACAGTTTTAAATTCGTGAGCTAAAAAAAAGTAGTAAAGTGGGATGGCCAGACTTTATAATAAAATTATATCTTAATTCTCAATTTCTATTTGGTCTTTTAAATTCGAAAAATAGCTTTTTGTTATTTACTACGATATTTAGAATGAATTCGAATTTTTAATATTGTAAATATTGCCAGCCGGCAGTTTGTAATTTCAGCTCTGAAATTTCTTTTTTGTTAGTAAGAATATCTTAAATCAAACGTGGCTTTTGTTTCGAATCAACAAACTAGTATAGATGGTGCTACGAATAAAATTTTTAATATTTCTCATCAACCGTTACTAGTAATGAGAAAATTCGAAAGAAGAAAAAGTACTTTAAATAAATCAATTTTCTTGCGTGTGACGACTGTAACGTACTTTACATCTCATACATAATTTAACAAAGCGTGATTTGTGTAATTGGCTAAATGATTTTCCGTTTGCCGAATAAAATTTATATAAATACTTCTCAAATTTCCTTTGACCTTACCTTTTGGTAGAAAATATTTCACATCACAAACGGTTTTCTAATAATTTATCCTAAAAATGACTAAATATTATTGGATTATAGCTCAACATTCTGAGAAAGTTCTTGAAGTTGAAAATGCTTCTATTTTTCAAGGTGCTAAAATCATTCAAGCTTCTAAGAAATTCGATCATGACCCCACCGTAAAGTGTTTAATCTAATATATTAATAAAGTGATGTGATTATTGATTATTAACTGGCCTTTTCCCCTTTATGTTTAGGTTGATGCGCAACTCTGGTATTTTAATGGAGCATTTATTACCAACAAAAGAACTGGGTTCGTGTTCGATGTTGCTGGAGGTATTAAAGTAACAAATACGATTTAACTATTTGAAATCAAAATTTTCTAACCTCTAAATCCAATTCTTTGTTATTTTTACTAAACAAGCGAAATATGAAAATCGTGAGTAATCAGTTAGTTCAGTTTCGTAAAATATTATTATTATAATAAATCTTCGATTGACATTTTCAATATTTGTAAAGGTACACGAATTATTCAATTCGTAAGATATGCCGAATCTTGTGCCGCTCAAGAATGGGAATACAACTATGAAGACAAAACTATCAGTTTGAAACATAATCGAAAATTTGTTCTTGATGTTTTGGTAAAATGTTATTGAAATTACTTGAGATATTAGAAAATAGAGATGGTAATAATATTAATTTTAAATTTCATCTATTTTTACAGGATGCAAAAAAAGATAACAATGCCTCAATAGTCCTGTTCGAAAAGCATGGTCGCGAGAATCAACAATTCATTTTGCAAAAGTGGGATGATGATTCAATGGTCATTGAAAACGTAGCAACAAGCATTATTGACAATTTTAAATTTTTACCAAAATTATCACAAAATTTCCTTGAAATTTTAGATGATGATGAATATTATGATGTTAATATTGAAGTTGGTATTAACCCTCATGTAAAAACATATCACGCTCATATGGTTATTTTAAATTACCGTTCTCCTTACCTACGAAGAAAGTTGTCTACTAATAAAAAAAATAATGATGGGACTTTGGCACGTATTGAACTACCCAATATTTTACCAGAAATTTTTGTGATAATTTTAAGGTAAAATCTAATTGAATCAATGTATAATTAATTTATTTTTATCATTATATTTTTAATCTTAAAATATTGTATTTTTTATGTTTTAGATACATTTATAGCGGAAAACTTACTTTAAAAGAAATTGATCCATTAGACATAATTAAATTACTAGTTGCCGCTAATGAACTAAGTCTTCAGGAGTTAGTTACCTATATTCAATCCTTTTTAATTGAGAATAAAGTAAACTGGATGAAACAGAATTTTGTTTTGATATATCAAACAAGCTATGAAAATGACTTTTTCCTGGATCTTCAAAAATTTTGTAATGATTTAATATCAAATGAACCAGATAAAATATTTAATTTGCCAAATTTCGCTTCAATTCCAGAAAAACTTTTGGTTTCAATTATTCAAGATGATAATCTTCAAATGAGCGAAATTCAAGTTTGGGAGCAAATACTTAAATGGGGAATTTCTCAAAATTCAGAAAAACTTCCCTCTAACCTTAAAGACTATTCAAAAGAAGATTTTAATATTTTGAAGAACACCTTAAAACGATGCATCCCATTTATTAGATTTTACAATTTAACTTCGAAAGAATTTGCGCATAAAATACATCCTTATAAAAAGGTTTTACCAAAAGAATTATATGAAAATCTATTATTAAGTCTTTTGGATCCTGATAATAAGAAAGGTGAATCAAAACCTCGTATAACTCGAAATATTGATTCAAAAAATATTGATTCTAATATTATTTCATCTAAACACGTTGAATTAATCTCAAAATGGGTTGATAGATCAGAAATTACTGACAAGTTAACTTCTCCATATGAATTCAAATTATTATTTCGTGGATCCCGTGATGGATTTTATCCTGATAAGTTTCATGAAATTTGTGATTTTCATTCTCGCACTGTAGTCATTGCTAAAGTGAAAGGTAGTAACGAAATTCTTGGAGGATATAATCCGATTGCATGGAAATCTGTTGATAGATATCGATATAGTAATACTAAAGATAGTTTTATATTTTCTTTTAATAACAACAACATAAATGATAATTATATTTTAAGTCGTATAATAGATAATCGCCATGCTGTAGATAATAGATCTTACTATGGTCCATCATTTGGTAATGGAGACCTTATTATATGGGGAACAGATATTAATACGTTTAGCAGTTATTGCTATGTTTGTAAAAATTCTTATGAAAAATCGATTAGAGAAACTGAAGATAGATTTTCCGTTGAAGAATATGAAGTATTTCAATTGATGAAAATTTATTCATAATTTTTTTACGCAAGGAAATAAATAAACTGAATAAACTGTCTTTTATTTATTTATTAATTGTCCGAATGAAGAGAAAAATACTCATTTATGATTTTTAATTTTTTGGTGACATATCCATATATTTCTTTTCCATTTGAAGATTTCTTTGTTCTCATAAAGACCACAAAAATTTCCATTCATTATTTCAGTATATGCTGAGACGCAATCACGGCTATCAATAAAATTCTGATAATAATGAATCAATAAAATATGAAAATTTCCAGCATTATGAATATCTAAAAGTCCTCTTGCAATATATTGTAATTTATATTATCAATTTTCGATTTATAATTTATATAGTTTTTAGATTCAATTAAATAATTTCTCAAATTCCATCTATATGCCTAAAACTAAAAACAAAGAGGCAATGATTCTTTTGAAAAAACTTTGATAATAGAGCATATTTTTTAAAGCTTTATTCTTTTTTTTTTTAAAGAAAAAATATATATATAGTATGTAATCAAAACATCCCGATTTCATTATTATGAATAATAAAAAATAAATTCATAAATACCAGTTTTATGATAAAATTATATCAAATATCATTTTTTTTTAAAAAAAAAAAAAATTGAAACCCAATTTTTCGTTATTTAAAAAATTCTTTAGAACGAATTTATTAAATAATAACAGCTTGCAGTACATAATTCTAGCCTTGATATTCTTTTATATTAGGAATGCTCTAACTTTTTTCGTTTTAGGTACAAGCATCGGCCTGGATCTTAACAATTCTCTTTTTAAGGGGTATATACAGCTCAATCATCATAATTCTATCGAAACTTCATTTGCATGCGAATGAAATTAGCTAATCGGATAAGACCCGTTTTTATTCAACATCTGAGTTAATTTAAACGTTGTTTTTTAACTAAAATTGAAGTAGACATACAAAGGATATTCATTAAAATGGCTTTTTTGAAGGGCTTATTTTTTGTGCAATAGTGATCAACACGACGTGTGACTTGTACAATTGGTTAAATGATTTTCCGTTTGCCAATAAAATAATTTTACTCTGTGAAAATTTTGTGATATTCCCTTTATCTTTTAGCAGCAACTTTTCTATTGAATTATCTTAAAAATGACTAATTATTATTGGATTATAGCCCAGCATTCTGGGAAAGTACTTGAAGTTAAAGATGGCTCTTTTTGTAGTCTTGTTGAAATTGTCCAAAATACTAAGAAATCTGAGCTTGACTCCAATGTAAATTGTTGCACAATATTCTAATAAAATAGTGTATTATAGCGTAACTATAATCTATTAATTGATTTATTCCTTTTATCTATGTTTAGGTTGACATGCAACTCTGGTATTTCAATGGTGGATTTATTACGAACAAAAGAACTGGCCTTGTGCTTGACGTCGTCGGAGGTAAGTAATATGATTCAATTATTGAAATCAAGTTTTTCTAATTTCTAAATCGAAAAAAATTTCTTCCTCACTAATCAAGGGAAATTTGAGAAATGTGAGTAATTATGTTTAGAAAATAAAATTTTTGTTTTTTCCAATTCCACATACATTTAACGTATTTCAATTTTCATAAGATACGAATATTGTTCAAGACCAAAAGCATGCTGAACCTTCTCGCGGTCAAGAATGGGTATACAATTATGCAGACAATTCTATCAGTTTGAAATTTAATCGTAATTTTGTTCTTGATGTTGCGGTAAAAATGCAATTTAAATTGCTTTTAATTGATATATATAATATTGGAGATCGTAATAATAATTTTTTTTTAAACTTGTATTTTTTATAGGCGGCGAAGACTGATAATAATACTAACATTCAATTGTGGGAAAAGCATGGTGGCAAGAATCAACAATTCAATTTGCAAAAGTGGGATGATGGTTCAGTAGTTGTTAAAGATGCAGTAACGAACATTATTGACAATTTTAAATTTTTGCCAAAATTATCACAAAATTTCCTTGAAATTTTGGATGATGACGAATATTATGATGTTAATATTGAAGTTGGTAATAACCCTCATGTAAGAATATTTCACGCTCATATGGTTATTTTAAGTTACCGTTCTCCTTACCTACGACGAAAGTTGTCAACTAATAAAAAAAATAATGACGGAACTTTGGCACGTATTGAACTTCCCAATATTTTACCAGAAATTTTTGAGATAATTTTAAGGTAAAAACAAATTGAATTAAGATACATATTTATTAATTTTTTTTTAACAATATATTTTTAATTTCAAAAGCATTGTACTTCTAATTTTTTTTAGATACATTTATGGCGGAAAACTTTCTTTAAAGGAATGTGATACGTCAAATATAATTAAATTACTAGTTGCCGCTAATGAACTAAGTCTCCAGGAGTTAGTTATCTATATTTAATCCTTTTTAATTGAAAACAAAACAAACTGGATGGAACAAAATTCTAATTTGATATATCGAACATGCTTTGAAGATGATTCTTTCTTGGATCTTCAACAATATTGTAATGATTTAATATCTAATGAACCTGATAAGATATTCAAATCACAAGATTTCACTTCAATTCCGGAAAAACTTTTAATTACGGTTATCCAAAATGATAATCTTCAAATGAGCGAAGTGCAAGTTTGGGAACATGTACTTAAATGGGGAGTTGCTCAAAATCGAGAACTTTCCTCTAAGAACCTTAGAGATTATAAAGATTATTCAAAAGATGATTTTAATACTTTGAAGAATACCTTGAAGCAATATATCCCGTTTATTCGATTTTACAATTTAACTTCTGAAGAATTTGCATATAATGTACATCCTTATAAAAAAGTTTTACCAAAAGAATTATATGAAAATTTATTATTAAGTTTTTTGGCTCCTAATAACAAGAAAGGTGAATCAAAACCTCGTATATCTAGAAATATTGATTCAAAAGATTTTGACTCAACAATTATTACATCCCAACATGCCGAAATAATCTCAAAATGGGCAATTGGATTAGAAATTACTGATAAATTAAATTCTCCATATGAATTCAAATTATTATTTCGTGGATCCCGTGATGGATTTTATCCTGAAAAGTTTCATAAAATTTGTGATCTTCAATCTCGTACTATAGTCGTTGCTAAAGTGAGAGGCAGTAATGAAATTCTTGGAGGATATAATCCGATTGCATGGAAAACTGTTGATAGATATAATAATACTAAAAGTAGTTTTATATTTTCTTTTAATAATAACAACATAAATGATAATTATATCTTAAGTCGTATAATTGATAATCGCCATGCTATAGATAATAGATCTTACCATGGTCCATCATTTGGTAATGGAGACCTTATTATATGGGGATTAGATATTGATGCATTTAGTCATTATTGTAGTTCTTGTAAAAGTTCATATGAAAAATCGATTAGAGAAACTGATGATAGATTTTCCGTTGAAGAATATGAAGTATTTCAATTGATGAAAATTTATTCATAAATTTTTATACGCAAGGAAAAAAATAAATTGTCTTTTATTTATTTAATCGTCCGGATGAAGTTGCAAAATACTTTCTCACAAGGACTACAAAATTTTTCATTCATCATTCCAGTATATGCTAAGACGCACGTTTTAATAAATCCTACATTTTTCATCAATAAAATTTTGATAATAATAAATTAATAAAATTTTCTGGATTTAATATATCATAAGAACTTTATATGCTTAAAACCTAAAAACAAAAAGGCAATTTTATAAGGCTTTATTCTTTTTTTTTTATAAAAAAAGTATATATAATCAAAACATCCTGATTTCATTATGAATAGCTAGATGAAGAGATAGAAGATCTCACTATTATTACGGAAATGATAGCAATAAGTTAGTAAAGGAATCTTTTTTAATAATAATATTTTAACAATAAATCATACCTATTTAAGGCACTAGCAAATGTCATAAATTATATGTATTACGATATATTCAATAAAATGAATAAATTATACAATAATTTCAAATTATGTTATGATATAAAAATTTTTATTGCCTGAATCAGATTTGACTTTCACGTTGTGATGGCTAAGCATAAAAGTTTTTTGAGGCATTTCATTGGCAAAATTTAGCACAGGGACGCAGTAAACTTGTGAAAGAAAACCATCTTTCTTATGTTATAAAGACTGTTACTATATTCAAAATACAAACTATTTTTCACCAAATCGAGACAATTACCCTAACCATTATTCCTTTACCAACCGGCTATGCAGAAATTATTACGAAAAAACTAAGCGATCAAATGACCTAACATCGCCACCGAAAAGTGTTAACAAATATTTACAAAATTTTAGTGTTGAATATAAAAAAATTTAACTATGGAGGACAAATACGAATTAAGCGAAAAACTGAATATATATTTGGAATAGTATGATCACACTAATATGCAAAACTAGAAAACATATACTATAGTTCATAGGAACTTTAATCCCTCAAGAATTATTTTCATTCCCACACTCAGAAATCACAATTAAAAGTATGTTTTTAGAAGAAAATTATTTTGCAAATCAGAAACAGCCCGAAGCGACGATGTTGTACATCATATATCGGACGGAACAGCGGAACATTTTGCGCCAATCTGATGACTTTTATGGACCTGCAACCAAATTTCCACTTTTATTTTGTTACACTTCCATGGAATTCTATTCTAAAATTCCAAGAAAATTCTATTAATAGCATATGATGAATATTTAATAGTTATTTTCGTGAGTTTAACTTTCCTTCTTAAAATATATTGAACCATGGAAATTATACTAAGATTAATATCTAGCGCTATTCAAATTTTGATTTTCCCTTTTAGTATAGATAAGGATTTTTCTGATTGTATAAATGTATACTCGTATACAGTACAAGTTCACAAAAATATTGCAAAAATTATAATGGAAGCGGAAAACATTTGTATACACAAAACATAACGTTTGAGAATTCATATTTTAGACAAATAGTCACTAAGAATTCATTTTATATTAATAATAAATATTTAAATTACGTAAATTATGTTGTAATGATTGAAGTACTATCATTTGTTCAGTTTGTTATTTAATCTCTTTCACATGGATAGAATTTACTTCTACTTTTCAGTTCTTTATCTACCATCATAATCAATGTATAGTTTGTGATACAAAACTAGAATTAAATCAAATTGTCAAAAATGGTGCTCAAATTGCTTTATAATTTACACTGGGTGTAGATATTGTTTAACAACAGATATTATTTTTAGAATTACGGAAAAATTTCAACGTATGAAATGTAAGAGAATATCATGGATTGATATCAGCATGCCACTTGATATGAAGATTATTGAAGAATATTTTCTAAAACTCAACACATAAATTTAATCAAATTGCTAATTATGTGAATAATATTGATAAAAATTCTAATCAATTAGAGATATATAGTTTATAAAGAAGCTTAGAATTAATTTTAATATATATTCTCAAATAATTGTAAATTTAGAAAATAATGAAGATTATTTAACTATGCCAATTATGTTAATTCCTTTTAATAATAACGAAGATCAATGTTATTTTTGTGAAAACATCTATTCTGAAACCCTATTCAAACAAAAGTATTGCGATTTTGCTTATATTGGTACATTAATTATACTACTAGTAATTTGAATATTAAATGTGAAATTTATAATTTGGATGTATGTATAAGAACAAATAATACTAATTGTGATAAACCTGATTTTTGCACTCAAATGGGTGCGAAAATTACTCTGAAATTTTATATTTCAAAAAAATAGTCACAAATCATCAGCAGTTTGATTTTAGTAATAAGGATTATTCTATTGAAAAAAACTGTAGATTATTTAGAGAATTAGTTTACAAGCAAAATGTACGAGAGGAATTTAGGTTGTACTCCAATTGTTATTCAATTTCTTTTGAATTTATAGAATCAACTTTAGTCAAAAATCATCATGTTCCAGTTCTTCATTTACCATGGTGGGATGCTTATAATGGATGTATGATTTAGCAACAAATATTATTTTTGGATTTATTAATCAATTTCAATGTAAAAGATGCAAAAGAATTGTAAAAATAGTTTTATTGGCACCATCATTGATATTAGTGGAAATTATAATATAGATGAATTTCTTTATTTTACGAAATTTACCATTAATCAACTTGCTGATTATGTTAATAATATTAACAAAAATTCTAATCCATTAAATATATATAAGAATAATTTTGCTTCGAAACTGAAAATATAGTGGGTTCCATATTCTCAAATTACAAATTTAAAAGAAATACACAACAAACACTTCCAATATTGTCAGTGAGTTAAAAAAATTTAATAAAAGAACAATTAAATTCCCAAACCAGATTTTATGATAAAAATTTTATTTGTCTGTTAAATATTTTCATTTTTTAATAAAATTATTTAGAATGAATTTTCGTTCTTGGATAATGCCGTTCCAGCAGCTGACAAAATGTAATTTTAATCCTGATATTTTTTTGTTAGCTATCTATCACCATATATCGAATGCTAATGAATAAGCTCACTATCTAGATAAACCCATTTGATGTAATATCTGGTTAATTTAAACATTGATATTTTCTAGGAAAAAATTGGACAGTTTGATATATTATACTAGTACATTGAGCATTATTTGCAAGCATCATACTTAATATTGCATATAAAAAAGCGCTAAACTTTGAGATTATGATAGATTGTCTCAGTCTTTTACAATATCACATGATTACAGGTCATCTGTTAATTCAAATTATTGGATATAATTTACGTACGCATATCACATTATCACATAAATTCGGTAAATTACAAAATATTGCTAAATCAAGTAATTGGCGTAGTGTTGGTTTGTTGTGAAACGTTACTTGTTCATCTCACGGAATGATCATTCCGGTTTTTTATTTATTTGGAATTTATTTTTTTAAACTTTAAAATTTTTTTTACATTTTAATATTGCGAAAACTATAGTTAAGGATACAAACCAATTATAAGAAATTATTTTGGTAAAGAATGTCAAAACTCAACAAAGATATTCTTTTCTTAATATTTGAAGAATTACGAGATGATTCCAAATCCCTCTTTTCATGCCTAATGGTCAATAGACTTTGGTGTGAAACAGTTATTCCGATTTTATGGAGGAATCCTTGGTGCTATGATATTAAATACAGTAATAAAAATTATCTATTTATAATCATTTCTTCTTACTTGTCTGAAGATATTAAAGAATCCCTAACAAGACAAGGAATTCAATTACCGTCAGTTACATATCAACCACTTTTGTTTGATTATTTATCTTTTTGTAGAAGTATTAATGTAAATACTTTAATTACTATAACTTCTATTGGATCATTTTTAGCTTATAATCAATTTATTTTACAACAAGAATTTTATAACCTCTTTATGAAGAAATTTACAGAATTAAAGTATTTGGATATGAGATCAATTAGACATCAAATATTTTATTTTCCAGAAGCTAAGTTTCGCTTCGAATCACTTTGTGAATTAAAATGTGATACATCAGTTGATTCTTCATATTTTTATGGATTGGCGTATTTATGTCAATATATACAGCGGCTCATCATCATTAATACAAACCCAAGTGATTATTATGGGGCTTCTAAATTAATTGAAGTCCAGAAAAATTTAAAGTATTTTGAATGGAAGGATGATCATTGTATATATGCTCCTGGGCCAGATAAAGATTCTTACAAACAGATTCTTTTTTCATTAGAAAAAAGTGCGAATATTATCAATCATTTAAGTTTAAACTTTATGTTTATTGATCGCACATCGAAAAAGGTACTCCCAAAACTTCATAAATTAAAAACATTGGCATATAATTTTAGTGATTTTAGTGAAGAACAATTAAAAATGTGTGTTTATCGTGATCTTGAGATCCTTAAAATAGATCATTGCGATTTAAAAGCGGCTTCTATTATAATTGAAAATAACGGAGGACATCTAAAGAAAATCTTATTGGAACCTTATGATTTTGATAAGCATGATGTTGATAACTTCAACGAAGAATCTCTTATTTTTATACGTAATATTCATAAAAATTGTCCTTCAATTGAATATTTGTGTCTTATATTTTCACCATCAAATGAGCATTTTACCGAACTTGAAAAGTTATTAAAAAATTGCAAAAATTTGAAATCATTATTATTAGTTATGTTTGATTATACATATTATGAAGAATTGACTCATGAAGAAATTTTAGAATATGGAGAGAATTTATTAAGAATACTAATTAGTTCAGCACCGACAAATATAAAAGAATTTAGATTTTGTGGTGATTTTGAATTCACTTTAGAAGTCTTAGAAGAATTCTTAGAAACATGGGAGGGTTGTACACTTTCCATACTTACTTCCAATTATACTTATGAAGGAGAGGATTATAAAAAACTGATTAATAAATACAAAAATAATGGAGTAATCAAAGAATTTAGACATGAAACTTATAAGAACGTAGTAAATATGGACATTAAGATATGAGTAATATTTTAATAATATCACATTTTGGAATCAAATGAATGTATTAATATATAACAACTATCATATTAAGACCAAGTATTATTAAACGATTTTAACCTTCAAAATTTTCATTTAATATACGTTGCACTTGTGGGTTTAACGTTGTCAATTTTATCAAATTCCATATTTAAACATTTTTGCTTAAGCTAATTAGTTGTACTTTGAAGCATTATTTATGGTCGCACAGAACAATCTAATTTGGCCAGAGTTTGGTTCAGTTGTTTAGGAATAATTAATTTATTTATTATCTTTTTAAAAAAAAAATAAATTGTTCAATATCATAAATATCATACAAATGTTGTATTTGATAGCATTTCCTGTCGCATTGTTAAGTTTATGTTTCATAACTAATGCCATTAAATCACCATATGCTTCACTTGAGTGATTAACATTAATTTCTGGTTGGATTCTAGGTATAAAATAAAGATTAATTTAGAACTGGTTTCACTATTTCTGTAAAAAGAATGTTTAAATATTCTTTGAAGTACAATCAAAATCTCTCTTTTCATGTCTAATGTGTATACATATTGTAAATATTTAAGTATTATAACCTTCAAAAATTTTGTAGATTTAATTACGAAATTTAATATTTACTTCATTTCACAAATGTAAAAATTTTGTCTATAAATAATCTTAACTCTCATTTTTTTTAATGCTTTATTTCTGTTATCCAACGACTCCTAATAATAATTCATGATTTTTTTCTTGATATTCTCACAAATAATATTTATTTAAAAGATGGATAAAAAGTTTGTCAATATTGGATAAAAAAATCTATCAATGTTATAATAAGTCTATCATTATTTAGTTTAAAAAGGTACAATATGTTTGGAACGCGTGATACACTGATACACATGAAGTATTTGACGTAATTGTTTTTGTTCTGTGAAACATTGTTTGATCATCAATTATCTTGTGCTCCTAATTTGGTTAATTAGCCGGAATTTAATTCCGTCGATATTTTATTTAATTGGAACTTATTCAATAATTTTCCTTGCCGATTAATATTTCAATACTTTGAAAGAATATATTTACTAATATCCCATTAAAAAAGATTTTTTTATTTTTTTAGACAAAGAATGTTCAAACTTAATAAAGATATTCTTTTTCTAATATTTGAAGAATTGCAAGATGATTCGAAATCTCTCTTTTCATTCCTAATGGTCAATAGACTTTGGTGTGAAACAGTTATTCCGATTTTATGGAGGAATCCTTGGTGCTATGATATTGATTACAGTAATAAAAATTATTTATTTATAATCGTTGCTTCTTATTTGTCTAATAATATTAAAGAATCCCTAACTAGACAAGGAATTCAATTACTGTCAGTTGAATATCAACCACTTTTGTTTGATTATTTATCTTTCTGTAGAAGTATTAATGTAAATACTTTAAATACTATATCTTCTATTGGATCATCTTTAGCTTATAATCAATTTCTTTTGCAACAAGAATTTTATGGTCTCTTTATGAAGAAATTTTCAGAATTAAAGTATTTGGATATGAGATCAATTAGACATCAAATATTTTATTTTCCAGAAGCTAAGTTTCGCTTCGAATCACTTTGTGAATTAAAATGTGATACATCAGTTGATTCTTCGTATTTTTATGGATTGGCGCATTTATGTCAATATATACAGAGACTCGTCATTGTTAATACAGACCCAAGTGATTATTATGGGGTTTCTAAATTAATTGAAGTCCAGAAAAATTTAAAATATTTTGGATGGAAGGATGTCCATTCTATATATCGTCTATATCAGCCTGGGTATATTATAGAATCTTACAAACAGATTCTTCTTGCATTAGAAAAAAGTGCGAATATTATCAATCATTTAAATTTAAACTTTATGTCTATTGATCGCACATTGCAAAGGGTACTCCCAAAATTTCATAAATTAAAAACATTGGCATATAATTTTAATAATTTCAGTGAAGAACAAATAAAAATGTGTGTTTATCGTGATCTTGAGATCCTTAAAATAGATCATTACGCTTTAAAAGCGGCCTCTATTATGATTGAAAATAACGGAGGATGTCTAAAGAAAATCTTATTGGAACCTTATGATTTTGATAAGCATGAAGTTGTTAACTTTAATGAGGATTCTCTTATTTTTATACGTAATATTCATAAAAATTGTCCTTCAATTGAATATTTGTGTCTTATATTTTCACCATCAAATGAGCATTTTGCCGAACTTGAAAAATTATTAAAAAATTGCCAAAATTTGAAATCATTATTATTAGCTATGTTTGATTATACATATTATAAAGAATTGACTCATGAAGAAATTTTAGAATATGGAGAAAATTTATTAAGAATACTATTTAGTTCAGCACCGACCAATATAAAAGAATTTAGATTTTGTGGTGATTTTGAATTCTCTTTAGAAGTTTTAGAAAAATTCTTAGAAACATGGGAGGGTTGTACACTTTCCATACTTACTTCAAATTATACTTATGAAGGAGAGGATTATAAAAAACTGATTAATAAATATAAATATAATGGAGTAATCAAAGAATTTAGATATGAAACTTATAAGAATATGGTAAATATGGACATTAAGATATGAATAGTATTTCACATTTTGGAATCAATGTAATTAATATATAAATATTATAATATTACTAAGACCAAGTATTTAATAAACGATTTAAACTTTCAAAATTTTCATTTAATATACGTTGAACTTAAGTTTTTGTTGTCAGTTTTATCAGTCCATATTTAGATTGAATATAACAAATTATTTATGGTAGCACAGAACAATCTAATTTGATCGGTGTTTTGGTTCAATTGTTTAGGGATAATTTATTTATTTATTTATTTTAAAAAAAAAATTAGATTACTCCATACCGTACAAATGTTGTATTTGATTAATTTAGAACGGTTTTCACTATTCTGGATAAAGAATGTCCAAATTCAATAAAGGTATTTTTTGAAGTACAATCTAAATCCTTCTTTTCATGTCTAATATATACCTCATATTGTAAGTATTATAATAGATTATAACATTCAAAAATTTTGTAGATTTAAATTATAGAATGTAATATTTATTTCGTTTATTATCTAATTTATCACAAATGTAAAAATTTTGTCTGTAAATAACACATTTTTTTTAATGCTTTATTTACTATTATCCCATGGTTTCTAATAATAATTCATGGTTTTTCTTTCTTTCGAATGATATATTAAAAAGATGGATAAAAAGTTTGTCAATATTTAGTTTGGAGTAATAAGAATAATAAGTCTATCGTTATTAGGTATATAAAAAGTTTTATGGTTGGAACCGTAAGTTATTTTTCCGTAAAATAATTATTACTTATTAAACTATAATTCACTTTTTTCAAGTTCACCGGTACGATATCAAAGAATTGTAAATCTATTCAGTAAAGTCAATTTTATAATTATGTGTGATAATATTTAAATAGAGGAAGTTGGGAAGATTGTAATTAAAATTGGTTATGGTACGTTCGCCAAGGCCATTTCGCTGAAGGGAAGTTTCGCTGAAGGGATTATTTCGTCGAATAGACGTTTTATCGAATAAACATTTCGCAATCCTTTTCCCCGAATCGTTCATTTCGTCGAAGGACATTACGCTGAAAATATTAATGATTAACATAATTGCTTAATCAATACAAAGAAAATAAAAAATGGTTCGGAAATTGATGATAAAATTGATTTTTTCCTTTACTGTAATTAAAATAAAATAAACAAATGCAACTTGTAATATGTGTGTAAATAATTCGTTTGTCTTATAAAAAAGAAAAGGAAATTGAAAATTCCATATCTTCGATCAAATGTCCCTTCGCCGAATTGGCTTCGGCAAAATGTCCTTCTGTAAAATGGTCATTCGGTAAAATATTTATTCGGGAAAATGGCATTTCAGCAAAATTGCACTTTGGTGAAACATCCCTTTGACGGAACTGCTTCGGTGAAATTGGTTTCGGTGAAATGGACTTTGGTGAAAAGTCCGGATACCATTAAAATTATAATTAGTAGCGAGTAATAAATTTAGTTTCGGAGTGTCGACAGTGTCGTACACGAAGTATTGACGTAATTGTTACGTTTTTCATTGTGATCATCATCTATATAGTATTCCTAATTTGGTTAATTCTTCTGGAATTTTAATTCCGTCGATATTTTATTTAATTGGAACTTATTCAATAAACTTCCTTTTGCCGATTAATTTTTTAATACCTTGAAAGAATATATTTTCTAATATCCCTATTAAAAAGATTTTTTTAGAAATATTTTTAATTTTTTAGACAAAAAATGTTCAAATTTAATAAAGATATTCTTTTTCTAATATTTGAAGAATTACAAGATGATTCGAAATCCCTCTTTTCATATCTAATGGTCAATAGACTTTGGTGTAAAACAGTTACTCCGATTTTATGGAAGAATCCTTGGTGCTATGATATTGATTACAGTAATAAAAATTATTTATTTATAATCATTGCTTCTTACTTGTCTGAAGATATTAAAGAATCCCTGACAAGAGAAGGAATTCAATTACCGCCAGTTACATATCAACCACTTTTATTTGATTATATATCTTATTGTAGAAGTATTAATGTAAATACTTTGAATACTATAGCTTCTATTGGATCATCTTTAGCTTATAATCAATTTATTTTACAACAAGAATTTTATGGTATCTTTATGAATAAATTTCCAGAATTAAAGTATTTGGATATGAGATCAATTAGACATCAAATATTTTATTTTCCAGGAGCTAGGGTTCGTTTCGAATCACTTTGTGAATTAAAATGTGATACATCAGTTAATTCATCATATTTTTATGGATTGGCGTATTTATGTCAATATATACAGAGACTCGTCATTGTTAATACAGACCCAAGTGATTATCATGGGGCTTCTAAATTAATTGAAGTCCAGAAAAATTTAAAGTATTTTGAATGGAAGGATGATCATGATATATATGCTCCTGGGCCAGATGGGGATTCTTATAAAGAGGTGCTTTTTGCATTAGAAGAAAGTGCGAATACTATCAACCATTTAGTTCTAGACTTTAAGTTTACTGATCATACATCGCCAAAGGTAATCCCAAAACTTCATAAACTAAAAACATTGATAAATATTTTCAGTGATTTCAAAGAACAACAATTAAAAATGTGTGTTTATCATGATCTTGAGATCTTTAAAATAGACTATTACAATTTAAAAGCGGCTTCCATTATAATTGAAAATAGCGGGGGATATTTAAAGAAAATCTTATTGGAACCTTATTATTTTAACAATTATGTTAATGATTTCAATGAAGATTCTCTTATTTTAATACGCAATATTCATAAATATTGTCCTACAATTGAATGTTTGTCTCTTATATTTTCACCTTCAAATGAGCATTTTACCGAACTTGAAAAATTGCTAAAAAATTGCCAAAATTTGAAATCATTATTATTAGTTATGTTTGATCATGCACAATCAACTCATGAAAACATTTTAGAATATGGAAAAAGTTTATTAGAAATATTAATTAGTTCAACACCAACCAATATGAAAGAAATTAGAATTTGTGGCGAGTTTGAATTCTCTTTAGAAGATTTAGAAGAATTCTTAGAATCATGGGACGGTTGCGCACTTTCCATACTTACTTCCGAATTTACTTATGAAAAAGAGGATTATCAAGATCTAATTAATAAATATAAAAATAATGGAGTAATCAAAAATTTTATACGCGAATCTTATGAAAATGTAATAAATATTAATTTTAAGATGTGATTACTATGCTACCATATTTTGTTATTATGATAGAAATTTTAAAATTATTTGTTGATTATATATTTATCAATTTATGGCGGGATTTATTTCATTTAACTGTTGAAAGTAGAAATTGTCAAAACCTTTTTAAACCTACTAGTTTAAAAATTATATAAATTATTTGTCATATAGTCACATGGTCGCACAGAAGATTTTTTATATTTTGAAAGTTATTTCGCCTTTGTGTAAAATTATATTTAAAGTTATCTCTTGAAAAATATTTTAAAATCGTTTCTTGTTACTTTTAAATAAAGAATGTTAAACTCAATAAAGATATTCTTTTCTTAATATTCTTGGTGCTATGATATCATGATAAAAATTATTTATTTCTTATTTTTATAAATTGGAATTTCTTTTTCGAAAAAACTATTCGGTACATATTTTCGTTATTGTTTATTCTACGTTAAGTATCATCACACGATAATATACTATCATTTTGCTTTTTGACGTACATACTGTGATATTAATAGTTAAAAAAAGGCTTATATCAAATAAGAATTAAAAAGTTAGTTGGTTTTTTTCTATTTTACTAGCCAGATGCCCACGTGAATACATATGTATAATTATATATATACAGTATATAATAAGGATTAAGGAATTCAATTACCATTAAATCACTTTCGTTTGATTATTCATCTTTTTGCAAAATTATTTATATGAAAACGATAACTTCTATTGGATCATTTTTAGCTTATAACAACAAGATATTTATGGCCTATAACTCAGTTATTGGATGAGAGATCAGTCTTTGACCGATATCTCTATTCCCCATCCAATAACTATTTAATATTACCTAAGATCTAAATGACTACCATTCAAACCAAATTATTGAGGGGAACCTGATTATGTCGATTTTATTTCTAATCTGGCAAGAAAATGAGGAGAATAAAGTTAGAAAAACATTAACAGTATAATTAATATGTAAAGTTAGATTAAACACACGTTATTAATACAGAATGTGGCGAGCAAAAACCTGTATATTTTTTATAATTTTTTTCATGGCTTTAAAATGAACAACTGCCAAATTTTTAATGGAACGTATACCATAGTTAAATCGCTTTCTTGAATTGCGGGCTAAAAAAACTGTCAATATACCTGAATATATTTTTTTTTGTTTAATCGCTCAGATTAATTAAAATTTTTCATAATAGTATGCACGTATGATATTACCAAAATTATTTATTAACAAGCTTGTTCAAGTGAAAAAAATTAGACAATAAGGAGTTTAATTGCATAAATTATAAAATAAAGCACGTTTATTATTTTAACTATAAAAACTTATAATCAATACTATTTAAATGAAATACATTTTAAAATGTTAACACATTATTAACAAATATGATAACATAATATTTAAATCTTAAATCAATATTAATTATATTAATAAAAGAATCACATCTAAAATCTTTAATTACTCCATTATTTTTATATTTATTAATCATTCTTTTATAATCTTTTATTTCATAAATATTTTCATAAATATAGTCGGGTGTAAGTATAGAAAGTTTCGATCCCTCCATTTTTCTAAAAATTCATCCAATGCTTCCAAAGAAAATTTAATATAATGAAGAAATCTAATTTCTCTTAAATTAGTTGGTGCTGATTCAATTAATATTTTCAATAGTTCTTCACCATTTTCAAAATATTATTCTTCTAGTATTTCATCATTCGTATGTATCTCTAAAAGTAATGACTTTAAATTTTGACAAATTTTTAGTAATTTTTAATTTCATTAAAATGCTGCTTTAATGGTGGAAATACAAGAGACAAATATTCAATTGAAGGACAATTTTCATGAACCTTACGAATATAAATGAGAGAATCGTCATTAAAGTTTTTATATATTCATCAATATCATAAGATGATCTAAATAAAATTATCTTTAGATGTTCTCCACTATTTTCAATTATAATAAAAGCTTTTTTTAATTCATAATGATTAATTTCAAAAATCTCAAGGTCATGATAAACGCACATTTTTAATTGTTCTTCGTTAATAGACCAAAAATCCATTATCAACATTTTTAATTTATGAAATTTTGGGAGTATTTTTTGTAATATGCGATCTTTATATCGATAATTGAATAATAATTTCAAATAATTCATAATTGATATTATCCACCTTTTTTCCCAATGCAAGGAGAATCTCTTCATAAGGTTCTAATTTAATAGTAGAAACCCCATTATCATCTTCCATTCACAATACTTTAAATTTTCTGAACTCCAATTATATTAGTTAATCCCATAATAATCATTCAGATTTACATTTACAATGATGAGACTCTGTATATATTGACATAGCCAGCCCATAAATATGAAGAATCTATTGATTGATGTGTCACATGTTAATTCACAAAGTGATTCAAAACGAAACTTAGCTTCTGGAAAATAAAATATTTAATGCTTAATAGATTTCATATCAAAATACCTTAACTCTGAAAATTTTTTCATGAAGAGACCATAAAATTCTTTTTGTAAAAGAAATTGATTATAAGATCCAATAGAAGTTATAATTTTTATAGTATTTACACTAATACTTTAACAAAAGTAATTGATGTGAAACATCACGGCGGATTTATGAAATACCCTAAATTTGTCCGTCATGTCAAAGAAAATAAATATTTGACAGTCTTTTAGTCGCCAAATTTCCCAAATTTATTAGTGAACAGTCAAAAATGAGCCCTAAAAAATTTTTTTGTACCCCAAATCTTGCGTTTGACCAATTTTTCCAGTGTTAAAGGTGCGTCATATTTGACATTTTTTAGGAAAAAAGCTTAATGTTTCTGTAAGTCAATTTTAATTCCCCGAGGGCGAAGCAGGGTTTTTGCCAAATTTCATAAATCCGCCGCAATGACTAATGGTAATTGAATTCCTTGTTTCGTTAAAGATTCTTTAATATCATCATAAAAAATAAGAAATAATTATAAATAAATAATTTTTATTATTATAATTAATATCATAACACCATGGATTTTCCATAATATTGGAATCACGATTTCACACCAAAGTCTATTGGTCATTAGGCATGAAAATAGGGATTTTGAATCATCTTTTAATTCTTCAAATATTAAGAAAAGAATATCTTTATTGAGTTTCGACATTTTTTTATCCCAACTTTGGATATTATTTTACGAAATGTTAAATTAATTTTTTTTTTAAAAAAAAAAATTAATAAATTAAATTGTGCAACAATAATGATGATCAAATAATGTTTCACATGACATTACGTAATCAATAACTTAAAATAATTCCTTATTAAAGTCTAAATATTATTTTCCAGTTTATTTCCTAGAACATCAATTTACTTCAATTAATTGAACAATCATTACATACAATAATTAACTTAATAACATCGCTAACAATTCTTATTTAATATTGGCAATGGTAGCTCATCGGATGATCATTAATTGACGTACATCATACAGTCCATACATACTAATCGAACTCCGAACTCTTGGCGGTTTCCGGAATTTTTCTTCGGGCTTTATTGTACTCGTGACTTTATTTGTAAAATGTACGGATGTTATCAAATAAGTCTCTTCTTGTAGATATTTACATTAAAGTAATAATGAATTATCAGTTTTATTGAAATAAGCATAGCTTTACAGAAATTTGTATATCTAAAAAATATGTCAAAAGAAATACAAATGTGATATGTCTATCATATTTTTAAGTCTATTGTAACTCGATAATAACAACTGGATCCGTTAATCCGGATATCAGATTTTGAGGTTATCCGTTCAATCCGAATAAACGGATAATTTTTATCCGAATTATCCGGATATCGAGGCCAATTTATAATTCCGGCCAGAATTGTCATTCGTGAAGTCTAACATTTTGATAGCCGCCCACAAAAAATAGAGACATTGTGTAACATGAATTCCTCGAAGAATCTAGAGTTATGGACGTGTAATTCGATACAAAGAACCCTTCGGTTTTTGCCTCAAATTCGTTACAAGATTATAGCTAAGGAATTAAAGTATTTAATTGGCTGATTCGTTATACCGTAACAAGGAATTTTTCCTTTGGCGAGATGAATTCGGTGAAATGAGTTTTGGCAAAATAGATTTCAGTGAAACGTACTGTAACCGCCTTTATACTATATGATAATAATATGAGAATTGAGAAAACTTGAAAAGGATAATTAATCAGATCTCAGAAAAATTAGATCTAATTGTGTTGAATTTTATACATTATTGGTTGATGAGAATAACATCAAATTACATATTATATTGAGTATGAAAGTAGAGCTGCGACCTGTTATCTGTTTACCCGGATACAATCTGGGTATACTCAGGTATTTATGAATATCTGGGCTATGGAATAGCAAACGGGTAAAAGTGAGTAATACCCACTTTGTATCTGTTTTTATGTTAATGCATATATACCCATAGGTAATTACTCCAACTGAAAATGAAATGTTGCCAGAGTTAAGACGTTAACTCTGGCCAGAATGTTTATATTGGTTTAATTTTTGGCCGAATGAAATGTTATTTAATCTGGTAAAATTAAAACTTTCAGCCAGAATTGAGGTGTGCTGACGGTATATCATAATTGAGTTTTGACGTTTTTTGATCCAAAGATAAATCTTCTATAATTGAAATTTTTGAAAGAAGACAATTTTGCAATTGAAATTCTTGTAATTAGTCAACTTTGGATACTATTTTACGAAATACTAAATTAATTTTTTTTTAAATGGTGCAACCAAAATTGTAATCAAATAATGTTTCACATGAAATTATGTAATCAATAACTTAAAAGTCGGGAAATAAACGAAAATAATAGACACTTAAAAAACTTTAATAAGGAATTATTTTAAGAACATCAATTATTTCAATGAATTGAACAAATCTAATACAATCATTACATACACTCATTAACTTAATAACATCGCTAACAATTCTTATTTAATATTGGCAAGGGTATTATAATTAATCGAGTTTGGTACGAAATCTCGAAGCTTAGAATCCCGAAGGTTACAATATCCGACACTTAAATCCCAAAAAATAAAAATAACGAAATGTTATAATTCCGACATTTCATAAGCCTGACTTCATAAGCTCGAAATTCAAAATACCGAAATGAAAAATCTTGAAATTTCATTAATAAAAGAAAGAAAATCGGTAGAAGTGTCGGGATTATAAAATTTCGAGCTTCGGGATTTTAGATGGATCCCCATTAATCGACATACACCATACAGTTACATACTAATCGAGCTCCGAACTCTCAGCAGTTCCAGGACTTTTCTCCGGGTTATTTTTTCTTCTTTGTTGTACTCGCGACTTTATTCGTAAAATGTACAAAATACTATCCCTTCCTGCTGATATGTGCATTAAAATAATAATGAATTATCAGTTTATTGAAGTAAGCATAGAATAATATAATTGAATCTGTAAATCTATAAATATAAACTATTGATGAATTTGTGATAAAATATTTTTGAAAGACAAGCTTATATACTGTATTTTGACTAATATATGCAACTAATACAAGTAATTTTTTTATTATACATTTCTGCTAATTTAATAGTCAGTAAGACATAAAACCTTTGCATTTCTTTATAGTGATCAATTATAAATATGTTAATAACGATATGAAGTTTCTGTTTAAAATTTATTAAATTACATTTTCCAATAATAACTTTAATAATCGAATTAAATCAAGATATACATATAAATTTACTAATATGATATTAAATCGATTATAATTATCACGTAGACTTTAGCGCTACTTGATTTTGAACTATTGTGGGATAAAATTCGATTATAATTATTAACTTGAAAAAGACACGACAAAAAAATAGATAAATCATACATATCGACAGAATAAGCGTAGTGTACACTATCATACTAATCCTAATAATGATGGACCGCAGCACAACCCAAGCACCACTTAATATTTGAATGGTTCATTTAAATAAATTCAATATTAGTATATTGATTTATGTGTATAATACGTTAAATTAGTTTTTGTGGATTTTTTTCTTCAAGGTATTTATATAAAGAAATTCATTTGAATATTTTTTTATTCGCGATGTAATATTATTATTATTGACGAAAGCGAAAGGAACTTACTATAATGAAATTTCCACGAGTAATTTAATATGTCGCTTTAATATTCGGAAACTAGTGATATTTTATTATTAAAAAATGAAATGACCTGAAATGATGAATAGCACAATTACACAATATAATTTAACTGCGGAGAAAACGACCCTTCATGCCGGTTACATGTGATTTTGGATAATCATTTCAATTACGTCAGATTATCGATTTAAAATCAAATATTTATGTTTTCTTTTTTCTTCGCTATAATTTTTTTATAAACTCATTTAAAAGAAGAATAACTTAATAAACACAATCGATATTTATAATTAAAAAATGTTCGTTCAAATTTTAAGTCATTAGAAAAATGAAAAGATATTACAGTCGGACCTCTATGTACCGATACTGTTGTTTTTGGGAAAATATATTAGTATATCAAATTATCGTTACATAACCGTCATCAGTGAATCATAATGCGGGCCAAAATCCAATTCTTGCCAGCATTATGTAAACTCCGGATAGCTAATATATTAAAATGTCATGTGATTTGGATGGAACCTTTATGTTAACTCCGGCCAAATTCATAGTGTTGACCCGAATTAATACCAGTGTAACCTAAAGTATCGGTACATCTTACTATGTATTAATTATAAAGGGGTAAAGAAAAGTATCGGTACATGTTACATCGTGAAACCATATATAATATCGGTACAACGAGATTTTTTTATTAATTGTGAAACGGGACATAGAAAATTTATCGGTACAGGCAATTATCGGTACATAGGATATCGGTACATAGAGGTCTGACTGTATAGTGCTAAAATCATCAAACTATGTCAAGAATCCGTGAGGGCTTTAATAAGAATGCAATGCATTAGAATAATTATATTAGAAACATAAAGAAACATAAAGTTAAAATATTGTACATCGCAGTATATTATTCAAAACTACAACTATAAAATTTCTATTCGTAAAAAATCTTAATAACCTTAAAGTTCGATAATTTATTATCCGAAATCACGTGTAACCGACAAATAAATCCGGCTACCGTCGTTCTGCGGAGAAAGTATGATCACATGTCTGGCGTGTCATTAAAATCGTCTAAAAAACTACGTGATATACATAATCACTGATAAAATAAGCTTTAACTATATATATAATTACACTTCCTAACTAAGCTACTTCGTACAAAAAGGATAGGTAAGAATCGGGAGGGAACGTGACTAAGCTTGTCCTACGTTATTAATTAAACGCATACCGTAAATCATAAATTTCATGATTTTTTGGTATGATCATCATAAAAAAATATTCTTAATTTGGTCTGTCCGGAATTTAATTCCGGTGGTTTTATTGTAATGAGCTTTTTTAGTTTTCAAAGTTTTTAAACTTTTTTCTTTGTAATAAAATATTTCAATATTGCTAAAAACAATACTAAAATAATAACTCGATTGTGAAAAAGTTTTTTTAACCCATTTTTCCATTTTCATCGTTTTTTTTTTAACAACTGATAAAGTATGTCCAAACTCAATAAAGATATACTTTTCTTAATATTTGAGGAATTGCAGGATGATTCAAAATCCCTCTTTTCATGCTTAATGGTAAACAAGCATTGGTGTGAAACTGTTATCCCAATTTTATGGAAGAACCCTTGGAATTATAATATTAATTATCGTAACAAAAGTTATTTATTTGCCATTATTACTTTCTATTTATCCGATGATATTAAAGAATTTCTAACAAGACAAGAAATCCAATTACATTCAATCTCATCCAAATCACTTTTTTTTGATTATTTATCATTTTGCAGAAGTATTAATGTAAATATTATCAATGCTTTAATATCTACTGGAACCTCTTTAGCTTATAATCAATTTCTTTTACAACAAGAATTTTACAGTCTATTTATGAAAAAATGTCCGGAGTTAAAGTATTTGGATATGAAATCAATTAAACACCAAATATTTTATTTCCCAGAAGCTAATTCTCGTCTTGAATCACTCTTTGAATTAGAATGTGATACATCTATTGATTCTTTATTCTTTTATGGATTAGCACGTTTTTGTCGATATATACAAAGAATCATAATTGTTAATGTTGACCCAAATCCAAATCATCATGGAATTGTTAAATTGATTGAAGTTCAGAAAAATTTAAGGTATTTTGAATGGATTGATGATTTTGATTATGAAAAAGAATGTTTCACAGATGATTTTTATAAAGAAATTTTTCTTGAATTAAAAAATAAGGCAGATACACTAAATCATTTTAAATTATTTTATAATGATGATGAAGTTTATGGACGTGAAATTCTACAAGAGATACTTCAAGTACTTCATAAACTGAAGACATTAATAATTAATGATTTGGGCACAATTAGTGAATATTTATTGAAGACGTTAATTTATAATGATCTTGAAATCCTCAATATAAATTATATTACAATAAACGAGGCTTCTATTATAATTGAAAATAGTGGAGGACAACTTAAAGTGGTTTTATCAAAACCTTATTACCGTTTATATAACGATGATTTTGATGAAGGTTCTCTCATGTTTATTCGTAAAGTTTATGAAAATTGTCCTTTAATTGAAGTTTTATCACTTGCATTTTCATCATCAAAGAAACATTTCGCTGAATTTGAGATATTATTAAACGTTTGTCAGAATTTGAAATCATTATTGTTGATTATAAGAAGTACTGATATAATTGAAACTGGAGAAAAAATTTTAGAAAATGGAGAAGAATTATTAAAAGTATTGATTAGAGCAGCACCAAAAAATTTAAGAGAACTCAGGTTTTTCAATAATTTTAAATTTTCTTTAGAAGCCTTGGATGAATTCTTAGGAAAATGGAAAGGATGTGCACTCTCCATTCTTACATCTGATATTATTTATGAAGAAGAAAATTATAAAAAATTAATTAATAAATATAAAAATAAGGGAGTAATTAAAAGCTTTAGATGTGAATCTTTTATGAATGTAGAAGATATGAATTTTAAGATATGATCAGATATGACAGTGTATTGTCATATTTTCCCGTTTTTAACATTTTAAATATGTAGAATATTAGGTTAATTGAAAGATTTTAGCCAACAAATGCTTGATTGTTCGGCTGAGACTGTGTTATTATTGGTCAAAGTTAGTGGACTAATGGTTTTATTCACTGGTGGTTTTTTTTATTAATGATTACATAGCATTATATTTTATAGTATAAGGTGGGTATTTATAGTACTACGCGGGTAATAAAAAATTATGAATCCATCTGATAGATCCGTCAATTGTAAAATTATGGGTTAATTAATGGAAGTTTCATTATTTTATTTCGCATACAGTATATAAATAGTTTGCAAATTTTTGGTCATATATATATGTTGTGCGTCAGATAACAATTTGAGCTGACGTGCATCAGATGTAGATTGATATCTGAGCGCGTTGTTATAATTAAGTTATATTTAAATTTTTTTTATTAAATAAGTTTATTAATTATATTGAAAAATATGTAATTCTAAAACATTAAATTGATTAGACTCAAACTCGTTGGAAAAGTACTTTATTCAAAAGTATTAATAAATTACAGGCAGATCTTATAACATACATTATGAAAATATTATACTTATTTAATTTATGTAAAATATATGTTTATATGTACAGTAGTATATATAACCGTTCACAAGACATAAGCAAAAGTTATGATCAAGTAAACCGTCCCTTCTCAAACTATCCCTTAAACGCCTGCACATCCCGGCTAACATTATAACAATCCTTATTAATCTTTTTACTAATCGTTTTAACCAAATAATTTTACAAGATAAACTTAGTACATCTTTCAAAGTACTACAAGGAATCGACTAAGGTGAAGTAGTTAGTCCAATTTTATGGATATGATATTACGATCTGATGTTCACCAAAATTAAAGAATCAAGAGATCAAACATCTCCAAACTACGGCCAACAAAATTAATCTGATCATCAACTAACCTTTAACGCAGCGGCGGTGGGCTACCTGGACAACACTAGCTGCAACTAGCCTAAAAAATTTAGAACACAATCTACAAACCACAAAAGAATTCTATGAATTCGCTAATATAAGGCCACACAAATTCAATTTTTCGGTTCACGTAACATTGAAATTTAAAATCAACCCGGGGACCCGGGGTTTATTGTTTATTAGTAAAAAAAGTTTATATATAAAATCGTGACATTTGATTGGTTGACTTTTAAAAGGGAGGAATTTATTTTCGCTCTAGAAGTTCTCAGCCGCGTGATAAACTTACCCGCTAATAAAATTACGTCCTGATCAAATGATAAATTTTTTATATATAAACTTTTTTTTATTGAAATTTGAAAAAGTGACCCGGCCGGGTGAAGTGAACCGAAAATTCGAATTTGTGTGGCCTAACCATAAACCACGACAAATACGAAATCTTAACTAACGACTCAACAGTTAGTAGGTCATCTAGTAATGAACCCTAGGAATCTATATTAACGCTTTTCACACGGAAGGCCCATCGATTAAAAAAATGCGTCAAATAGTTATAATGAAAAACAAAAAAATCACACATGAACATTTGTTTTATGTTATCAACAAAGTCATAATACCTAAATTAGAATATACAAATCAATTCGTTATTTAACAGAAAGTCAATGTAATATTATTTTGTCAACCCCTAAAAACCTTTTTTAAACGCCATCCATAACAACATCATTAACAACAAACTATTTCACAACATTAATAACTTTTACTACAACCAATTTTATGCACATTGTGCTATTACTAATGTTCTTTTTAATTCGAGATAATTTAAAGTAATAGGGCTACAGAAAATTTTACATACACAATACGAATATTGGTTACCTAACTTCCCTACACCAGAAGACCTAACGTCTTTACCAAAAGGCAAATCATCTTTATTGATCAAAGAAGTTAGTATTATATAACAAATTTCACATCACCTTTCTTCCGCACAATGATGTAACCATCGTAGGAGGAAATACTCCCATCATCCATCACATACCTAACCTACAACCTAATGGCTTAACATCTTTACATAGATGGCGGATATTTGGAAATCATGGAAATACTTACGCACCTTACTGACAATAATTTTAAAGAACGTAAACCAAACTGGTTCCAAAATTGGAAACAGACGGAACTTTATCCAACTACAACAGAAGACTGATTTCACCACTTACTTCCTCTTCGATTAACAAATTATACTGCAAAACCCCTAAAATCCTTTCATCTTACTATTATAGACCTAACAACGAGACCAAAACTTGGGATCCGACTAACAATAACGAAATATACGGCAAAACGGTGGAACAGGTTAACAACCAGTTGGCTCAATTACATATAGAGAACATTACATACCTCACATCGACACCGACGAATCTTTATCGACTTTGACACCTCGTATACATACGCCAATATTACGCCCATGTAAGGGCTGTCGATTACACTCGCCGTATTAAAGACCTAAATGCGTCGTGATGACGTGCACAGAGCAAGTGAATGAAGTGATTAAATTTTCAATTCATGCAAAACAATAAAAGCCAAAAGTGAACATGAAACCACTAAAAATAGTGTATTCCCCATTTCTAGTCTAATCAATTTGAGAACTTTCATACAAACCTACTCAGTCACGTGACTCATCTACACCTCCGGACCAAACTGACTCCGGACAAAATCAGTTCCCAAGATAATTAACTAACACAATTCAACAAATTAAGAATAGCTTGATCGGAGATCAAGATAGCATTTTATTACTTATCAATCTAGCATCTCAATTACAACACCAAACAAATTTAACTTTTTATACTGATGGATCGTTACGTACGCGTTCGCCTACACAACCTAATACCTTCTTGGGTGGAAGGCTTACCGCCATAACTTACAAAGGCAGAACTACATTCACCCCATCGCCGAGCAAGGCAGAAGGAATTGCCATTCTTACAGCAATACTTATTTGCTCGTCTAATAGTACGGTTGACATTTACACAGATTCACAAAACGCCATCTCTACATACTATCGTATTTCAAACAAATTAACTTCAGAACGAAGGATTTTAAAAATTAGCAATCATCTCATTTGGAGACTCATTCACCATCTCATAACGTTCAATAACATTCAACTCACCTTTCATAAAGTAAAAGCACACTCAGAAATTCACTTTAACGAACTAGCTGATACCTTAACGAAAGAAGATCAAGATATAAACCCTTCATTATTAACCCGAAAGTTTTACCTACTCCCTGATGACGCCTATATGGGATTCCATAGGTAGGATCTATTGATAGGGACATTAGAAAATTTGGATTTAGAATCACAGAAGCGTACACACTCAAAACACTTTCTTACACAACAAACCCTTGCAACTACTATTTAATGAACATCGCCTTACAGATATTTAAGAGAGCATGGCAGAATAACAATGATACCACCGACATCTGCAGCGCCAACTAAAGCAAGAAAACGCTTTCAAAATTAAATGTTTGAACCTATATTACCGTGTAGAAACATATTACAAAAACATTATCCTCTTACCTTGTCTATTATGCAAGACACACAACGACACTAACCAACACCTAGTTTTCTGTCCTCCCTTAATACCACAAATCGAACAGATTTTTAAAGAACAATCAATCCACCTAAGAACGCTCATGTTACCTCACATTAGCGATAATACCTTAACTTATTTTCTCAACTATTACAGATACGTCACATCTAATTTATTTGGTGATTCACCAAATAGTCCCTCAAGAAATTGTAGACACCATTCAACGCTACGTGTCTAAATTCAGTCTATTCTTATAGACTTTTTTACAATCTTTCATACGTCTCTAAAGTCATTGGTAGCATCATTAGTTGCTCAATACCCTAAAGAGATTTTTATGCAGGTTACCTTACAGAATTAAATACGCGATTATACAAACTCATTTGTCTGACCCGTAGTGAAGCTCTCATTATTTGGGAACGGGCCAATGATATCACACCAAAGAAAAAAAAATTATAGAAAGAAATTTAAACACAAGAAACGACGTTCAACTAACAGACACGAGCCACCATCTTTATTATTAAATCGCAATATTTCTGATGAACATTTTATTCCGAGATGTGTCGTATTGATAACTTCAAATTATTTACACTCGGGTGGATGGTCATCGTTTATACCTGTTTATGGGAATGGATTGAATTTTTTAGAAAACATTCTAATTTTTTTTCTTTTTTTACTGGGTTTTCTTCTTTTTTACTATAGATAGTTTTATTCTCGTTCTTTTTATAATACGGGTGGAGAACTGGTTACGCCTTAAGTTGGAGTCAATATGAGGCGAGACGACTCTCATTTTGTGGGGTTGGAATATAACTTGTCTAAGTTTAGTTTAGTCTGGTATTTGTAATACTTGTAATGACCAATTCTGTTATTTCCCTACTAAAAAAATAAATGTCACATACAAGTTTACTTATGGAATAGCGGATTTTTGACAAGCAAACTAATTGATAGGCGCTTATCCAGTGATCTATACATTTATACCAAAAAAGGATAGTCTAGGTGTCCCAACTGTGTCATGTGTATCGATTGAAAATCAGTTGGGAGAGCGATTCAGGTGACGCATGTCAGCTGCATCTGATGCAAATCGCACAACTTATATATATACACTTTCTTTGCTTTCTTTGAAGGGTTATTTATTAACTAACCCTATAAAAATTTCTATCTGAATATTTCCATTATTTCTTCGTGGATTTCGTAAAATTCCGTGAAAATTCACGGATATCCGTGTTAGAGAGATGAAAAATTTCCATGATTTTAGGTTCCATGAAAATAGTACATTCACGGAAAAAACGTGGAAATATAAAACACGGATCAATATTCACAGGGAAATTACAATGAATTGATTTGTAGACGATATTAAGGTAAGAAGTACAATGTGTCAAATTCAATTTATCAAATATTATAAATTTTGTAAATCTATTATTACTATCACATGTATATAAACTGATTAAAATATAAATTAAAACTATTTTATAACTTTTCAAATTTTGTATGTTTAATGAATATTTAATTATGTAATATTTTATTTCGTTTCATCATATCTTGTTCTTCGCAAATGTAAAAATTTTATTTAAAAATGATCTTAACTCCTATTTTTTTTTTCTCTAATTCTATATTACTAACCATTATTCAAACTTTCATGCTTGTTTGATAATTTGATACTAGTGATTAGCTGAACTACTAAGTACGTTCGGTTCACTTTTTAGAATCATTCATTTCACGGACAATCAATTCACCGAAAACACGCGGTGTGATGTATAAACATAATGGCCGGAGTTATGACATAATGTGGGCCAGGTGTTTAATTGTCACATAATATCGGTGAATTGATTTTCGTTAATACGTCTGTCGGTAAAATGAAATGCATATTATTTAGGGGTCAATCCGGACGATTCAAAGAATAGTAAATTAATTCGGTGAATAAGAAATCGAATAGAATGGTAAAATTATTCAATGAATAAGGAGACCAAAATTGTTTTTTGGGGGAAAGGGGGTCGGACCAATTCAAAATTGTAAAATTTGGAGAAAATTGAAAGGTTTTTATATTAAAACTACAATTAAATCTTGGCAAAAAACTTCCGTGATCACGTGATATAGTATTGTTCTGTGAAACATTGTTTGATCTACAAATTAATTATGTTCCTAATTTGGTTAATTCTGCCGGGAACATAATTCCGCCGATGTTTTATTTGATTAAAAGTTTTTCCGCGATAATATTCTTCAATTATAAAAGATCTTGTAGAAAAACATTTGTAGAAAAATATTTATGAGTTTTTTTTTCCATTTTTTTATTGACTAAGAATGTTTAAACTTAACGAAGATATCCTTTTCTTAGTAATTGAAAAATTAAAAGATGATTCAAAATCCCTCTTTTCATGTTTAATGGTAAATAAACTTTGGTGTGAAAATACCATTCCGATCTTATGGAGAAATCCTTGGAGTTATGATATTGATTATTATAATGATAATAATTATTTATTTACCATTATTATTTCTTATTTATCCGATGATATTAAAGAATTTCTAATTAGACAAGGAATTCAATTACCATCTCCATCAATTTCACCCCAATCGCTTTCATTTGATTATTTATCGTTCTGTAAAAGTATAAATATAATTATTATAAATATTATAATTTCAATTAAAACTTCTTTAATTTATAATCAATTTCTTTTACAACAAGAATTTTATAAATTATTTATGAAAAAATGTTCAGAGTTAATATATTTGAATATGAAATCTATTAAGCATCAAATATATTATTTTCCAGATGCTAATAATCGCCTTGAAACATTATATGAATTAGAATGTGATACATCAATTGATTCCTCATATTATTATGGATTGGCACGTATTTGTAAATGTATACAAAGAATCATCATTTTTAATGTAAATCCAAAAGATAATCATGGAATTGCTAAATTAATTGAAGTTCAAAAGAATTTAAAGTATTTTGAATGGAATGATGATTTTAAAAATATAGATTTTACATATGATCCTTATGAAGAAATCCTTTTTGAATTAGAAAAAAAGACAAATATTCTTAAACATTTAAAAATATTCTTACATTATGTTGATAATTTTGAACGTTCATTATTATTATTACAAAATGTACTTATGAAACTTAATGGATTAAAAACATTAATGGGTGATTTTAGTATTTTTGGAGAACATGAAATGAAAATGTTATACTTTAATAATCTTGAAATCCTTCACATTGATTGTATTACATTAATTGAAGCTTCAATCATAATTGAAAATAGTGGAGGAAAACTTAAGGAAGTTTCAATAAAACCTTATGATTTTGTATATTATGAAGATAATTTTAGTGAAGACACTTTGATTTTTATTCGTAAGATTTATCAAAAATGTCCTTTAATTGAAGTTTTATCACTTGCTTTTTCACTTTCAAAAGATCATTTTATTGAATTCGAAAATTTATTAAAAATTTGTCAAAATTTAAAATCTTTATTATTATTCACATCAAATTTTCATATACGTGAGACTGAAGAAAAAATTTTAGAAAGTGGTGAAGAAATTTTAAAAATATTAATTAGTTCTGCATCAAATAATTTAAGAGAAATTAGATTTTTTAATAATTTCAAATTTTCTTTGGGAACTTTGGAAAATTTCTTAGAAAATTGGAGAGGTCGACCTGCACTTTCTATACTTACTTCTAGTACTATTTATGAAGAGGAAGATTATAAAAATTTGATTGATGATTATAAAAATGATGGAGTGATTAAAACTTTTAAATATGAATCTGTTATAAATGTAGAAAATATGAACTTTAGGATATGAATTTTTAATATGTTGTCACATTTTAAGTATATGTAGAAAATATGAACTTTATGAATTTTAATATGTATTTTAAGTATATTGTAAGATTTAACAATGTAGAAAATATGAACTTTAAGATATGAATTTTATTATGTATTTTAAGTATATAGTAAGATTTAGCAATCAAAAAAACTTTTTTTTTAAATTAAAATATTTATAATAAGAAATTAATAAAATATAAGAATATAATTTGCTTTAAAATAATCTGAAAATTTTTTTGATGAAAATGTGTAGAAACTTAACATGAGCCAAGATATCATCCAATAATATGTCATTATAATGAGATGTCATTATAACGGCGTGTACTTGTATATTGAAATATTTTTACGTTTGGATCTTTTACCAGCTTTAACAGTAATATCATAACATTTATCATTTTCCAAAACTTCTATGTAATCTTAATTTGACCTTCAAAGAAGATCATTTGTATATTTCTTTTATTAAATTATTAAATGCAAAAAAAGGTGCAAAAAGAACTAATATTGAACAAATTAAATGACGTCAACATATAATTACGTAAAATTTATTTGATTGGGTGGTTTATATCAGTTCGAAAAGATTAATTCCCCGTAATAAATTTATTGCCTGCGATGTTGATATTGATGAAAGTTCCTTAACGTAATTTATTATGAAATTGGAGGTATTTTTTCCTTTGAAATTTGTTTGTTATAATTTATCATTATTGCAGAATGCACTATAGTGAACTCCTTGTTAATTATTCCTAGAGATACTTATCACGTCAACTATCCACTGCGATCATCAGGTAGGTATTCACCCTCACCCGACAGATCAGTTCCATAGCTGGCATAGCAGGATTCGTTCAAACGGGTCATCAAGCTCAGGAATCACCGAACAGATCAGCAGGTGAAGTCATCGGGTATTCTCTGCCGCGATCATCACCGACAGATCCGTTCCATAGCAGGATTTGTTCACAAGCTCTGGAATCGCAGAACAGATCAGCAGGTAAGGTCATCAGGTATTCTCTGCCACGATCATCAGTAGGTCATTGACAGATCCGTTCCATAGCAGAATTCATTCAAACGGTAACAATCTCAGGAACCGCAGAACAGAACAGCAGGTAAGGTCTCGGGGATAATCCGCCGCGATCATCAGGTTCCACCCGACAGATCCCAAACGGGTCAGCGAGTCCAAATTATTTAATAAGTTTATAAACCAAATCAATTAAAGATTTTGTTAATTATATTATAAATTCATATTGAATTTAATTAGTTAAAATTTTTAATAGATGTTGTTTTACATTATTGTGTTATTGTCCGAAGCGTTAGCGAAGGACTAAATTTGTTTTAACCCCGTTTTTATCCCTGTCACAATCGACAATTTTATTTCCTTTTTTTGAATATGTATCACGATTTATGTCACACTACTTATTTGACCCCTGAAATATGCCAAATAAATAAGTTTCCGTTTTCCTAGTATAGTACAAAACGCACCTCATTTAAATATTTGTTTGTGATTCATTTAACCTTTTTAAAGCAAATTACAGGGTCATTTTTATGATATTCTTTTGCAAATTATTTTTATTTATATTTCTAAATCTATCTACCCATTCAAAGAAATCCATCAATATTCGTTTACTATTTCTTACATTATATATTATATCTTGTATAAACTTATTGATATCATGATTTTTAAAAGTTTATTGCAATACAAATAATTTTGTTTACTGTATTTACTGTATTGGTATTTTTATATGAGATATTTAGTTTGTTAAATTGGTATTTCATTGGTTATTTATAAAACTTATTATTTTTATTTTATTTTTTTTATTTTTTTTTTAGTTTTAGAATGAATTTGTCATTAGGAAATTTTTTAGGCGTAACCATGCGACGGGTGTAGGTTTTTGTAAATTTCTCATAAAAATTTACGTGAACTTGTGTAAACCCCTATAAAAAATTTTTATCCGAATATTTCCATTATTTCTCCGTGTCTTCCGTAAAAATTCCGTGAAAATGATACATTCACGGATATCCGTGTTAGCGAGATGAAAATTTCCATGATTTAAGGTTATTAATTCCATGAAAATGATACATTCACTGAAAAAACATGGAAAGATAAAACACGGATCAGATTTTTTACAGGGAACTTAATTCCCATTAGGAATAACTACTAAGATACTGTAATTTGGATGGTTTTCGAAAATTTACTAAAAATAATGGTTAACCAGATAGAAACCTCTTATTTTTGGGCCATATATTTCATTTTACATTGTGCAACATGTAAATTTTATACTTGTATTACCTTTCTATCGCTATATTTAGGTTAATTTAATAATAGGAAATAAATAAAAATAAAGAATATATTCTTAAAAATTCTTGAACGGTTTCCTTTCCTAGTTATTGTACTGTACATAATTATTGATTTTAAAAAAATATTTTAAGTCCTTCGCGTTGCATAACTCACAGATGTTACGATTGTTACGTGACCTACGTGTCATTTATTATTTATTTGGCATATTTCAGGGGTCAAATAAGTAGTGTTACATAAATAAAAGGAAATAAAATTGTCGATTGTGATAGGGGGTTAAACAAATTTTGCTTCGGACAATTATTTCTAATTACATACATGACAATCGTGGCTAGGGATGCTCATGGCTCGAACCAAACCGGTTCGGTTCATTGGCGGTTCGGCTCGGTTCAGTTCGTGAGTGAACCGGGTGAACCATCGACTCACGGCTAAATTCTGTAATTCTGGCCGGAGTTAACTAATGTCACGTGATGTTGCACTAATTTCCATATCTTACAAAAACTGAAAATGTGTTACACGGCATTCCAAAAATGGAATGTCACGTGATTTCCAGATAATTTCGGCCAGTTTCGGTAGCTTTGGCCAAGTTTCGGAAGTTTCGGCTAAGTTTTGGTAATTTCGGCCAGTTTCGGAAGTTTCGACCAGAGTTCAGCCAACTGGTTTTAGTTTTGGAAATCCAAAATTAGCTTTGGTAAGCAATATTAAAATTTAACTATCATTAATTAGATGATCTAAAATGCTATAAAAAATCAATTGAGTCAATGGTTCACCCAGTTCACTCACGAACCAAACTGAACCGAACCGCCTATGAACCAGCTCAGGTTTGAGTCATCAGTTAGTGAACCGTGATCATCCTTAATCGTGGCACATAAAACATAAACTAAATACAAAATCTAATTGGTCAAAAGTAAATGGTACCTATGCTACTCTTATTATTTAAAATTTTATTAACATATCCGCCGATCTGCGGAATTAACAAAATTCATCTAAATTAAGGAATTTGACAATAATTTAATAAAAATTAGGTAAATTAAGTTTCGCAAAAATGATCCCACTTGTGCTACATGATCATATGACGGATATCAAGAAATTACTTCAACAAAAAAAGTAGCATTAAAAAATTTTCTTCTTTCGTAAACTCCCTATTAAACTCCCCATCAACTCCCCCATAAACTTTTCAACCAGTTTTTACATCAAGTAAGTTGAGAATTTCTGCAAGTATATTAATTATTTTATATTAGATACAACTTGGAGCTGTTTTTTTATTTTTATTTTATAGTTTATAGAAAAAATTTATTTAGAAAGCAAAATTATTCAAAAAAAATCTCTCAATAAATAAATAACTCTAAATATTAATAATGATGTTTTAGTGAATTTAGATTATGTATTGATTAGCTGTTTAATTAAAATCTATTTGATATTTATTATTAATTATTTTTCAGTTAATTTTTTTTCGTTAAATCATTAAATATTCTGGATTTTGTAAAGTTTTTCTTCTTTTTTTTTTTAATAAACTAACTTTATAATATTTTTTTCCTTTTTTTCCTAGAAACTCCTTCTATTGGTTTCAGTTTTAAGAGGTAAATATTTTGGGAGAGGTCTTAAAAGTTTTTTTTATATATTTTTTGACATTTTTTCTTACGTAGGAACAGGTTTTGCGCCATATAACTGATGATCGGCAAATTCTACAAATCGGTGTATATGATATAGCTTAAAATACATTGGAATGGGTTACGTTTAATTCACTAACAATTACTTCACTGACAACCATTTCACTAACAAATGTTTCACCGATATATATACAAAATTAAATATAAAATTTTATAAATATATCTTTATATGGAATAGGGGATTTTTTTTGTTAGTAACACGTATTTCTTTGTTAGATTTAATAAAATACAGAAAAACTACTACTATATATTTCCTTAGGGGAATAGCACATACTTTTTACAATTGTTTTGTTGTGATGATCAAAACAAAAAAGTTTATATATATATATATTTGTTAGTAACGCGCATTACTTTTATTATTTTAATGAAATTTATAATAACATATATAAAAAAAATAAAAAAAAATACAATAGATATAACTATATGATATCCTATTTACTAACCCGTCTAAGATGGAAATAAGTATCAATTAGATCTAAACTAAATATCCAAAAAGTTTTTATAATAAAATATCTCATATTCAATATTTATTTTTTATGTCAGTGAAATGATTGTCAGTGAAATGAACCAAACCAATTGGAATTTGTATAAAGGTCATGTTTATAAATTTATAAAATTTGTTGAAGGAAGTTTGAGAAGTATGAAAATTTAATTTTTTAAATATTTTAAAAGTGCAAGAAGTGAAAATTTTTGCAATTAAAATTTTTCTAAGATAAATGTTACGCAAAAAAGCAAATGAGGCTGATGCACCACAAAAAATCACATGGGAGTAGAAAAGTGATGGTGATACTGGGGTAAATTTGAATTTTCAGCATCGGTAAACTGTATAACTGAAACTGACTGGTAATTACCAATTACTGATACTGATTTACTTACTCTTGATGTTTTATGTTTATTTTATTACAAAAAACTATATTAAAAAATAAAAACTATATATATATCACCATTTAATAATAACCTATCTAAATTTTATTATAAAATCTTAATTTTTTAATACACAAAAAAAGATTTTCATATAGACCTATACTATTAATCTAAAATACCTAAACAATACCAATGCTTTAAACACATAATAGCAATTGTTTCTGGTGCTCTATCTGATGTTACTACATTGAAAATATCCTTTCTGAAAGTACATTTGTGGCTAAAATATAAATGATTAAAAATAATACTAAATGATAATAAAATAGAACAGAAAATATACCTGGGATTCCTAAATAATCCTTTGCCTTGTGTCGCTATTAAATATTAATAAAACATAATAATATTTTAATTTTAAATAAATAAATGATAGTGTTTAAAATATTTTTTACCTTCCACCAATGGTATATGATCACCTTTGATAAATATATCAAACTCATTTGATTTTTCAATATGTTGTCATTTGGAATATGAGTAATAAGATCCTCATCAGATGAATCATATTCATTGCTAATGATGTTAATTTCTATTGGTGCATATTTTCCTTGTAAATTTCAAGCACCTATCAAAATAAAAAGTATAATTAAAATAAAATAAAATTTAAAATATAAAAAAAAAAAAATTAATACTTTTTTCTTTGCTGATTTAATCCATCATTTATCCCATTTTTGATCTTTCATGTATTAAATTTTAAGTCATGGTTCTAGAACTATTGAAAAATAAAAATATAAGTTTAAAATTAAATTCAAACTTTAATGATTTACAAACTATCGAAAATTAATAACTTACCTAAAGAAATAGTGTATATAGATGTATCAGTTTTATCATAATATTCTAACAGTTTACTAATTGCATTACTTGCTGCTTCCTATATATAATTTAATATAAGAATTTAAAATTTGAAATCAAATATAATTTAAACTCACCTTTCCCTCTTTTGAAACATTCAGGTGAATTCCAAAAATCTTCTAATTTACTTATATTTTTTTTAGGGTTTTTTTAAAGTAGCAAAGCAAATATGTGCTGAAACTTATCAAACAATAGCATATTGTAATATTTGATAAGTTATAAATTATAAATAAATGTTAAATATTAAAAATACTTTCAGTTTTTTAAATTTACCTTTAACATTAGCTCAATTTCTGCAAGACATTCCCATCTGTTTCATTCAGTGTAAAAGGATGGAGATTTGTATCACTATTGCTTAATGTATTTATTAATGGCTGTAGTAATAAGTTAATTTAATTCTTATTTTATTATAATAAATAAAATTTGAATACAATAATTAATTTTACTTCTTTTAATTCTCTTGCTCTAAACAGCATTTCAAAAGTGGAATTCCAATGAGTCCTTACATTTAATATGATCATTTTATCAGGAACAACTGCAACTTTACATTAAGCACTAAATTTTTCTCTTTTTTGTGGGGAAGCTCTTATTTACAAATAAGAGTACGTAGCTATATTTATAATTTATTTAAATATTATTAAATATTATTAATTAAGTTATCAAATAATATTAACAATTAAATAAAAAATTATTTACTTTGCATAAATACTTCCAACTACTCCAACTTGATTATTAATATTTTGCATATTTTCATGTTGTTTCAAAAAATTCATCTTCATTTGTATTCACAGTTGCTTTAAGTGATTTAAGTGACTCTTGAGCAGCAAGGTTGCCAAATAATGAACATGTTGATTAACATTATCCAATTCTATATTTTTTTCTGCAAGTTCATGCGAAACTTCTTCAAGAAAGGTATTGTTGTTACTGGCATTATCAGTTGTAATACCAAGTATCTATAAAAAAGTATTTATTTGATTATTCTGTTATAACTTATAATTTACTTATAAAATCATTTAAATTAATTATTTATAAAAACTAACCTTAATTATTTATAAAAAAAACTAACCTTAGTCATAATACCAAATCTTTCTTTTAAGAAATTATTCTTTAATATTTTTTCCAAAATGTGATCCTTCAAGTTTAACAAAATCTAACAAAATATTTTTCAATTTCCATTCATTTGAGATCTAATGGGCAGTGCTTAAATTTGAATAAAAGTAGTCCATTTTATGTTCAAAACCTTTTTTTGAAAGTCACATATAAAAAATGTTGTTTTTTTAGTTCAAAAGTAAATTTATTTTTAATCTGAAATAAAATTTGATGTTACTTATTTTTCCTAAATTTAATTTGATTAGTCAATTTTTTATCATTTTTTTATATTTTTATTAAAAGATTTTAAATATATGGATACCTTTTGTAGTCTCTAACTCTATACTGAAAAGTTAATAATATATTATTTTGGATAATAGTATCCAATTGTAATAAGTTTAAAATACAAATTTTTATACCTGTTTAAGTTTTATATATTAGTAATAATTTCATAATATTATAATTTAATCAATTAATATTTAGTATTTTGATTATTTTCAGAAAATAGGAATACAAAAAGACTTGATCAATAATAATTATTCATTATTTCAAGGCAGATATTAGGTGTAATGGTATCTCTAAGGTTAAGTCAAAAATTTTTTTTAAATATTTGAAGTATGGATTTGGATATTGAACATAAATATTCTAAGCAAATTGCAAATAAACATTGTTTCAATAATTATCATTACTTGTATTTAATACTGTAAATACTGTAAAAGTATATATAATAATAATGATTTCGTATATACAGTTAGAATTAATAATCTTCAATCATACAATCAAACCCTTGAGACTCTACTTGAACTAAAATTTCAGTAAGTTTGCGACTTGTAAAATGTGCTTGTGGATGAGATTGGATAATAGAAGTGTTTACTTGTTTTTGCACTAAAGATTTATTTGCTTCTACAAATTCAAGCATATCATTTGTTAACTGATCATCAATATTAAGTAATCTATATTTATAATTTTCATCCCTGTTTACTTCATAATATTTATTAATACATCTAATCCATTCAGATATAATATTTTCAAGCATTATTATAGTTGGTCTATTGGAAGGATTTAAATCCCAACATTTCTTCATTAAATTTGTATAACATTTTGGAGTATTTTTCGTAATTTTAGGACGTTTCCCTTCATAAACACTCAAGATAAAGTGATGATCATGTGCTTCATAGTTAAATGGAGGGATACCTGATGTAAATTCCCACATTATCATTGAAAGGCTATAAATATCACTTGCTGAAGAGTATGGTTTTTTTCTTAATATTTCAGGCGCCATATAAGGTAAAACTCCATAAATTTCATTAATTTTTTTATCAGAATCTTGTAAATCACTTATAGGTTTGCTAATCCTAAATCAATAATAAATAACTCATTGTAATTATCTGACATTAAAATATTACCATCATGAAAATCACCATGAGTTAAATTTGATTCATGTATTACTTTAAGTCCTAATATAATTTTTTTCAATAATCGTAACTTATCTTGCCATTTGAATTTAACTATATCAGGTAAACATTTTCTCAAACTACCTTTTTTTGCATAACTCATTACTATTATATAATTTAAGTTATTTGGATCTTGGGTGAATCCAAAGAACTGTATAAATTTTGAAAATGATTTTTTCTGACAATTATAATGATATTTCCACTATGTAAATAACAAAAATTATTAAACTTTTGTACAAAGAAATAAAATATGCTACTAAATATAAATACTATACCTCATTCAGAAATTCATTATTTAAACTTGATGAATTATTAAGTGATTTAAGAATAACCTCATAATATGTTTGCCTATTCCATTGTTGTTTATCAAAATTCCAACTAAAAATAGGTCCATCTGACCAGATAGCTTTATTAATTTCACTAAATCCTCCTTTAGCATAATAATCAATACTTGATAAATTATTGTAAGGTATCCACTCTAAAATTTCATAACTATTTTTAGCATTTAGCTGTGCTTCTTGAACAAATTCATCAATAAATTTATTTTTACTAGTCCACTTGAAAAATCTTGTTGAAATTGCTTAGTATTACATTGTTGGCACCATTGGTAATCAGTATTTAGTTGCTTGCATTCATTACAAAATTCATTTTTAGAACTTGTTTTGTTACTTTCTATTGCTATTTGGTACCAATAAAAGGCCCTTTCTAAATTCCTTTTTGTTCCTTCTCCATTTCTATAACATGCAACTAAATTAAAAATTGCATCAATATGACTTTTTTTTGCTGCTTTTTGATACCAATGAAAGGCTTTTTCTAAATTCTTTTCTGTTCCTTTTCCATTTTTATAAAAATTGGCTAAATCAAACATTGCAATAATATGATCTTTTTCTGCTGCTTTTTGATACCAATAAAAGGCTTTTTCAAAATTCTTTTCTGTTCTTTCTCCATTTCTATAAAATATGGCTAACTTAAACATTACATTAATTTGACCTTTTTCTGCTGCTTTTTGACACCAATGAAAAGCTTTTTCTAAATTCTTTTTTGTTCCTTTTCCATAATAATAGTGAATGACTAAATTAAACATTGCAATAATATGCTCTTTTTCTGCTGCTTTTTGATACCAATGAAAGGCTTTTTCAAAATTCTTTTCTATTCCTTCTCCATGTTTATAACGCACAGCTAAACTATACATTGCATCAATTTGACCTTTTTCTGCTGCTTTTTGACACCAATAAAAGGCTTTTTCAAAATTCTTTTCTATTCCTTCTCCATGTTTATAATGCACAGCTAAATTATACATTGCATTAATTTGACCTTTTTCTGCTGCTTTTTGACACCAATAAAAGGCTTTTTCTAAACTTTTTTCTGTTCCTTCTCCATTTCTATAACATGTAGATAAATATAACATTGCATTAATATGATCATTTGCTGCTGTTTTTTGATACAAATAAAAGGCCTTTTCTAAATTCTTTTCTGTTCCTTTTCCATTCTTATAACAGTTCGCTAAACTAAACATTGCTTTTTTATCACCATTTTCTGCTAATTTTTCTAAAGAATCAATACATTCTTTACACCAAAGTTCTTCAGTAAAGGGCCTATTGCAATATAAACAATTTTTGGTGTTCATTGTATCAGTATCTTTATCTGGTTATTTTAGAAGTTTGTTTTACTGAAAAAAAAATTTTTTCTAGACAAAATTTTTTAAAACAAATAATATTCATGAATGAATCAAAGTAGAAAAGAATAATTGTTTCGGGCCGTATTTCCCGATGCACTCAATGAACTGATCTTCATTGAGAAATTCCAACTATGGGGTCGTCTAAAACGGGTAGTTTTGTCCAACATTACAATTTGACAACCGTGATGTAGATCAATGCATCAGAAAAGATATATCCCAAAAACGAGTTTACCACACTAAATTGTGTGAGTTGTGTATCTTATATATAAAACAAAATAAAGTTAAATAAAAATAAAATAATTTTTAAGAGAAACTTTGAAAAATATCCTCCGCGTAGCGCCAAAAAGATAGGAAAACTACGAAGTAGAAATAAGTAGATCGGGACCCAGAAATATATATATAGGGGTCAGGTGATGAAGAAAATTTTTTACTATGAGCTGACGCATTATTTCAGGGCCGGAATTATGATAATGTCAGTCGGTTACTATAATGGGAAATAAAATTCTGACTGGAATTATCAAAAATTATCTAAAAAAAGTGATTTTTATATTTCAAAATACGCAAACTCAAACCTGACCCTTTTATATATATTTATGGGTCAAAAATCGCGTCATCAATAGATTTTTAATAAAAAAATTTTTTTCTGCAAGAGATAACTCATGATGATTATTGATTATATGATCATGTGATCATGCGCATGTGCATAATATCAAGATGACGTTTGTACACATACCAAAACCTCCGTTTCATGAAAAAAACGTTGAAACGCGATTTGCATATTATAAATATTATCATTATACAGCGGTATGGTTTTTATTTTATTTTAACCTTTACGATAAGTGTATTAAAATTTTCTGATAATTATAACATTTTTTTTTGTGTCGTGATAATATCACGTGATAGAATATTACATAATGTGTTGTGTTTACGTAATTTTTTTTTTTGGAAAATAAAATATAAAGGTTAACGTTAGGCAGAACGAAAAAAAAAAGTTTTTATCACATAATTATTACATCACGGGACTAGCACTAGCTAATGAGTAATCACGTAATTGGCGTAATCGGCGTAAATAACTTATTGTATAACATGATATCAAATAAATACATCGACTTTTTGACGACTTAATACGTAGAAAAAAAAATGAACCACCAATTTGATGGACTTCTCCTACTAACAATAATTGCGGTGTACCTATAAAATATGAAACTCTCGCCAATAAGTGCAAGTGGTTCTAAAAATCATGAAAGTTTAACTAATGACTTTATAAATTATGAAATTCCTGATAAATTCTCCTTTAATAATCGACAAGTAAATGGTGATAATGGTTCTTGTCAGATTATTTCTGAACCAGATCATACGTTTCTTAAAAGTAATGATTTTGAAAACAAATATTTGGAAATTTCTAATTATATTCTTATTGAATCAAAACAAGGAAGAATACCTCGATGGTACACGTTTCTCAAAGACAAAATCACTCTCCAATCTCTCCAATCCAATACTGGACGCCTCAACATTGATCTAGGCCACAACTTAATTCAAAATTCACGGGTCCAGCGTCCCCGTCCTCCGCCTGTACAATCTGATCATATTACGCACAAAGGAAAAGCGAGTGGTTTGCAACCTGGGCCAACTCTACTTCAGACGCTATATATCAAACTATTAACTTCAACACACTTTGCCAACACTGCTCCCGTTATGTATCTTGAACATTGGATACCGGTTCCTGGAATCAATACTTCTAATAATAACAATCTTACACCTAGATCTCCCAATATCATTTCCCCTATTATATTGGCAACCAAACTCCGAAATGCATCTTCTTGAAAATGACGCATCAAGCAGTTATTCAAGATTCTCCCGTATCGACCGCTTACGTAATGATCTCCAAACCTTACCGAAAAATATTCAAATATTAAATCATCATCACACACATTATAGAATTTTAACATATAATGACTACCTTATTCAACGTAATCTAACACCGTTACCTCAAATACTTCACCACACACCTGTTAACTCACAACTCATAACAGCTCAGAACCACGCTTTGATTAATAGATTGATCAACGAACGTGAAGTAGAGAACAACTTTGCGCAGCTACTAAAATAATTTCAATTCCGTAGAATTAATTCTACATAGATGGTTCGTTTCAAAAGGATATATCCGCCAACGAATTTCACATGGGATACGGTTGGACCACATCGAATCTTTATAATTTCGATGTCACTTATAATTTATAAAGGTGCTATTGAATTCCTCTTCCTCGACAAAAGCCGAAATTATGGCCATTTTAACCGCACTCATGGTCTATACACCCGCTGCTACAGTAATTATACACACTGACTTACAAGCTGCGATAGATGGATATAACAAATCATCTACAGAGTATCTCACCACGACGCTTTAACAAAATTAATAACACATCCTTATGGGCAGCCATACATTTTATAATTAAAACCTTACACTCACCTTCACTTTCGACAAAATCTAAGCTCATTCTGACATTACGTTCAATAATATTACTAACACTTTAGCAAAAACGGGGCGCTTTGAATCCACACCCTCCTCTATCATACACAATTACATACCAACGCAGACGGTTACAGTGATCTGGGATAAGATTGTTATTGGTGACCTTTTTCTTTCACCGTCTGTCCTGGCTTGATCGGAGTCCAGGATAGTTTTTTCTTTTTTTTCTATTTCCAGTAAGGGTCCGCTCCAGAGATTTCATATTGTTGGTTTGGGTAAAGTTTTATAATGGTTTCCGATACTTTTATTCGTGATGTGATTTTCATTGTAATTCTCTTTACTATACATAAAATAAATAAATATAACACTTCAGACGATCCAAATAATTTAAATGATGAAATTATTTATTATAAAATTTTCTTATATAATTTTATATCTTTATCACAATAAAAATTCAATTGATACTAATCTCTCATCTCAACCACAATTAAATTATCATGATCCTGAAATTATATTAATTACGAAATTAATTATAAATATTCATATTTTTCATTACAGAACCTTGTATACAAAAATCATCAGAAATTCAGAATGGAAATTGCTTATTCTTGAAATAGCTATAACTTCAAGATCAAGATAATTAACAGTATTTCAAAGCATTACAAGAAATTTAGGATGGTCAAATTACTTTAAATACTTGGAATTTCTCATATCAAAAAGCCACAACATTTGAACAACAATAAATAGTTTTTTTTTTTCTGGAAGAGACCAAGTCCTCCTAGAGTCCAGATTACCCTTTTTAGGCTTTTTTATTATTTCATTTTCATTTTATTTTATTTTCACTTTCATTTTATTTCATTTTTTTTCGTTTTCATTTTATTTTTTTTTCACCCTCATTTTTATTTTTTTCATTTTCATTTTATTCTTTTTATTTTATCTTATTTCTTTTTAACTTTAAGGAATCGGTATAATCAAAATTTTTAAAATTTAATGATAAACATGGATATTAGTTAACCCATTAAATTAGAGTAAATCATCAATATTGCCAATAAGATTATCCAGGGACGAAGTTTCTAGTGTTAAACGTATTTCCAGTTATAATAATAATAAATATTATGTCTAGGGGAATGAAATCCCCCAAAATCACGTAGTTATATAGGTGATCATCATTTTTTTTCCGTATTTCACTCATTTTATTGAAACCTGTCACCATTTCAAGACATTTTGCCGACATGATCGACATAATATTGACGTTCTGTATGCTTTTACAATTTAGCACGAAATAATTTGTAAGGAGTGAGGCGCAGCTAATAAATTTTTCGGTGAAATGGTAAGTCGGGTAATTTTACTTCCCGGTGAAATGGAGTAGAAGTAGGTAAATTTTTCATGTCGGTAAAATGAAAGTCAGCAAAATGGCGTCGGTTAAATTTCATGTCAGTAAAATGAATCTATAAATTGTACTGTACATTCATTTTACCATTTGTTTTCTGTATTTTTTAACTATCTTATTTTTTTGCTTTTACAATTTAGCACAAAATAATTTGTAAGGAGTGAGGCGAAGCTAATAAATTTTTCGGTGAAATGGTAAGTCGGGTAATTTTACTTCTCGGTAAAATGACATTTCGGTGAAATGGAGTGGGAGTAGGTAAATTTTCATGTCGGTAAAATGAAAGTCAGCAAAACGGCGTCGGTTAAATTTCATGTCAGTGAAATGAATCTATAAATTGTACTGTGCCCTCATTTTTTCCATTTTTTTTCTGTATTTTTTAACTATTTTATTTTTTTGCTTTTACAATTTAGCACGAAATAATTTGTAAGGAGTGAGGCGCAGCTAATAAATTTTTTCGGTGAAATGGTAAGTCGGGTAATTTTACTTCTCAGTAAAATGAAAGTCAGCAAAATGGCGTCGGTTAAATTTCATGTCAGTGAAATGAGTCTATAAATTGTACTGTACATTCATTTTTATCATTTGTTTTCTGTATTTTTTATTTATTTTTTTGCTTTTACAATTTAGCACGAAATAATTTGTAAGGAGTGAGGCGCAGCTAATAAATTTTTTCGGTGAAATGGTAAGTCGGGTAATTTTACTTCTCAGTAAAATGAAAGTCAGCAAAATGGCGTCGGTTAAATTTCATGTCAGTGAAATGAGTCTATAAATTGTACTGTACATTCATTTTTATCATTTGTTTTCTGTATTTTTTATTTTATTTTTTTGCTTTTACAATTTAGCACAAAATAATTTTAAAGTAATAAATTTTTCGGTGAAATTTGGTAAGTGAGGCGAAGCTAATAAATTTTTCGGTGAAATGGTAAGTCGGGTAATTTTACTTCTCGGTAAAATGACATTTCGGTGAAATGGAGTGGGAGTAGGTAAATTTTCATGTCGGTAAAATGAAAGTCAGCAAAATGGCGTCGGCTAAATTTCATGTCAGTGAAATGAATCTATAAATTGTACTGTGCCCTCATTTTTTCCATTTGTTTTCTGTATTTTTTAACTATTTTATTTTTTTGCTTTTACAATTTAGCACGAAAGAATTTGTAAGGAGTGAGGCGCAGCTAATAAATTTTTCGGTAAAAGGGTAATCTACAACAACTCTATGTTTTGAATGAATAAAGTTAAATTGACGTTGTTGATGATTAAAAGGATTTTTAAAAAGAGTAATAAAAAAAGAAGAGATTGGATACGCTAAATCACCTAACACATATATAATCATCTCCTTCAATATATTTTGCTTTATTAAGAAAAAATCTGAATTAGCATAGACTATTGCATCATGCACTGACCCTGGCCATCCTATTATATAATTAATAAAAATTCCTTTAATATCAACGATTCCTTGACAATGAATTGCATATCTTTTTTATTCTTGTAAAAAATGCTGTTTGATCTTGTGCAGGTGCCTCATTTAAAATAAAATGAGTCCCATTATCCCATCTATTGCTCCAATAACATTCTGAAACCCCAATAGCTTGAAAAAATCCTGCATGAATAATAGCACGATTATTATTCTTAGGCCATTGAACAAACTCCAATTTTTTAAGAATTACAGTACCTTTAAATATTCCAAATCAAGAACAAATACTTAAAATATCATCTTTAGAACCTAAAAACCTAAGAAATATTACTAATTGAAATTCAACTGGTGCCTGTGGCTTATTTCCTTTGTTTTGAAAACTGTATCATTCCGTAATAATTGCACTAGCTTGTTAAATTGTTGTTTTTCCATTCGTAAAACTTTTTTAAACAATATATCATCATATAATGGTAAGATTTCATGATACCAATGTTGAGACTTAGGAACATGGTTTCGTGAGAACAAGATAATGTAAAGAGGATAAGCAAGAAGTATTTCTTCTTATTATTATTATCTAATTCATCATCATTAAAAGAGTCAAAAGAGTCATTTAAATCCTGTGTTGTTAATAACATTAAAGCATATTCAATATCCTTTATAGACATAATTATAAAAAGAAAAATATTGGGACAGAATGGAATAGATAATCACGTGGATTTTTCTGCTCAATTTACGCTGTTTTTTGATTGGTCAAAAAAAATTCTGTGAAAATCGGATCAAATCGGAATGGAACAGGGCTAGTGATTGTGCGGTATAAGAAATCCACGCTACATTTTTTTATGTTAAAATTAAAAATAAAAAGAGATATTTTTTATTTTTTTTTGTTTTATTTTTTTTTTATGGGTGAATTTATTCCTCACCCCGGGTGAGATTTAATATTCTTCACCCCTAAAAATTTTTTTATTTTTTGTTATGTATTTATATGCGTTTTATAATATATTATATATAAAAAAAAATAAAGTTATATTTATTGTATGCCAAATATATACATATCGTTGATCAATCTTTATTGTTTGATTTCGCCAAATAAACGTAACAATTGAATTGTATCGCACTACTACTAAACAAAATACAAAATAATCTTCGCTATAAACATGTGATTATGTAAAGTTCATTATTGTTTTGAACAAGTATTACGATAATGACCGTTTTCTCCACATAAACCACACTTACGACCTTTATCACCAGAAATTGCTTGTTCACTCCCATTTTTGACTTTATTTGAACCTGATTTTTCAAAAGATGATTTTAACCGCTTCGTTGCGGGTCTACCCTTTGGTTGATGCTTTAACGGATCCATTATTTGATTAGAATCAACCAATACTCCCCTTGTATTATGAAAAACTCGATTATCATTTGCAATCATTTTTCTTCTTACTAAATCTTCTTGTTGTCTAATTGATTCCGCTTGAATTAATTGAGCTTCCCTTCTTTTGTTATATTCTCTTATAAACTGAATTAGTTCTTCATCATCATCTTGAATCGCAAATTGAATTGCCTTTTTGGCTTCACCCATTAAAGTACCAAATTTCAATTGTTTTTGTGATATTTGCCTGGAATAGCTCTCTGAAAGATCATTTACAGTATATTTTCGCGTAAATTCTAAAGTGATTTGTGTATTATTTTGATCATTTTGGCAACTATTCATTATTATTTCACTAGAAGAGATATCACTTGAAGTGATATATTCATCTTTATACCAACGCTTGGGAATCAACACCAAATGAAAATATGCTTTAGGAGTTTCAACAAACACTTTAAAAAAATGTCTGCATATAATACCATGCGTTACAAGCATGAAACAAGTGCATAAATATTCTCCGGTATTAAGCAAAATCACATGTTGATAACACTTCGGAAAATTATACCGAGAGACCTTCCAAATTTCTAAAATATCGTCTGAGTTAACCATTGAAATCAAGGATTTTAAGTCAAGTTCCCGATCCTCATCAGCTTCAATAGGTGTTTCAATAGAATCATCTACTTCTTTATCAAAAAAAGGTTCAAATGAATCGTCATCTGATGCTGAAATTTCGGAAAATGGTACTTGATGTGTACGATAACATACAGATTGGCACATCTGCTTATAATGTGCATCATGAATTGGTTGAGTGAGATACTTTTTCATGGTAATATCAATGTCTTTAAAAAACGTTTGAATAACAAAGGGTTGTGTATACTGTAATGTTGAGGATTTCCAAATTGAATAACGATTGTTAATCAACTCAAATTCTAGCCGATTTTCAATTGATTCTTGAACTTGTGAAAGAAAAAAACTTGACTGTACAGCCTTCTGTATCAACGCATTTTCTGATTCTACGCGTTGTGTGGATTGTGTTCCCGCCGTGAAATGCCTTGATGTAAAACACTTTACCCACGTATGTTTTCTATTTAGTAGCATTGTAGTTATATATTTTTTCCCTGCTTCATATTTTTCAACTATACCTGCAGACCGGCGTTCAAATACACTTTCACAATGAGAACGTTGGATTGCCCTAAAATCTTTGAGAAACTCTTGATAAAGAGGTGATCCTAAGCATGAACGAAGATTTTTTGGAAGATTTTGGTAAAGATGGTATAAACATTGCATATGATGAGTTTCTGGAAATACTGTAGAAATGGCTGCAATCATGGCAGGATCGGCATCAGTAACAAATGTCAATGGAGGAATTTCACATGCTTCAAGACAACATCGAAGCAACCATTCATAAGATTCTTGTTTTTCATCTTGTATGAAGGCTTGGGCCGCCAACCTGCTCTTGTTATAATTATCAATTAAAATAAAGAGGCTTAATGGGTAGTTATACTTGTTAGTTCGCGCAGTATTGTCATGGATAATAATGTCATAAAATTTAGACCATCTTTCACGTTGTTCTGGTGACATCCAGAAAATACCAATTAGCCGGTTACTTGTATCATCTATTAATGGCTTTACAAACCATGCAGGATCATCTGCTTGCAATTCAAGAAGTCTCATTAATAAAGATGCTGCATCTCCTAAATTATTAAGGCCTTTTTCTTGTTTGATCTTTTGAATTGCATTTCCCAAGTCTTGGGTAAGAAATACACGATCAGGATACTTTGGTTGAAGAAGATTCCTAATTGTTCCTGCATCACATCGGCCATGCACAACATAAAATTCTATCTGTTCCATAATTTCTTCAGTAAAATTTTTGTAACAAGTGGAGAATTTTATGGTATCGGTGAGAATCTCATGATTGTGTTCGTTATTAAATAACGTTACAGTTACTATGGGTGAATTTATTCGTCTATTAACATTCATTTGCCACATACAGCCCTGTTTTTTGGTTCCTTTACTTTTTTCTTTACCTAATGTTGGCCTTAAAAGCTTCTCAGTATACCTTCCTCCTAAATCACACTTAAATACCCTTTTTCTACAAGTACCATCCGGAAATTTTTCACTTTTATGCTTAAAGACAGCAAAATTATTCTGAAGAGCGTACTGTTCTATAAAATGTACTGCAATTTCCATGGAATGAAACCTTGTTCCATTCTCAATCTCGATTAGAGTATTAATTAACGGAAAGCCACCAACATAATCTTTAAGTTCGGCACCTAATACACTTTTAACAACATATTCCTCACTATTATCATCATGATTGGTGGGTTCTGTAAAAGGTGAAACCTCATATAACATGATTAACCAAGCACAAAAAGCAAAGAACATGCAAGAGCAAATACTATTACGGTGCGTATTATGTAGCATGCATGTGAAAAACGCGTGACTGTGGCTTATAATTTATACTGTTTATTTTATAATACAAACGCGTAGGTTCCAATCAAATTTATTATAGTTTATTACACAAGCACGTGAATAAATACTAATAATATATAGGGGGTGAGTAATCACCCGGGTGAGGAATAAATTTTCTCTTTTTTTATTTATATTTTTTTTTGTAAATTTCAAATTTCATTTAAACATATTTCTTTTGGACACAATCCTAAAAATCATAAACCCGAAACCACATTATCCCTGACACTTATTATCCTTTTTTAAGATTTTTTTTTAAAAATTTAGTAATGAGATAACATTAAACATTTTTAATTAATTTGATAATGATCAACAAATGATCGGAAAATTTCGATAAATACCCGTTGCAAATGAGTTTGTTTAAATAGAAAAATTTAGTATTATAATGTAATACTAAGTAAATTAAAGATGGTTATAGTAGTTTTTTTGTTTCCATTTAATAAAGTGAATATTTTTAAAAATTATTTATCTATATTATTAATATCATATTTCATTAAATTATCCGGTTTTTAATATCAGGTGACTCGGTTAGGTTGACTCGTACTGTTTTTTTTTATTAAACAAATAAAAATCTTTTTTTTTTAATAAAAACGAAAAACAACTGATTTTTTTTACTAAATTATAAAAAAATCAGTTTCTTTCTTTTCATTTTAATAATCGTTCTTTTTTTTTATTAAAAAAATACTAAATTTTTTTATAAACTAATTACGGAAATATGGTTACTCACGGAAGCTAAATATTTATTGTAGAAAAAAATATGTAACGTAATTTTAATTAAACAAATATAATTTTATATACTTAAGCCAAATATAAATTTGGTTCTTAATAGAGAATTGTTTGTAAAAAAGTTTGATCCTGTAGATAAAGGAGGTTTAGTTTTCTATGAAAATTATTTGCAAAATGATATCGAAAATTATCCGATTTTTTTGATTTTCTTTATTACTAAATAAGTCATACATTTTGTTAATTTATTTCATTTATTCAAAAGATTATAATCCATTTCTTAAACGAAATAATACTTTAATGGCAATAGTAAACATTATATGACTTGAAGAGATATGCAATGGTCATCCGCCATTAAAAAAATCCGGCGCTGAGGCGTTGGGTCCACAAAGCGCTTGAATTTTAAATATTTCTCGCGATTATCCATTAAAGCTAGAGAAAATTTCAAATATAAAAGATCTTAAGTTTTCGACCTTCTTACTTTTATTTGTAATCGAAAGAGCTATTTTAAACAACATATAAAAAATTGACTCAGATATTTATTCTCTTTTTATTAAATTTTTCATTATTAAATAGTTATTGGATACTAGATATCGGTCGAACACTGGTCGAACACAATACTGCGGTGACCAATAGGAATTAATGCTACTAATAACGATTTAATATAATCCCGCATATTCCTAATCGACTGAACAACAACAAAATATTATTAAATTTCCTACCCAAGTTGAAAATATTATAAACCATTTTTTTAATGTTTCTTAATTTATTAAAATTTTAATTCTAGTAAATATGATATGACAGAATTTAGCAATAGCTAAATTTTAATATGCCTACATTTCATTACTATTTGATATTCGAATGATAAACATTTGTTTGTCAAAGTTAACCTTTATTATTACGATCGTACAAGTTTAGGTGTTATGCATAAATGTATATGATATACATGCATAAACTTTATTTTTACTAGTATCTACTCTTAGCGCTCTAGTATGTTCGTGGAGAACGAGGCATATTTACTCAAGTATGAAGAATAAGACTAATTAAAAATTGTAATATAATTAAGAAAAATCGTTATTATTAGTTTATAATAAAAAAAAAATCACACTGGTCCTATCAAATTCACAATAACTGCGCAATTCCTAAAAATAATTTAAAAAATCAAAATTAATATTTAATATTTTACCGCTAAACTATTTTGGTATATTTACGTAGTAATAGTCGTACGAAAAGAAGTAAAGAAGCCCGCGTCCTTTTTCATGATACATTATTAAGTAATATATTTATAATCCATTTTATTATTTTATTGAAAGAAAAAAATAGATTATATAATTAAATGCAATGAAAAATACAAAGACTACTTGCGATTGATTAAGCATCATATGATTTGAAGCGTAATACTTTCTTAACCACTGTTTAAATAACACGTACATACTAGGACAAATTAGGAAATAAAGGCACATATGACTTGTACTATCAATAAACATTTGTAATTAATGCTTTTGTTGAAGATCCTTTAAAAAAGGGGAACTTTCTCCGATTTGATAATCTTGATTTAATCATCTGACTGACTGGTTTTTGTCTCTTAATTTAGTATAAAAAAATTTTTATTGTTTTGTTTCCAACTTTGTTACTTTTTTTTTCTTTCTCTTAAAAAAAATGTATATATGATTTTCATTATCATTACCTATCAAATATATCAAATATGTAAATATTTACGTTTAAAAAAAAAAGTTCTACCAAGTCGTTTCATATTAAAGTTTTTAGTATGATCGACAAAAGTAGTAAATAGATTAGAGATAACGTTCATTTATGAAATTAATTATATAAACCTCACTTTTATCAAAAAATGTTAATTTTTGGCATGACCCTTTTATCCTATTTTAAATTATATTATTGAAATATTAATGAAAACACTCGTTCGTCCTTCATATAGTAAGGATTTTTTAGACCGCGGGACATTAAACGGGGGATATTTTCACAATATTGGAAATATTAATAATATCCAACGACACGATGATAGATATTCGATTAAGGCTGAAAGCTTAGATATGGGCGTTTATTTACAAGAAGATACTTTTGTCTCTGAAATTAAATATACTAAATTAGTTTATTTCATCATTGATTATCAAAAACGTAATATAAAGGTAGAATTTGATGTTCATGGTAAATTATATTCATTAGAAAATGAATTCAATAATATTGAAGGTGAAATTTATGTTGAACAACAAAGACCTTATTGGTCTATTACCATCGCAAACAAATTTCCGCCAAGGTATTCAATACGTGATGATAACAAACGTTCTTTTAAACGAATGACGAGAATACAAAGTTTAAGAAAAAGTAATGAACCACTTCAACCACATATGTCTGATAATAGTGAACAATTAGGCAAATGGGTAGTTTTTAGAATATCCTTTAACAATCAAGCTAATAATCAATTTTATCGTTTTATAAATATGATTGATAAAGCTAGAGATTATTCATTAGTATCTAAATTTAATAAACCATTAAAAATAGTAGCTGGGTCAACTTTAAACAAATATGTGAACCGTTCAAATTTAGATTTTGACATCCTATATATGATCGAATGTAACCTTTCTTTTAATTACATTCACGATTATAATTTAAATGAAGATTTTTTTTCCTTTTTATCCGTTCAACCAAAAGACGCTGTAATTTATGTTTTGGAAAAAATATTTGAAGAGAAAAATCGTATATACGATCCTTTATTATATTTACGTTCAGAGATCAAGAAACGTATTAATGTTTCTGTCAAATTTAATGAAGTACCTAATCATTGTGCAATGATGCGTAAGGTAGTAGTAACTCCTACTACTATGTATATGTTACCTCCAACTATGGAAACTTCTAATCGAGTGATTCGTAATTATGAATATAAAAAAGATAATTTCTTACGAGTACATTTTTCTGATGAAGCATCAAATCCAATCGGTTCATCAAGTGGAAATTTTAATGATACTTTTAATGATGCTTTATATAATAGGATTTATTATACATTAAATAATGGTATTAAAATTGGAAATGTACATTATGAATTTTTGGCCTTTTCTTCAAGTCAATTGAGAGATCATTCTTGTTGGTTTTTCGCATCAACTGAGGATTTAACCGCAAATAATATAAGAAAGTGGATGGGTGATTTCTCGGATATCAAAACTGTTGCAAAATATGCTGCACGTATGGGTCAATGTTTTTCAAGTACTAGAGTGATTCAATATGTTCCAGTTAGTGATATTAAAGAAATTCCCGATATAATTAGAAATGGGTATACATTTTCTGATGGTATAGGAAAAATATCTTTTTCATTAGCAGAAGTAATTGCAAAAGAATTAGATTTAAAAAGAATTCCAAGTGCTTTTCAATTTAGAATGGCGGGATATAAAGGAGTTTTATGTCAATCACGTTATTTGAGAGCAAATCAAGTTCAAGTTCGTCCAAGTCAACATAAATTTAAATCAAATCATAATATATTGGAAATTGTTAGATGTTCATCTTACCTTCCATCTTATCTTAATAGGCAAGCCATTACATTATTATCAGCATTAGGAATACCAGATGATGTATTCATTCGAATGAAGGATCAACAAGTCAGTGAATTGAGTAGAATTTTTGAAAGTGATCTTTTAGCGTTAAATGTTTTACAACAAAATATTGATGAATATGAAACTTCACAATCACTTATAGAATTAGTAAAAGCTGGATTCCTACAATCAAAAGATCCTTACTTAATTAATTTAATTTCTTTATTTCGTATCAAGATGTTACAAGATCTTAAAAAGAAAGCAAAAATTCGTGTGGGTAGAGGAGCATTTTTAATGGGTGTATTAGATGAAACGAAAACTTTAAAAGATAATGAAGTGTATTGTTGTATATCTGATCCTTGTAATCCATCTAAAAGAAAAGTAATTACTGGAACTTGTATTGTATACCGTAACCCTTGTTTTCATCCTGGAGACATACGAATCGTTAAAGCTGTATATTGTAATACTTTGAGCAATCTGATGGATGTATTGGTATTTCCTTCAGTTGGATATCGTGATATTCCAAATCAATGTAGTGGTGGTGATCTAGACGGTGATGATTTTACGTATGTACAATAATTAAACTATGTTAAATTTATATTAATTATTAAAAACAAAATCTAACTATTCCTCTTTTTAGAATAATTTATGACGAACATCTAATCCCAAGTGAAGCGCATGAACCCATGAATTATAAATCTAAAAAACCAAAACCGGTCGATCATGTAACTATGGAAAGCATTAAAGCATTTTTTGTAAATTATGTATTTTCTGATCAACTTGGTAAGATCGCCAATGCTCATTTGGCAAAAGCGGATTCTTTTCCAAATGGCGCACTCCATGGACAATGTAAAGCTCTCGCTCATTTACACTCGGATGCTGTAGATTTTCCAAAAACGGGAATACCGGCAATAGTTCCACAGGAACTTCGTGTAGAACGCTTTCCAGATTTTATGGAAAAACATGATAAACTAAGTTACGAATCTGAAAAAGTTCTGGGTATTTTATATCGTTCTATTAAAGTAGTAGACTATGAACGATATACTAGTTTGAATTTCGATAAAAGGTTATTATATGTTGAAGGATATGAAAAATATTTAAATAATGCATTAAGACTTAAACGTGCATATGATGCAGAGATAAAAGGGGTCATGAATCAATTTGGAATTATGACCGAATTTGAAGTAGTTAGTGGATACATTATTAATACAATTACCAAAATTGATAAGAAAAAACCAAGAAATGTAATAAAATCTGTAATGGATACAATAATTCCAATTAGAAAAAGTTACCGAAAAAAATTTGAGGAAGAGTTTTATGAAGAAGGAACTAAAATTATTCCATCAACAGCTTCTGATCAAATGAAATCAAAAGCCGTTGCTTGGTACTGTGTAACGTATGGATTGAAGGATGAAGATATGATATCTTTTCCTTGGATTGTGTACGACATTTTATGTGAAATTGTTAAAAATAGTAAGATTAAATGATTATTCAACCTAATTTTTTTTTAGGTCAAATTATTATATTTTATATATTCATATTTAAGGTTATTATTATTGATATTTATTCATTTTATTATTTTAGTATGTATGTTATTGTAACAAATTAAGTAAATTATAATTTGTGCCATGTCGCCATTGCGCTGGTATTAAATTTGGTGTTAGTTTAGGATGGTTATTATTAGAATTTTGGATGTTTTACTATTGAATGTCACACCATTATATCATACCAGCGCTGTGGCGCCATGGCATTAAATTATAAAATTCATTAAATAAATATATTATTTTTTTATGATTATTATTTTATTTATTGTGCGTTTTTTTTTAAAAAAAAAATTATCTGATTATAATTTTATAAGATAAAAACAGGTAATCTAAAAATTGTATTTAACTATTTACTATTTTAATTTATTTAGCCTCGCTCTTGTTAACCATTTAAAAAATTTTATTAATAATCGTAAAATATTATCCAAGAAAAGTAATTTAATTAAGCCGAAAATTGCATGATTTATTCAGGATAATTTCTTAACGAGACTTCCGGGAAATGTTAGCACGTGATTCTCATTCACGCGAATCAAAATTCTTAGAAATTTCAAACATATTATATATTGAAGGATATTTTTTAGTAATTTAAGGGAGAAAAAATTTTTTTTCAAAAGTTCCCGAAGAATTCTCACGCAACATGTAGAAAAATTCTAGCATATCATAAATAAAAATTAATTTTTTTTATGTAAAGTTCATAATTTAAGTAAGAATTCTCATTGCATCTGTCTGTTTGCATCATATTTAAATTTTACTTACAAATCTTCATCTCTAGGAATCATGAGAAAATTAAAATGCGATTATAAATATATCTTGAATTCGGAGTTTTCCTAGCCCTCTTAATTTCATCAAGGACAAAAATGTACAAATCAAATTTTTCTATAAACATTACGGTTATTAAAACAAGATGTCTCTAATTAGCAATAATTGGATGGATTCTGTTAGTAGAATCTTCGATGATCTTATTAAAGATTTGAACGTCGCTAAACGTGGCAACACTCGCACTCGCCGCTTTCCTGCGTTGGAAGTTCATGAAACTGAGAAAGAATATATAGTCTATGCAGAATTGCAGTATATAATTGATTTTTTTTCATTATATTTACGTATTCTTTGAATCAAATAATGAAACATTATTATTTTATAGGGATTTAGTAAGGATCAAATTAACGCTGATGTTCGTGACAACGTTCTTGTCATCTCCGGTGAATTCAAGAATGACCAAAAATTTCAAGACGGAAAACTCTTGTCAAAGAACGTCGTTATGACAACTTTCCTCGTAGTATTTCGATACCTCCAAATATAAAAACTGAAGAGGTTACGGCCAAATTTGAAAATGGTGTTTTACGAAATGAGACTTCCCAAGTCAGCCCCGCAAGAAAATCGATATCAAATAAAAAGACAGCACTAGTAGCAATAGTCTTTGTAAATTTCAATGTTTTAAACAATAATATAATTGTTATAAATAATAAATCATTATTTTTTCCATCAACAAATGGAAGTTATAAAAACTAAAATATGTAATGTGAGCGCCAAATATTTTTATTCTGTTAATTTAATTAATTTAACACCTAATACGCTGTTTACGTTTCTAGTAAATATGTAAACAAAATTGAAGAACATTAACTTATTAAAGTTTTTGAGACAATGTGATTATTAATAATACGTAATTCGCGTCAATAATTTCGAAATTTTTTTACCGAAAATTTAATTTTTAAATCTTGAGGCTCAAGGTCTAACCGTCTTGAAAAAATATTTCTAAAATTTTATTATTAACTACAGGGCTAACTTACATGATTATGATCTGATTATACTGCTAATTCTGGCCAATTATAAGCAAACTCTGGGCAAAATCTAGCATATTTCTAGCTATACTTTTCCCAACTTTCTGTATAAAACCGGTTGATGGAAAAGGCGATATAATAAATATAAAATTTTCAATTTTTTATTTCAAAATTTATAGAGGTTGGAACTAAGGGGATGGCCAGAAATAATTTAAATTTTAGGATTTTTGTCTTTTTGACCCCCCTCCCTATGTCATAATTCATTTTAGGAAATGTAAAATTAAAACATAATTCTGGCTAGAATTATGTTAATTACAAGTGTCTAAAAATGGAAGATGTGTAACATCATCATGGTCTTAACCTTAGGAAATGACGTCATTTCTGGCCATCCCCTAACCGATTAACAATCGATTAACCAGCTACCGTGATCAAATAATAATAATCAGTTAATTTTTGCAAATGTACGAATTTAAATAATAGAGGGGACAATTGAATCACGTGTGCTAACGATCAATTTATTAATTGCAGCAAGATATTCTGAGTAAAAGATGCAAAAAACATATAATAATCAGTAAAGTCTATTTAATTTAAGCCGTTTAGTAAATAGGTGGGTAAATAAAGTTAATACTAAAATATTAACAAATTAGAATACAATAATTAAAGTTGATATACAATATAATGTAGAGTGAACAATAATTAAGGGTGCACTACGTGATCTATTGTCCCTCTATTATTAATTTTTAAATGTATTTCATAAATTCGTACATTTGCTAAAATTAATATCATAACAAGAGGTCATTTTCATGGGGGAGCTTGACATGCTTTTAAAAGATCTTTTAAGTGAATGTTATTGTAAAAAAAAATGACTTTTAATTTATAAATATACAAATTGTTGATCTCTCCTTTATAAATAAGCTTTGTTAAAACTAGGAAACGGGGAACCGTTGTAAGTCCGGAGCGAGGTATCATAATAATAATAAATAATAAATAATAATAAAGATGTTAACATATATCAAGAATGGTAGCGATTTCCTACTAATTAGCAGCATAACGCCTTGGAATTCCGTGACACGTGATCGATCATTTTTCATAGTGCGTAGACATATATAGTCCTTCGCATTCGCTCTAGACAATAAATAAATTTTTTAAATTTAGCTTTTTCTTAAATAAAATGAATAAACAAATGATTTTTTCTATTTATAATGAGTAAATTTAATATAGAGAAATGGCAGATTTCGGTTTATTATAAGTTAAATAGTAAAATAGTAAAAATTTAAGAGAATTGCTAAATGTGTCCTGGGTAATTGTCGCCTGGAGGTTTTTTTCCAAGTATGTCACATGATGTACAATATATAGAGTAAATTTATTAATCGGCTGACAGCTGATTTTTTTAATTTAGCTAATTTTTGATCGGCTAAACTTAAAATTTTATTGCAAAAGATATTTTAAAAAAACAATTTGCAAACATATTTATTCAAAATAATCTTATCTAATGAAATTTTATTTGCAAATATTAAAATTTTAGTCACACATTTACGATTTTAAAGAAAAAAATTACCGTATTTTTAATGAAGTGATACAAATAAAAGAAACAATAGCAATAAATAAAAAGATAAGTAAATTACAATGATCAAGAAGAAAGATGCTAATAAAAAATGAAATAACAATGAAGTAATGGAAAGTAATAGAAGATGAAAGGGAGTAAAAGACGAGTAGTGAGAAGTGATAGGAAACAAAAAGGAGAAATATGGCATGATGGTAGATGAAGAGGAGTGTTGGGGAGGGAGACGAAAAGGAATGATAGGAGACGAAAAGGAGTGATAGGAGACGAAAAAGAGTGATGGGAGATGAAAAGGAGTGACGGAAAGATGAAGAGGAGTGATGGGAGACGAAAAGAAGTGATGGAAAGATGAAGAGGAGTGATGGGAGACGAAAGGGAGCGATGAGAGACAAAAAGAATTCGGCCGATCATTTATCCAATCCTAGTAAAATTTTACTTATTTCTAATTAGCCAGGAGATAAGTAATACTTACATATTCTCTTTTCTCATTTAAATTCTTTTTATCATAAGATTAAATATGAATATTATCATCCATTTCTATCAACTTGGTGACTTGGACTATAATAAATGTTCTTAAATAAAGATAAACATTAAACTATCCATACCTAAACTTTTTTTTTCCGTAAAAATCAGCTTAAAGGTTTTTTGTACTTCTATATAATTAAAATTGTTAAGAAGATTAGTTTTCACTCCAAGGATGTTTAATTTTTTTTTGTGAGATTGGGATTGGCTCTGAATTATATATGGACTCTTGTTAGTAGTGTGCATCTTGCTCTTGACCTTAGATACAAATACCTTTAGTATAACTGTCCCTTTAACCTTTGATGTATCCTACCATTGATTTTTGAGTGTATTCTATTTTAAGCTTTGAGCATTTTTTCTTAATCTCACTCTTAAATTGATTGCATTTCTTTATTAATTCTTTTATTGTTATTTGGTAAAAAAGTATTACGTTAAAAATTGTAAATCACATGTATTACTATTTACATTAGTATAGCAGATTGTTTATTTAATTATTTAAATACTGTATCATGTGCGTGATATACGTGATATACATTAATTCATCATTTTTACTAAGAATTCAATTAATATCATCATCTCACCCCTATGAAAAAAAATCATCCAATTTTTGTACAATATTTGTTCAAGTCCGTGTGGAAATTGTACAATTATTGCAGATTTTTGGATAAAAATAGCTATGAAGTTTTTCAAAGCATATTAAAAGATATAGAAAATGTTCAATTTTTGTGTGATTTTTATACAACTTAAATTTAGGATACAGAAAGCAATTTTTGGGTAATCCTACTATACTACTTTCCATCTTACCTGTATGGTTACATTTGACCACTTTTAGGGTCAAATAGACCACTTTTAACCATTACAAATAGATTTTCCTAAGTAAAGTGATTTATGCAGTAAGGTTACATAAAATTCAACTGCATATTTGCTTATAAATGGGCATTTTCTGGACCCATTGGTGAAATTTTTGTATCATCTTGTAACTAAAAAAAAGTCAAAAACTTTTTATTAGGTTACACAATTAGTTCTGACCGGAATTATAATTTTGCCAGAATTATGCGGTAAAAATCAACTCTTAAAATTATATATGTTGATCACGTGATCTGATCGTCAAAATAAATATGACGACGCGAAATGTTTTTGTTTATGTTTTTTTAACCTTTTAACTTTTCTTCAACTTTCTTTTAAAATATCAGGTAAGAAAAACTTGTGTTCTTTATCTTTTTATTTTCCTAACTTTTTACATTTTAATGTTACTAACTTGCTTTCTTCACTAACTTCATACTTTTTTTTATTACTAATACTAATAATTTACTTTTTAACATTACTAATTTGCTTTCTTCACTAACTTCATACTTTTTTATTACTAACACTAATAATTTAGTACTTTTTAACACTACTAATTTGCTTTCTTCACTAACTTCATACTTTTTTATTTAATACTAATAATTTACTTACACTAATAATTTACTTTCTTCTTTGATAATACTAATTTACTTTCATGTTACTAACATACTTTATTTTATTTTATTTTCTTACAAATTTTTATATTTATGATTATATCAAATTTAGTATTTTATTTATGAAATATTGTGTATATTTTTTATATTTTAAGTCAATAAAAAAAATTCATAATTTCACTTTATAAATTGCCTGTTATTACTGTAAAATTTAACCTATAATTCCTAAAATATGGCCTAAAAAAATTTGGCTCAAAAATCACACAATAATTGTATAAATTCAGGTCAAAAATAGGATAATTATTGAATGAATTACCATGCAATAATTGTGTGATTTATTGCAATTTTTAGCACAATTATTGTATGGTCAAATATACGGAAATCGTAGTGAATTTAATTGAATGATTTTTCAACAAAAATCACACAGACTTTTTTCATAGGGCACGATTTACAAATCTTAATAGAAATAGTGATACTAAATTAGTTTATGCTGGAACAGCCCCAGTGCGAAGCAGCAAGTGATTGAAAATTTATTATTTCAATATTTACAAAATATTTGGCATTTTCTTTAATAGGATTATTAACTGAAATGAAAGTAGAGTATGACTCATATGGTCATCAGGTACACTAAACCTGTTCGAAGTAACATACAGGTAGTATTGCAGAATAGCCATACGGATAAAGGGTCAGTTATATGCTTAATATTTACCTTCAATATTAGCAATGAAGTGATTCCTTATATAATGAGTTTTGAAAAACAAATTTAATAAATTTAACGATAAATCCAATACTACATTTTTTTAAAAATTACGTGAAAATTACTCAGCTGAGATCCTTTTAATGGAAGATGGAAGAGAAGATCCTATTTTCTAGAACATAAGTTTGGTTGGAATTCTGAACCAGAAGAATGACCATCCATTTGTTTGAATTGATAATAGATAAAATATGCAATTCGTTTATGTGATGATTTATAACCGCAAATATTCAAATTCACATAGACTAATAAGAAAATGAGATATATACTGTATATACAGCATATATAATTATCAGGTTAATTACCTAGTTTTTTTTTAATTAATGTACAGTACAAAAAGATTCTTATATGCTGAAATCAGGGTGGAAATTTTATTATGTTCTTTAATACCTTTTTTTTTTAAAAAAAAAAAACCGTAACGCATCTCTTTATTAAGAATAGATATCCTATAACGAAATACCTAGAACCGCACATGCAAACACGATACGGCTATTACACGTAAAAAAGGATACCAATAATAAATAAAAACAAAATTGTATTCAACACAAATTTTTTAGATTAGATATTACTAACTTTATTTTGTAGGGTATAGGGAAGAAGGGTGGAATACACCTAAGTGCGAGTTGATGGACTCGTCTAATTAGTTAGCGTTAGACTTAGAGTTATTTCTATTTCTTTTTTTTCCCTACATAAATTAGGTTAATTTAGTTAGGTTTCATCAAAATTAAATAGTGTATGGTCTTTCAGGTATAGTATTTATGGGATAAATTATTAGTAACGTATCATTTTGTTCGATTACTCTGTTATAGGGTTGTCACGTGATTTGCATGGTCGGCTCTAAGTATCTTGTCACTTGGGATACAAATCCTAATAAAGATGCGTTACAGTTTCCCAGTAGATAGTTTTTGTATAAATTTGTACCAAATGGGCTCATCCATATATAATTGGCTCTATATTGGCTTAAATTTGGATTATTTTTTGCATAAATTTGAGCTAATTTCGAGCCAATGAGCCCGTTTGGTATAAATTTATACAAAAACTATTTACTGGGTTTAAAAAAAAAAACAAACAAACAAACAAACAAACACGATACGGCTCTATAACAGAGTGCAATCTATCCTAAAACAAATAAAACTAAACTGCACCTAACTAAAATACTATCTACTAGTGATTACTATGCAGGGAAAAAAAACGCGAGAGAAAATTTGTTATAAAACTGAAAATTCAGACGGAGCCCAACAGCCCCACGTCCATTAGCAATTATCCCAACTTCTTCCCCCATCAAGTTTATCCCTATAAAAAAAAAGAAAAAATTAGTTATAGTATGCTAACCCTATCTAGATTCTATAATATTATTTCGTTTGCATCTAAAAAATTTTTTATCGGTAAATTTTTTAACGTGAAATCACGTGACTTCGATTTTAAGATGCAAAAATCCGTCATTTAATATCCGTCCTCGCCTCAATTTATCCTTGCTTCTTCACTTTCTTTGTTACTTCTTCCTTCTTCACTTCTCTCTTCTGTGGTGACTCCAAGATTGGTCGTTTCTCTCCGATTTCTTTTTCGCCTGTCTTGCGATTTTCGTCCTTTAGTCTTTTTTTGAAATCATCATTAAGTGTGGTGTGTTCTTTAATACTTATTGTTTCTTTACTTCTATTGTTATTATAATTATATACTTACATTATATTTTCAATTTACTAGAAAAAATTTTTTGTTAGTTCAACATCTTTTGTTTTATTATTATTAGTTGTTACTTGATACATTATTTGTTTTATCCCTATTTCTAGAAAAAGTCTAATAAATAATTATTTTTATGGGTATTATTCCAAAAAACTTGTATATATGATCAACTAGTAATAAAAATTTTTATTGGATACAAATTAAAAAATCAATTATCAAATGTGAGGTATTAAGATTGTTAAGAAGATTATTTACAAGACAAAGATAACCTTCTGAATTGAATGGACAAATGTAAAATTAATTGCTTTTTTGTCACTTAGATATGCTGGATATTTTCCATATACATCTTTTGAAAAAAAGAAATTCATGATAAACTCGTAAATGACTACTGAAATAATTTTACAAATGCTGTAAACAAAAAAGTTCTAAAAAATATTTTACGATTTGACTATTGGACTGCCTGTTAGTGCCTATTATAAAGTTAAAATAATTATGTATAATTATATATAATGTAGTCTTAATAATATAATTTCTTAAATGTATAAATGATATTTTTTTTAATTAATATTAAGAATAAAATTAACAATATAAATAAAATACAATTAGCCATTGAAGTGAATATAAAAAATTTTACATTATTTATTTTAATTTTTTATTTTGATAATTTATACTTAACATTTGGAAAAGTTAAAAAAAAAAGATTTATTTAAATTACAAACTAAGAAATTTGTAAAGTATTTACTACTCTAGTCTTAATGTTTAAATAATTCTAAAAAAAGAGAATACATATGAATAAAATATAAAAAAAACGGAATTATTTAAATTACAAACTAAGAATATTGTAAAATATTTTACTAGTACTCTAGCCTTGGTGTTTAAATAAATCTAAACAACAATTTCTGTTAAATGCATGATATCAAATATCACATAAAAAAACTATAAATTCTTATAAAAACACGATTATTTTTTATCTGTTTTAAATAATTAAATAAATAAAATTAATTTCACATAAATAATTTGCAAAATTAATTCTTTTTATATACTATATTACATACCTAATGACTTCAAATTAACTATACAATCATCCAAATCTTTACTTACTAGCATTTCATTCACTTTTACACTATCTTGTGATTCTTCATTTTCTTCATTCACTTTTCCACTAGTAGATTGACTTCTACTTTTAAGAATTTCATTTAACTGTTTACTAGTAAAATCATGTAAACGACTTGTATAATATGCATGTGGATGAGATTCAGTAGCAAGATTATTGTTTTGCCCAACTGGTGCATTTATAAATTCCATAATGTTGCTTTTTAATTCTTCACTGACTTCATAAGGACGGAAAATCCAATTCCTAATAATTTTTAATACTTCTCTAGAAGATGGCCTTTTTAATGGGTTTTCATCCCAACACCTTTTCATCAAATCTACATAACATTGTGGAATATTTTCAATAATTTCAGGACGTTCATCTTCACAAATGCCTAAACTAAGTTGAAGATCATGTGCTCTATTATTAAATGGTGGTATTCCAGATGTAAATTCCCACATAATCATAGAAAAACTATATATATCACTAGCTGGAGTATAAGGTTTGCCTCTTAAAACTTCAGGAGCCATAAATGGTATGACACCATGAATATCATACTTTTTCAAAAACGATTTTACAGATTGACATAATCCTAAATCACTAATATAAATCTTATAGACATCCACACCATAATCATGATTTAAAATATTACCATCATGAAAATCACAATGAATAAGATTTTTTTCATGTATCTTATCAAGTCCAGAAATAATTTCGTACAACATATATAATTTTTGATTCCAATTATTTTTGGCTATACTTATTAAATTTTCTCTTAAATTACCTTTATTTGCATGATCCATTACTACCATATATTTTGAAGTATTTGGATCTTTTGTAAATCCATAAAAATCTATAATATTGAAATCAGATACAACACTTGCATGATGTTTCCACTATAAAAAGTAATAATAGTTTATTAATATAAATAAATTTAATTTAAATTAAAAATAGAAAATAATATACTATCATACTTCTTTCAAAAATTCATTTAAATTTTCATTTAAATTCTTGTGACATTTAAAAATTACTTCAACCTCTTCATCTTTATCTCTGTTATTCCTTAACCAAATAGCACTGTATATAGTACCAAATCCTCCTTCATTAAGATATTCAACATTTTTAAATTTGTCATAAGGAATCCATCTTAATCCTTCTTTAATAATAAAATCATCTATAATTGCATTTCCACTTTTCCCAAATCTATAAATTTAAATAATTAAAATTATATTATAGATTGTATTGTAATTTATACAAAATAAATTATTACTTACTCTAAAATTTAAATTAGGGATTTAATGAAATATAAGTCTTAATTTTTAGATAAATACATATAATAACCTATGATTTACAACTTACCAACTAAAGTAACAGATATTGATATTTTTCAAATAAAAGAATTCAGTTAACAAATAAATATTATATAAAACATATAACAATAGAGATACTTACAAACTAGATCATAAATAATTTTTAAATAAAGAGATTAGATAATTTAAATTATATCATTATATGTAAATATTATAACAATAAGTAACAATAGAATTAAATAAATAACTTACTCTCTATATTATTTAATAATTTTTTAAATAAAGAAATTAGATAGTTTAAATTATATGTAAATATTAAAACAATAAGTAACAATAGAATTAAATAAATAACTTACCATCTATAAAATAATTTTTTAAATAAAGAAATTAGATAGTTTAAATTATATGTAAATATTATAACATTAAGTAATAATAGAATTAAATAAATAACTTACACCCTATATCATTTAATAATTTTTTAAATAAAGAAATTAGATAGTTTAAATTATATGTAAATATTATAACAATAAGTGACATTAGAATTAAATAAATAACTTACCATCTATAAAATAATTTTTTAAATAAAGAAATTAGATAGTTTAAATTATATGTAAATATTATAACAATAAGTAATAATAGAATTAAATAAATAACTTACACCCTATATCATTTAATAATTTTTTAAATAAAGAAATTAGATAGTTTAAATTATATGTAAATATTATAACAATAAGTAATAATAGAATTAAATAAATAACTTACACCCTATATCATTTAATAATTTTTTAAATAAAGAAATTAAATAATTTAAATTATATGTAAATATTATAACAATAAGTAATAATAGAATTAAATAAATAACTTACTCTCTATATTAATTTAATAAATAAAGAAATTAGATAGTTTAAATTATATGTAAATATTATAACAATAAGTAATAATAGAATTAAATAAATAAATCATGACTTACCAACTAAATTAAATTACAAAATAATTTTTTAAATAAAGAAATTAGATAGTTTAAATTATATGTAAATATTAAAACAATAAGTAACAATAGAATTAAATAAATAACTTACCATCTATAAAATAATTTTTTAAATAAAGAAATTAGATAGTTTAAATTATATGTAAATATTATAACAATAAGTAATAATAGAATTAAATAAATAACTTACACCCTATATCATTTAATAATTTTTTAAATAAAGAAATTAGATAGTTTAAATTATATGTAAATATTATAACAATAAGTAATAATAGAATTAAATAAATAACTTACACCCTATATCATTTAATAATTTTTTAAATAAAGAAATTAAATAATTTAAATTATATGTAAATATTATAACAATAAGTAATAATAGAATTAAATAAATAACTTACTCTCTATATTAATTTAATAAATAAAGAAATTAGATAGTTTAAATTATATGTAAATATTATAACAATAAGTAATAATAGAATTAAATAAATAACTTACTATCTATAAATAATTTAATAAATAAAGAAATTAGATAGTTTAAATTATATGTAAATATTATAACAATAAGTAATAATAGAATTAAATAAATAACTTACTCTCTATATTAATTTAATAAATAAAGAAATTAGATAGTTTAAATTATATGTAAATATTATAACAATAAGTAATAATAGAATTAAATAAATAAATCATGACTTACCAACTAAATTAAATTACAAAATAATTTTTTAAATAAAGAAATTAGATAGTTTAAATTATATAAATTATATGTAAATATTATAACAATAAGTAATAATAGAATTAAATAAATAACTTACACCCTATATCATTTAATAATTTTTTAAATAAAGAAATTAGATAGTTTAAATTATATGTAAACATGAATATTATAACAATAAGTAATAATAGAATTAAATAAATAACTTACCATCTATTTAAATAAAGAATTTAGTTAGTTTAAATTATATGTAAATATTATAACAATAAGTAATAATAGAATTAAAATAAATAACTTACTATCTATAAATAATTTTTTAAATAAAGAATTTAGTTAGTTTAAATTATATAAATAATAATAAAAAAACTAGATATCTATAACTTACACCCTAGTGTTGTTAATTAATTATTAGTTAAGTATAAATATAATATAAAATTATTTACTGTAAATTAAATATATCACTTACAAACTAGTTGTTTAAATTAAGAATATAATTAGTTGAGTTATATAAAATATTAAACAAATAAATATGATATTATAACTTACCTTCTGTAATACAATAATTATTAAATAGTTAATTAAATAAAGAATTTAGTTATTTGAATATTATGTAAAATAAACAAAGTAAAGAATTAAAATTTAAATAACTAATAACTTACTGACTATAGTATTATTAATCATTAAATGAATTATTTAATTACATAAAATGTAATAAAAATGATAAGTAAATCCATTATTATTCAATTATAAGATAACCTATTAACTTACAATCTATATTTGTATATTATATAAGGTGTAATTATAGATAGTATTTAAATGCATTTACAAATAAAAATTTAATATTTTAGCATGTTTAATATACCTATAGATTCCTTGGTACAACTTTTTTCAAATTCTTCAAAGCCACTTTCTTTGAATTCCTCGAATTCCTCAGAGCCACTTCCTTCAAATTCTTCAGTACTGCTTCCTTCAAGTTCAATATTACCAGAAACTAGTTTTATTATATTATAAATTTGTTTAAAATATTAGAATTCTAATTGTATTAAATGTTTATATTATATATATGATTATTACCCTTATCATTATTAAGAGCCATTACTATATAATTATATTAAAATTCTTTCTTACTGGAAAAAAGAATGATAATGTAAATATCTTTTTTATTATTAAACGCCTTTATTAATATAGGTATATATGGTGATAATATTTATGCAAAATGCATTATGCATGTATAACAAACAAATTTTGCACATATATCTCAATCATTGTTGCACAGCAAAATCATAAAGCAAAGAAAAATTTCTTAATACATACTAGTTATAAAATCAGTTTTCATATTCTGGCCAGGTCAGTAAATTACAAATTCAAAAATTTTTTATAATTTTAATTTTTTTTTATATTAAGATAATTGGCCAATAAAAATAGTTTATATTTTATAATATCATAATAACATGAAATCAATATCATCAATATCATAATAAATTGAGGCGGATAAATATTGCTTTAAAGAAAATTTCTTATTCGGATAAATGGAAAAAAAAAAATGTTAGCAATTTTATTTATTTTATTTTGTTAATTTTTATTTTAGAAAGTTTTTACTTCAAATCACCGGGAGTGATCATCACCGTTGGCCAGAATTATCAATTTTTACCGGCACTATATTCATTGTAATGCTGGTCAATCGTCATAATTTCAGTCACCGGTGATCATCACCTCCCGATGATAGTTAGTAAAATTCTTTCAGATAATCATTATTATTAAAGGTCATAATATTAACTTCCAAATCGGTATCCTAATATAATTTATTCTTTTAGGACATAAATTGAATATAAATAAATGATTAAATTTTGAATTTAAAAAAAGAATAATGATTAATTTACAAAATTAATTTATTTAAAAACGATTTCTGATGAATAAAAAGATTTAAGATCTCAAGTAATTAATATGCACTTTGTTTATTATAATTTTTGTATATTTCTTAATCCATTAATCATTTACGCGTTTATTCTGTTTTATTTCTTTGTATAAGATATTATTTATATTTAAGATAAGTATACTAGAAACTGGAAAAGTATATTAACAAAATTTATTTAATAATATTAAAATATAGTATTAAATAATGTATATCACCTTTTACAAAATTTTACTATGAATATTAACTTGTAAGAAATATTGGTGCGCAAATTTTTCAAAAATTAAGAGTAAACTGATCTTCTAACAGTGGTCGTAATTCTATCGAGGGATACAGTACCTTAAATCAATAAAGTTGCATATTTCAAGTTTTACATCAAAATCGACAGATATTTTACATTGTTTTTGTTTTTGATCGGGTATAACTAAACCTTGTTATATTTATATTTTAACAATTTCAACTTGCTACTAACATTTTATAATTTTTTGCGTACTATCTATCACATGACATAATTAATATTCTGAAATATATTTAATTACAAGAAATATTTATAAATAGCGTTAAAATTTTATTAGTTCAATATATATAAAGCTCTTCTCGGACTTAGAAGATAATTTTAATTTTTTTTATTTGTTGCTGCTGACTACTAGTTATTGATTCCAAAATGATGACATTTTCGAAATTGTAGTGGAAGACGCAACCTTTGATGACCCAAATAAAGATTCAATACCTTCAACATTCTTATAGCCAATATATCATCATTCAGTTTGTTATCATCTATGTTAAATAGTCATTTTTAATAAGTTTTATTTAAATAAGATCAATTTAAATTATTTTTATTTTTTTTACGTAAATATATTAATAATAAAAATGTTTGTGAAACTGTTATATTTGTAATTCAACTAAATTTGTTAAAACTTTATCAAAATATAATTATCTGTTCTGAAATGCATTTTTAACCGATTAAATTGATTAATTAATTAAATGAGATACCTTAATTGGTTAACCAACTTAATCGATTAATTAATCGATTAATCTCCAACTTCTAAAAATTTAATCAATGTGTTCTATCACAAAAGTAAAGTTGCAAAATAAAAAAATTAAAACGAGTTTTATTAGTTTTATTAAGAATTTATCTGTAAAATTTTGAAACTTAAAAACAAATAATTGTTCTATTATAATATAATGTAATTTTCTTTGTTTTGTTAAGTGAACATGTACCAGGACCCAGAAATATATATAAAAGGGTCAGGTTTGAGTTTGCGTATTTTGAACTAAAAAAATCATGAAAATCTTTCCTTTTTTAGATAATTTTTGATAATGCCAGTCAGAATTTTATTCCCTATTATAGTAACTGACTGGCATTATCATAATTCCGGCACTGAAAAAATGCGTACAGCTCATAGTAAAAAATTTTTTCATCACCTGACCCCTATATATATATTTCTGGGTCCTCATGTACCACTGCAAGTTAAAACTTTTTAACCATGTTTTATTGTAAGTACCATAGTTCAACCTCTTCACAAAATACCATAACTTTTATAAAAGCCCAAGAAGCTGCAACGCAGTGTTTCAATTTGTTTATCCGCAATCCGTATTCGTGGACGGATATCCACCATTTACGGTGTAATGCCGAAATTTACCTAATGAATTTATTAAATGTGGGGCGTAGTATTATATTTAGTTTAAATGTGTAATGAATATATAGGTAGCATGACAACTGATACATTTTCGATTCGGTTTACAGTAATTCAAATATGAATTGTTGTTACTGTTGTACATCAATAACGTCATCACATGTTCACTTTCTAATAAAATAAAGTAACAAAGGAAATGTAGATCAGATAATACAAGAATTACGTAATTATGTACTGTACATTGCGATAATAGTTAAGGATTTATGGAGTAATATCAATAATGAAAAGATAATCTTCAGAATTATGAATTTTGTATAGAAATAATGAAAGAAAAGTTTAGAATATTTTTTTAAAAAGGAAATTAATTATAACAGGATGAAATTAACTTAGCCCAAAATATCTAAATTGAATAAATTAAGACACAGATCAAAATGAAACTTTAAAAATTTTAAAAGGGATTAATTTTGGAATTAAAAAGGGTAAATATTAGTAAGCGGGAAAATTGAATTATTTTATTAAGGATTTTGTTTTATTCTGATAGTATTTATTAATGTATTAATAAGCATAAAATGAGAAATATAACTATCAAAGTTTGACATTTGAAATTTAGGAAGTTGGGATTTTATTAATGATTTAGAATTTTGAATAAGAGATTATAAATGTCTACGCATTATGAAAAATGCTCAATCACGTGAGTTTCTCTGTCCCTCATGTGACATCATCCAATGAAATCGCAAATGCGAGGTTTATCTTTTTAATCGCACTGGACTTCATTTCCTAGTTTATCAGTAGTTAAAAATTGTATAGTCTTTATTGATAATCATAGCGGAACCATCAATGATATCTACTTCCCTATGAAATAACTAACATTCCTATCAAAGTTGATAAGCACAAATCAATCAAATCATAGATAAAATTACGTAAGTAAAAAAGTATAAATTTAATAATTACATAAGCTAATTCTAATTATAATATTATAAGCAACCTTTATTATTGTTAAATAGGATAAATACAGTTATTACAGTTTATCTTACAGCCAAATAGGATTAATTAATATTGATGTTTTCTCATACTAAATAATATGTAAAAGTTAAAAGGACCTGTCATGTTAACATATACAATTATTATTGGTTATATTGTGGAACTGTAGAGTTTTACGCTTGCTTAAATAATTCACAATCTCGAATTGGTAAAATTTAAAAAATCCGCTGCAAAAATTTTTAAAAGAAAAAAAATATTTTTATACAAAATGTCAGAATTTTTTTTTTTTTTGAGATCAGAGTATCGTAGCGGCCCATTTCGGATATTTAACAGAACAATAGGGAAAACTTCACGAGAACTATAATGTATATTTATAAATAAAGTAAAAAATTATTTAAATTACAAACTAAGAACTTGTAACCATTTTACTATTATAATCTTAGCTTTTAAATAATTCTAAATAACAAAAAAAAAAAAAGAAAACATAATGACGATATAAATTTTAAAAAAACCCACAAATATAATTAAATTTCATTTTTTAATACCTAAATAAATAAGTAGATAAAGTAGATAAAAATTAATTTATATACATACAAAAATTAGTTGTAGATGGCCTTTTTGATGGATTCTTATCCCAGCATTTTTCATCAATAGTAGTTCAAAGTGAAAATTTATCAGCCAAAAGAACTCGAGATGAAAATACAAAACAAAATATAGTAGAAGTTGAATTTGAATTTGACAAGCTGTAAACATTATTTTTATCTGATTAGTTCTTGCCGTAATCAAATTAGGACGTCAAATTCATCAGGCAACTAAAGAATACAAGATACGCTTATAACAATTTTAATATACGCCAGTTAATAAGTAGTTAATCAATTGTATTTGAACGTCCAAAATTATGGTCATATCAATCTAGAGTACTTTTGTTATTTTTGCGTGCGAATATAAATTTGATTTAAAATACAAAATATAGAAAAAGAATAAATTACTCAAAATACGGAATAATAATAATTAATAAACTACTATATACCAAAATATAAGAAAACTATCTATGGTAGTTTCTAAATACCAATCTTTGAAAACTAAATTATCTGCCTTCATTTATGAAATTACAAAATCTCGTTTTAATGTTTCGGCCGCGATGAATAAATCAAATAAAAAATCATATCTTCTTGTAATGAAAATTCCCCAGTATAAATATATCTAATAAAAATAAAATAAAATTAATTTTAAAATTTCGAAATTTTTTGATTATTAAATAAAATGATAAAAATTGACTTTATGTTATCATCACTAATTGATGTTGGGAGAGAAAGATATAATATTAAAAATCAAATTTAATAAAATAGTTATAAAATTATTAATTACCTAAAGTTTTAGCTTTAACTCTTTGAAATGATAAGAACGACTTGTGTAATGAGTACCAGGATGATTATCGATTAGGTTCATAGACCGATTATACTTTTTTCTACGTGAATTTGCTAAAAAAATCTTTATTTGGTCTTTCATGGTTTTCTAACGTTGTTATAATTTGTTGAGCTGTTGGACGATTTTTTGGATCCAAATCCCAATTAATTCCATGATATATTTAGGAATACCCAATTTCTGGACATCACGTCTTCAAATTCTATTTAATTAATTTTCCTTTATAATTAAACTTATGAGGACCAAGCTTATAATTACCATAATTTGTTTTTTTGCATCTAAATCGTCCACATTTTAAACAATATCCATCATTACTTCTTTTTTCAGGTCTACACTTACAATATGAATAATTACATTCTAAACACCAAGAACACATAATTATGTTTTCATTATCTTTTTCGCATACTTCGTTAATTTTCATTTCGTTCATAGCTTTATTAAGTTCTACAAAATCTAAAGTTTTTCCAAGAGTCAGTGAAAAGGCTCGTAAAATAATAAAAGAACGTTGTATTCCAGAAATATAGATGGGAGATATTCCACCCATACACATTCTTACCTTCATTATACTTCTCATGTACTTCGTTAATTTTCGTTTCGTTAATAAATTCATTATTAGATAAATATGGTTCTACAAAATTTAAAATTTTTCCAAGAGTCAGTGAAAAGGCTCGTAAAATAATAAAAGAATGTTGTATTGTTGTCCAGAAATATAGTTGTCATCCAGATGCCAAAAGCTGAATAAGCAGATGGGAGGTATTCCACCCCATACACATCTTACCTTTAAAAAATTTCCTTCTTTTATTTTTTTCTTCTTTTTTTTTAATTTCGTTAAACTTTTTCATTCGAAAATAATTTCTTATATTATTTTTACATAATGTTATGAAAGGACGATATTTTTGTTTGAGATTTCTTTTAGGCATTTTTCATTTTTGTTGAAGTCACTAAATTTTTCAGTTTTAGTGAATTGAATGTGGAATGATTGTCTTTAAATATTAAATGGAAGTTAACATATGACTCATTATTACAGTGTTGGAAAGTTGACATAAAATGACACAAATGATCTGATCTAAATGAAATGTCACACGTCATAATGTCATTTCAGAGAGCAAATATTTGTCATTTAGAATTATATCAGAATTATTATACAAATTGCGGCATTTTGGTGTTAGTCAGGATTATATATTCCATGTGCCCATAACTATAGCTGCGGTCAACCCGTAGCATTTGTATTATCAAGAAACCGTTAGCACGCCAAATACGTACTTAACGCGGAAGTTGGACTTCAACATACAACTTGACCAATATCAGATATGAACAAACCTTATTGAGAGTTGATTGCTCTAAAAATGTGTGAAGCAACCGTTTAAGTTTGGAATATACATTACTATCAAACATTATGATAATAAAAACAGTAAAAAATGGGAATTTCAAGAATCATACAATTTCTTTAAAGAATATAAAAACTTTAAATTTGATATCATCAGATTACAAGTCCAAATTTCAAGATGAAACTGTATACCTCGACTCCATATGAACCCAATACTTCATTGACACAGCCAACTCCTCCTGATCGTATTATATTAAAAAAATTCAACACCTGCCATATAAACTTTTTAGTCATCTTCATCCACCCTTATAGCCTGAACAGAAAAAATCTAAAAAACGTAAAAAGAATTGACGTAAATGACAATTAAAAATGGCTTGTCATAAAAAAGAAAGGCAACTAGAACAAGAATAATTAATGAAAGAACACCAAGAACATAAAAAGAACCCAGTGTATATCCAACAAAAGAAAGAAGTGGACGCTGCCTGAAACTTGAACGTTAAGCTAAATGTCTTTAGCCAAATGTGAAAAAAATGAACAATGGAAAGCGCAATGGAAAGCACAAAAAGTTGTAGATAAAGCTGCACACACGATGTTAATTCCGCTATGCAATCTAGATACGAATTTCACCTCAACAAGAAAGATTTCAAATTTCTCTCATGCCAAGACATGTTCATCAAATGCTCTCACCTATGAGCGACAATGAAACTTCTGACAAATGTAAACATTCAAAATCAACAATCATTGACGAAAATGACATGCCTACCTCTGGGTCTAAGAGGATGAGTGATTACCATCTCCCATCTCCTCTCCATAAATAGACCACCTTTCATTATCCCTGATAGAACTGGTCATTCCTAAATAGTTCAAGGTTTATTATTTTAGGCGGGACGTTCTCACGCGTGAGGTTAGGTTTTAACTTTTAGAATGTTTTATTACTTTATTTTAGAGTGATTTCTACATGGTGCTGTACCTTCATTCTGTCATCATGTTAAAAATAAAAATAATCATTTTTAAGTTTCGAACAAAATGAAACTTATTTTTTTTTTTGATGTTTCAAATGAACTTTAGAAACTTTTTAAACTTTTCGTAATTTTTTATTTAAACTTTAGTAGTATAGTAAAGTTTTGACTTTTGAAACTTAACTTTTAAAAACTTTTTTATACAAATGAAGTTTCGAATTGAAAAAGTCATGTTGATAACTAGGCGATTGTTAATAATAATGAATTTTTATTTGAAATAATAATTAATCTTTAATGAATTGCCATTTTATTAACATTAAATGTTCATTAAAGATTTAATGATTTAATTAATTTATTTAATTTATTTCAATTAATGATTCTTTAACAAAAATAACAATTCTTTTTTAAAAAAAAATAATTTGATTAATAAATTAGGTAATGGTTATAGCACAAAATTGAGAATCTTAATTTTTGATAAAACGATAAATATGAAAATTTTTTGGTCAATAAAATAAGTATTTTTGTTCATTAATTTAAATAATATTATTTTTAATAATTTTATTAGTAAAATTTATGGTTCGGTCGGTGGTTCTGATAGAGTCATCCCCATCCCCAATTATTCCTATAAAAAAATTTATCCGTTATTTTAAAAATGAGCCTTTCACGGATCCATTCACAGAAAATGTAAATAATTCAATAAATTCCATGATATAAGGTTATTAATTCCAGAAATATGAACCTTTTATGGAAAAAAGATGGAATATAAAAAACGGATTGACTTATAAGTATCATTGATCAAAGCACTAGGATAAATTCGGAATTTTGCCAAAATCAAATAATGATGCAATATTTATTACTTGTGACACGTTACTTGTGAAATATTATTTTAAAATGTATAAAAATAATGTATATTTTTTCGTAAATCATGTAGGAATATTCAAGTATATAGTTTAATAGCGGTACGTAGTGTCGCATTAGACTATTATATAGTTTAAATCATATTAAAATCATGTCCATACATGTATACCAATAATTGGAATAAAATATTCAATTATTAAATAGTTCTACTAAATCAAGTGATTTTCTTTAGCAAGAATAAATTTAAGGATAGATTCTCTCATTTATTGTGAATATCCTGACATAAATATAAATTAGGCAATTAAATATAGTGCTTTACAGGCATTGTATTATCTTCTTAATATAAAGCTTAGTAAAGCATGAAATTAATTCTCAACTTCCTACCAACTTTATAATTTATAATTTTTAACTACATTTTATGATTTTATTCAAAAATGTGTTCGTATGGAGAAATCCCTTTGATAACTAATTTCAAGAATACTAAATACTTTATTGCAATAAAAAGTTCCCAATAATAAATTATGCATGATACCATATATAATTTTGATTTAATTAATTGACCGTCCACGGTTTGCTTGTAATTACTGTAATGTAAATTGTAATCAAATAATTCTTCACATTTTCAATAAACGGTTTGTACTTGGAAACTTTTATTTCCTCATGTTAACATTCTCACGAGATCTTTTTAAATTGCTATGCTACTAACTTTCATATATAAAACTTTGTCTAAATGAAAAAGTTTGTATAATATTCTTTCCTACAGCTGGCTACAGTACCACCTCTTTGCAAAATATATAACACTCCAAGTATTCTCATTACCACTAATTCAAACCAAATTTTGAAAATCTTAATATGTGATGACTTAATTATTTTGATAAAAGAATCTATTGAGATTTATTTCGAATTATAAATGAATTTAAAGGAGCAATATAACTCGAAAAGAAATTTCAGCCAAATAGATAGGTAACCCATTAACATTGCAATTATATTACTTTCTACAAACTGTTAATATAGAACTTGATTAAGAATTTTCTTATTAAAAGCGAAAAATCAAATGTTATTGTTGAATGGTTTCGGCTGACTATCATGTGTGGTTAACAAAGAAACGTTCGTGACCACAAAGTTTTCGTAGAAGAGTAGACGTAATATATTGTTCTTCAATAATTAAATAAATTGGGAACATTATTATTTAAACAATAAATTGAAAAACCACTTGATTGTTAATTTTTATATGCTATATTTTATGCATATACTGCACAACTAGATAATTTAAATTATTGTGGCTGTGATTTTTGTACAGCTTTCCGCAATTTCAGGCTTTGTCAATATTATGTGGCAAAGTTTTGAATGTGACCTTGATTGGAAAAATTAAATGTGTAGATTTTTTATTCGTTCAATTTGCTGTAAAAAAAAAAAAATATATTTAAATATAAATAAGTCTGAAGTTCATTGATTTTTGTCTTTCAAAAAATTATATATCATTAAATTAAAAACAGAGAAAATAATAATTATTATTAACCACTTAAATAATATCATAAAAAGTTTATAATTATGTATAATAATAACAATGGTTTTTGTACAATTTAACAAAAGACACTTTTATGTAGCCACTTACGAGAATCTACTAAAATTAAATTAAATTCAAATTAAATTTTTAGAGTCTATAAATATGACAAAAGTTTCTATTATTTTATCTTTAAATGAAAATAATATCAATCAAATTATTAATTATGTTGTTTATCCATCATCATCATGGTTTACAATCTTCCCAAGATATCTCATCAAAAATCAACTCCTTACAAAAAGGATACATTAAATGAAATTTTTATATAACATTACAGTAAACATAAGATACATTATTATCAATTGATTCTGTAGAATGGGAAAAATATGTATGATATAAGTATACAATAATTCGTTAACACGGAAATACCTACAGGATTTACAAATAAAGAAATGGTGTAGAATCATCCCTATAAGAGATTTATCTAATATTATAAAAATGTTGTCAATGTCAGCACAGCCAGGAGCAACTTTAATACTGACGGGAGCAACTTTTTATAGTAAGATTTACTAAATACCAGATCACCATCCATTCACCATAATGAATTTTACCAGGTCTTTGGTCCAAATTTTAATTTTAAAGACACTTGAAATTCAATCATAGATAGTTTAAATAATTTCTATGCATTAATACTTTTCATCAACCCAGATTTAGATCATTAGTTCTTCAAACACTTTCATTTAATTACCTAAAATCAAATTATTATATTATATGTTAGCCTATATATAATTAATATCAAAAGTTATAGAAGATGAATATATATGGATATAACCAATCTGCTTCTTGATTTAGCTTATAATGGATGGCATAAAATCAGGAGCAAAATCTGTAAAGACATTGAACACAGTATCTAGATAATTTTTTAGTTACCACAGTAATCCTAGTTTTGATGTAAATGCTATCTCTGTTAAAAACATACTGAAGAGATAAATGATGAATTGATTTTCAAGAAATTAAACTTTCATTTTTATTTTTATTGTTTTTGCCAATAACTCTCCTATTCTTTTCATAAGCCAATTTTTTTTTCGCCACTTTTATACGTTATTTTCTCCATTTTTTTCACTATGACCAGAGTTACCGTAAATAAACTCCAATGACTCTGGATATTTATACTATTCATTTTTGATTTTACTAAAAGAATTTATTGATGTAAGATGTATAGATCATTATATAAGATTTTGAAATGGAATTTGGAGGGAAATTTACCATTGATGAACAAGAATTAATGGCAAGTAATTAGCATATTTCTTGTAAATAAAAAATACAAGGAAATAGAAATTCAAGAAGATTTTGCAATTATAAATTTTGGAAATATTGAGACAAAACTGTAGTAATTATGCTGCCTAATATTATAAATTTTATTATAAATATTAAATATAGTGTTAATAATCATTAAAAATATTAAATAGTGTAATTGGACGATGATATTGGCAAAATCATATTAATAAGTGGAGAATATAAAAAAATTGACATAGAAGAAGGTTTTCATGTTATAAAAAAATTGATACTGACTGTAAGAATTTCGAAAAAATCAGCATGGTTAAAAAAGTTGAAAGACAGATTTAGTTATAGTTTCATCTGAAAATAATTTAACTAGAGCAGATAAAAATTGTTTAGAGAATTCCCGAGATTTTAATAGCTAAAAAATTAAGACATGAAAATCAACTCAAGCAGATCGGCTATATATAGAGTTAGAATCTCTTTATAATCTAACTCTGCCTTTATTCAAAAGGAAAAGGATGAGTTTCAGGCTTATTGAAAAGAAATAATTTAGTACAATTTTTTATTTCCCTAATTTTAACATTATTATACAATATTTGACAAAACTTTCAATGATGATGATTTCAAATTCTCTATAAACAAAAAATTGACAAATCTCATTTTCTATATTTCACTGGAGAAACCTTGTGCAGGATGAAATTACAGTATATATTGTTATATTTTTGGAAAATTTGATGGTTTTTGTCATCCAAGAAATTATAGCATTATTTGTTTCTATCACAATTTCTAAAAATAAGTAGAAATTTATAGTTAGTAATGCCTATGAAGACTTCAACTATCTGTTACATACATGAGTCCACCGAATGTCTAATGCAAGAATACACCGTAAAGGAAGTTATGGTGGTTGCATTAATGCAGTTTCTGTTGAAAGACTTTGGAGTTGTATGGGATTTTTACAAACAAATGTTACAATTAATTGTATATATATTAGTTACTATTCAATTTATGACTGATGAAGAAACTAAATATTTGATAGATCAAAGGATGTTTAGGAATGAAGTGTTTTGGGGTTTAAGTAGTGTAAATCAAATGGACTTTTGGAATAGTATCACAATAAAATCAACAAATGCTTTTGAACAACATTTATGACAATACAAATAAAAACAAAATGGAAAAATTTTGTAAAGGAACATACTGCAAATATACTAAATATATAAAATTATTAATTACTCTGGATTTCTTATTATCATTTTAATTCTAATGATATATAAGTATCTTAGCAGAACTGTAATCCATTATTCTTAAAGAACTGTAAACTTCACCACAAATTAAGGATTTATATTAGATATTATCAAATCATTGCCATCTTATTAATCAAAGTAGAAAAAATAATACAATAGTTATTTTTTAATCATTCATTTAGAAATCTATATCTGAAATGAACCAATCAATAATTACACCAAATGAATGATAAAATTAATAGAAATTAAATGAAAATACACTTGATCTTTTAATCGGAATAGCAACATTTGAAGAAGTAAGTCACATATTGGAATCTTTTTCATCATTAATATTATTAATTTATAGAAATTGCAAATTATGTATAAGTTTATTAAAAAAAGATGAATTCATTACCCAAATTAAACATATAAATCTTTATGATGATAATCCTACAATTACTTTACCAAACACCCTTACTACTTCTAAAATTTATATTCCTATTATTAAAATAATTTCAAATACTATCATTATCACAACTGATGATGACGAAATACCTGATGATTACTATCCAATTTCTATTGATGATGATACAGTAATATAGTCAATAATATTATTCAATTAAAACAACTAATCAAAGCTTTGAAATAAACTAAAAACTATGAAAAGAAAATACTAAAAGTCAATACACAAAAAGCTGGCAGGTTTTGCATATATATAAATGTTAATAATGATATAGGTTTATATCCTAATACTGATAAAAAACAAGCATTCATTAAATCAAACTTTAGAGATATCAATCAAAGGATTTCTTATCTGTTATATTTGAAATAGACTTAAAATCTTATTGATTCTAATGCTAAATGGACATTAATAATTTTTTTAACTCACAAGATATGAAAGATGACTAAAGCCATAAACAGCTATTATTTTCATATGTTAGACAACCCAACCCATCAAAGTAGAAGTTTTTGGAAAAATCTTGAACAGTTTGGAGCTTTCATTAGTTATGGTGATCTTCCATATACCAGTTCTGACACTGCCAGCTCTCATAATGTTAAACATCAGAATTGTATTAATGATTTACTTTTTCACCTACTTTCTAATGAAAAAATTTCTTCTTGGACTAATAATAAAATATCATATAAGGAAATTACTGAACATCTAATTAACTATTGACTGGATGCATATAAACTTCCCTTCACAATAGAATAAACTTTACCAAAATTAAAAAATTTGTTTACAGTATCATATGATCAATAACTGTAATCAAATACCAATCAACATGAAAGATAAAAAAATTTCTATTTTAAATAATCAATAAAAACAACTTAACTCAAAATTGGCTAGTACATCAAACAATAATGAAATAGAGTTTATTCCAGATTTATATAATAAGGAAGCCCATAGAAATACAAATGATCTATAAAGCATTCATCTCCAAAGATTCAAAAGTTTCTTTGTAAATGAAAAATATTTTGTAAAGTTACAAAAAAAAACACGTGTTATTCATTTTCTTTGCCATATTAAAGAAAAAAAGACATACATGAACAATATAATATACTTAAAGTATTTCTACAAATCAAATCTCAAACAATAACAGTACACAAAAGGAAATAATGGGACCTTGCGAAAATTGCAAAGCTATTCAGAATTGGTTGAAACATTAATACAGAAAATTATATTTGAAACTAAGATACTAATATCATTAGGGTAGTTGATATTAAACTCCTTATACAACACATAGTTAATCAAATAGGTAAAGCCATTATTTCATACAAAGAAATAATTAAAAAACCAAACAATCAATACTTTAATGCCAATCAACAACCTGGAAATAACAACACAGCATCTATATCACAATAAAAAATGGTTCAACACAAGGAAACTTTATTTTAAACAAGCTATCATTAAATTTTCTAATAATAAATCAACTACTTGATAGATATCCCGATAAAATGAAATTTTATATATTTTTAATTTGGTTTTGTGATATTTTTATATATAAATGTATACATTCATACAAACCAACATATTTTCTTCTACCAAAATTTCATATATCTATATTTTACCAAATGATTATATAGGAAATGATAATAAATTAGAAAAACCTTTTCTTTACCAAAATTATCTACACTTGCCCAAATCTTTCAAAGGCAAATTATTCTCAGACACAAAATTTTGGCATAAGAATTTGTTACATATTCTCCTGCTTTGCCCCAACATGAACTTAAAACATGAATGGAAAATTACAATACATTTAAAAGGGCAGTATGCACTTTTTTAGTTAAATTATGCAACATTTATGAAAAATACATCCATCAATTCAAAGATTGTGATACTCCATACAAGATAGATCTTAATAATCATAAATTATATACCAAGATCTTTATTCAAAAAGAAAGAACAAACCTAACACAAAATAAAGAACTTATAATAACTATATATAGTATAAGGAAAGTATCTCCAGTACATTCTTAAGGTATTATAAAAGCGGGCTGCTGATAATTTAAGCTGATTGTTGATTTGGGCAAATCGCAATTTAAATCTTCAGATAAGAATATAAGATCCACATGTACTAAACGTGAAAACATGTAAATTAGTAAATTTAACTCCAAAAGAGTGCTTTATACTCTGCAAGTAAGCTTATTAGAAAAATATATAAGGATGTAAATACCATAAAAAAGTTAAACTGGAAAAGACAATGATAAAATCAAGTTAAATAATTAGTTCAAGGCTCAAAGACTCATTACTTTTATATTATTAAGCTCAACCAAATTTCTCTGCAATGATACAAGATCTTACTGTTACTGCTCTTAATACAGCTATCAGAAATGTATCCTTAGAGCTAACACAACTTCCAAACATTCTGGCAGTTAATATCAACAATATAATCTAACTAAACTGTAATAATATCAAAAATACCAACTTTAGAGATATTCTTAAAAAAAATATTAAAAATATTCTTATTCTTATTCTTATTAACTAATCATGAGCGACTCCAAAAACTACTCTGGCCAAAATGGTGAATCCTATGTTTGATTTGTATTAATTGTATTACTTATCAATTCAATAATTCTAAAAAGGCCAGTATTAACTCATAATGGACAGAATCAAAAACAAAAAGGGTAAAGCTAATAGAATAGTTTTTTACATATATCACAATCCAACATCCAACACCCTCTAACAATAACAAATGCTACATAAAATTAAGAGAATAATTCAACAAAATCAAAAAATTATATAAAATACTATCTAAACAATATATAATTTTCAAATAGAATATTAAGAATAATTCTAATCAAGACTTCTTGATAGTTCTTGATAATTAAAAAAAATAAACCCTTTTTTTGCAGACCGAACATAGTGCATATGCAAATAAATAATACATTCATTATTCCCTTAAAAATGGCAAATACCCATGGGCTCTCATAAACAACTTGCTCATCCAGGATTCTAATACAAAACTAACCAAAGAAAGCAAAGAAAGTACCAAAGAAGAGGTAAGCCACCAAAGTCCAACCTTAGCGTTATTTATACATCGTCTGACAAAGATATCACTGTATTAGCTATGATATAATTTCAGAACTCAAATGGAAATTAAAAGAATTTGTAAAGTAGGAAATTGTATTACAATATTCTCCTTTAATTTCAAAAGGACAAAGTTGGGCTTATTATAAAATTAAAAAAGAAAATTATTCCCTCCAAAAAAACTTCTATCAACTCACCTTTTATCTTTCATCCTTTACACCTTCAACAATTTAAATAATATGAAATAATACTTTTAATTTAAAACAGCAGATTTAATTTTCCAGAAAAGAAAAATTTTAATTTCAGAATAATTTAAAGGGAAATTTTTATTTAGTTTATTTTACAGATAAAAGGAGCTCAATAATGTTAATAAAAAAGGTAGATAAATAAGTCAAAAATACATGTTTAAAACAAGATAAAATATCAGCATACTTGATAGATATAAGTTATATTGACATATTATGTCATACTGTATGATGCAACATTACTTTAATATAGAAAAAATTAATGGACGTATATTAATAGTTGATTTTTCTTTTAGAAATAACAAAAAATTACGTTTAATATTATTTTATAATTTAGCTAATCATAGGACTGGTGAAGAGATTAACAACAAGATTGATATGAATACACATGTGATTAAGCAGATTAAGAAAGCTAAATCTCAAAAAATGGAAATTATTTGTTGTGGTGATTTTAATTTACAATATCGAAGGTTTAAAAAACGACAAGATAATAAACAGTCTATACCAAAAATGTTAAAAATTTTTCAAAAACTTGAGGATCTTAATTTATGGGATGTTCATAAAGAAACTTATGATATGGATAATACAAAAGAAATAATGACTTATTGGTGCTTTATTTGATTATTGGAATGATCCTCCTACAGCACATCAAATTTTATTCAATTTCAGCCATATTTAAATAAGATTATAAAGAATTTTGTTGATGATATATATGAAATATTTACACAGTATTTTGGTATAATTTAATATTTCAATTGCAAATTATTTGGTAAGATAAATTTCTTTTGAAATATAATTTACTTTAGCATTTGGGTTTGCCTATTAATTATTTATTATATTAAACAAAAAATTCATTCATGTAATATTTTATCTATCTTGAAAGTAATTTTATTGGGCATCCCTATAGGATCATGTTATTTAATTTCCGCTTAATATTGTTAATGCATTACTCATTTACCAAATATCATTTACATAAGTTTAGCTTAATACTGTACAACAATTCAATTTGAAATGAAATATAAATGTACAATTATTAAAAATTGATCCGTTTCCTTTAAAAATATCCTGTAAAGTTTCAGTTTCATTTATTGTTAATTTGTTGGATTTGTTAGAAAATGGAATTTGGCTTTTCTTGATTGATTTTAGCTAATTAAATTAAGTTTAGTAAATAGAAATCAATAAAATAAATAAAATAAAATATTAATAAATTACCTTTAAAAACTTCGCGTGCATTGGTAAAAGTTGATTGAAGTTCAATCGGTGTTAGTGCTTGCTTATCTGGTGTTGAAAAATGTAAAAAGGGTTCTAGAACTTCTAAAATTCATATTGTATATTTAGTATATTTAGTAAGGATGAAAATCAATTTAAAAATTAAAAATAAAACTCACCCGAGCCTTCCATTTAATCATTATCTATAAGAATGTTTATTAAGTTGTTTAACTTCACATTCTGCATTTTCTCTTTAGTTCTTTCATAGCTAGTAAATCCTGAATTTGATTTATGCTAGGCGGGTAATTGCCATAACTTCATTGTCACTAGTATCAAGTTCTTTCAATATTTCTACTAAACTTTTTCAGGCGCCGTGATTGCTGATATTTCGATTGCCAATATCAATACCACATTCTATTACAATTTCATGTAAAAAATTTTTTAATCACTTTTTACCAACATGAAACTTTTGAAACCAATGATTATAAATAATATAATCTATAAATAAATTAATTAATTAACTAATAAATGCCATATTACTGAAAAAATAGCATAAAATGATAAAGTACATTGAACTCACCATCTTCAGCCACATATTCTCTTAAATAGAATTCTTTATCAGCATTACCTGGTCTTTTAGAAAAATATTTGTTATAAGTTTCCATTATCATTGGATGATATGGAATTCTTAATTTTTCATCATTAATGAGCCATTAATACCCCTTTGATTTGTTTTACTTTGAGGAATATTTACATCAAAACCCTGACCATTAGCTCTAAACTTGAAATGAGAATATTGTAACGAATAGTGCTCACCACCTCTAAGAGCTAAGAATAATGCATTTAAAAAAGACTTTTTTAACAATCCAGTGGGTATGTCAATGTTTAATGCTGGTGAATACAGTATTTTTTTACATTCTTCAACCACTCCTTGAACATTGGCCTTTCCTTGTTCTGCTACATGTTACATTTTACCATCTAATACATCATATAATATTGGAAATTAATTTTCTTGAAGTAAAATCCATTGATACTGTAATAGTAATGATAAATCATTTAAATGTCAGTTCAATGCATGTATAGCATTAAGTATAGATCTAGCCTTGTATTCTTCACCAGAATTAGTCTTCATAACTGTTATGAAACTACAGGTTTGACTTTCTAACTCCTTTCTATAAGTAATATCTATGCTTTTACCAGTAAATCCAGCTTTTTCACAAAAGTTTTCAAATTGGTGAACCCAATTTTCTGTGGGTTTATCTATATTTACTACTCTTGGCTTATTTTTGAAATAATTTATTTCATCTTCTGTAGGTAAATAAAACTTGAATAGAAAATACTGTATTAGCAAATTAATATAACAATATTTTGGTAGTAATAATAACATACTTTATCATTATTTATTTTATGTTGAAAGAAGAAAAATGGGTATATAAAAAATGTATATAAAAAAGAACGTGTAAAAGAAAAACGCGGAAAGAAAAAAGATGAGTGGATTTAAAAGAAAGCTTAAATAAACTTTCAAAACATGATCTGCTAAAAGTTGATTTGACCATCAACATTATTTGTGACACGTAGTGGTACAATAACGGCCAATCATTTGACGTCGATGGTCATATTGAATACTTCTTAGTTCTTACCCAATAACTATATAATATAATATAGTGTATATTTTCGTATATTTTATAAAAGTACAATAATAAAGCAAAATTCTTTAGAACTTGACAAATTAAAAATTATATGAAACTTTTCTATAAGTTAAAAAACTCTATAAGTAAATATAGAAAATACATTTCGGCCAATTTGTTCGTCATTTATTTAGTTAGTGATCTGCATTTATAATAAAAATCAACTATTATAGATTAAATATCAGTTTCCTATAATATCATTATTTATGAATTTAAGAGAATATTTTTTAATTGATTTAGAAATTTTTGAGCTTAATAAAATTCTAATTATTTTAATGTCATCTGCATATAAAATGTATTAAAATATTTTAATTTCATTTATATTGTTTGTATGATAATTTATATTTATTTAAATTACAAACTAAGAAACGTGTAAATATTTACTACTCTAGACTTAATGTTTAAATAATTTTAAATATAAATATAAGAATAAAGAAAGAAAAAATACATATTTGATAATTGGATAAGCTATAAAAGAAAGAATTTATTTAAATTACAAACTAAGAAATTTGTAAATATTTTACTACTCTAGACTTAGTGTCTAAAAAGAATGAAACAAAAAACAATTTTTATTGAATGCATAATATCAAATTTCACTTAAAAGAATATAGATTTTTTAAAACACACAAATAATCAGTTAATTTTTATCTGTTTTAATATCTAAAAAATTAAATAAAAAAAATTAATTACACGTAAATAATTTGCAAATTACCTTTTTTGTATATATTACATTCCCAATGACCTCATATATTTATCATTCAAATCTTCACTTATTAACATTTACTGTGAATCTTCACTTTCAAGAATTTTATTCAATTCTTTACTAGTAAAATTATGAAAACGACTTTTATAATATGCTTGTGGATGAGATTTAGTAGTAAGATTATTATGCCCAATTGGTGCACTTATAAATTCCATAACATTGCATTTTAATTCAGCATCAATATCTTCAGCTTTCTTTCTATAAGGAAGAAAAATCCACTTGATAATAATATTTAAAACTTCTTTAGAAGATGGCCTTTTTAATGGATCTTCATTCCAACACTTATTCATCAAATCTACATAACATTGGGGAGTATTTTCAATAATTTCAGGACGTTTCCCTTTACAAATACTTAAACTAATTTGAAGATCATGTGCTCTATTATTAAATGGTGGTACTCCGGATGTAAATTCCTACATAATCATAGAAAAACTATATATATCACTAGCTGGAGTATAAGAATTGCCTTTTAAAACTTCAGGTGCCATAAATGGTATAACACCATAAATATCATTTTTTTTCAAAGATGATTTTACAGGTTGACATAGTCTAAAATCACAAATATAAATTTTCTCCTTATTATCATCATTATGATTTAAAATATTGCCATCATGAAAATCACAATGAATAAGATTTTGATTATGTATTGTATTAAGCCCAGAAATAATTTCATGCAACATATATAATTTTTGTTTCCAATCATTTTTGATTATTTTTGGTAAATTTTCTCTCAAATTACCTTTGTTTGCATAATCCATTACAGCCATATAATTATCTGGACTTTTTGTAAATCCATAAAAAGAAATAATATCATATGAATCTAAACAACTTTCATGATATTTCCACTACAAAATAATAATAATATGTTGGTATAAATAAATCAATAAATTATAATTTAAATTAAAAAATAAGTGTTATACTATCATACTTCATTTAAAAATTCATTTAAATTTTCATTAAAATTATTGCGACATTTAAGAATTACTTCTCTGTCTCCATCATTATTTAACCAAATAGCTTTGTATATAGTACTATATTCTCCCTCATTAAGATATTCAACATTTCTAAAGTTATTATAGGAAATCCACTTTAATTTTTTTTCAATAATAAATTCATCTATAATTTTATTTCCACTTCTTCCAAATCTATAAATTTAAATAATTAAAATTAAAGTTTATTTATATTTAAATTTTATATAGAATTTAAAATTAAAAAAATAACTAATATTAATACTTACTCTAAATTTAAGTAGGATTTAATAAATATTACCTTTTAGTTTTTGTATAATATATATATACACAAAATAACCTATAATTAATAACTTACCAACTAAAATAACAGATGTTTTTTAAATAAAGAATTCAGGTAACTATAGCTGAAATGAATATTATATAAATATACAACAATAAAAATAATTAATAACTTACATGCTGTAATATTAAATTTATATTCTATAATAAATTACCAAATTAATTTTTTAAATAAAAAAAAATTCAATTAGTTTGAATTATGTAAATATTATGTAAATAATTAACATATATAACTTACGTTCTAAATAAATTACCAAATTAATTTTTTAAATAAAAAATTTAATTAGTTTGAATTATATGTAATTATGTAAATATGTGTAATAATAGAATTAAAGAAATAACTTATAACTTACGTTCTAAAATACACCGAATAATTTTTGAAATGAAGAATTTAGTTAGTTTAAATTATATAATATTAGAATTAAATAAATAACTTATAACTCACGGCGGTCTAAAGTAAATTACCAAATAATTTTTTAAATAAAAAATTTAATTAGTTTAAATTATATGCAAATATTATATAAATATGTAATAATAAAATTAAATAACTTATAACTTACGTTCTAAAATAAATTACCAAATATTTTTTAAATAAAGAATTTAGTTAGTCAATTATATGTAAATGTTATAACAGAATTAAATAAATAGCTTATAATTTACCAGCTAAAATAAATTACCAAACGGGAAGAATTAATTTTTTTTAAAATAAAGAGTTTGGTTAGTTTAAATTATACGTGAATAGTTTATATAAGTATGTAATGAGTAAATTTATCATCTCCCATAGCGATCTCGTCTGGGCAAATTACGTAATACAAGCCAAATTAATAATGCAAGTGATATTTCGGGACGCAAATAGATATTTACAATGTTCCAGAATAGAGGGGTGTGACGCAGGTAACAAAAAGGTAGCACGTGCGACGAATAAATTATTTTACATGTAATAATAGATTAAATAAATAACTTTTAACTTAGTTGTATCATGATGATCGTGGGATATATAAAGTTTGCTTAGTAATCAAAATGAAACACGGATCCGGTTTTCCTCAGCTTTATATGGCAACAAAAAGTAGGCTTATAATAAATTACATCCTAAAATAAATCATCAAATAGTTAGTTATATGTGGCTAAATATGTAATAGTAAAATCAAATAAATAACTTATAACTTACCAGCTAAAATAAATTACCAAATAATTTTTTAAACAAAAAGTTTTGTCATATTATATAAATATTTTTTTAAATAAAGAATTTAGTTACATGTAACACATAAATATATACTAATAATAGAATTAAATAAATAAGAATATAGTTAGTTTAAATTATTAAATTATATAAATATATAATAATAAAAATAAATGACTTACAATCTATATTATTAAATAATTTTTTGAATAAAGAATTTATTTAGTTTAAATTATACGTAAATATTATATAAATATGTAATAATAGAATCAATTATATAACTTATAGCTTACCAACTAAAAGGAATCACCAAATAATTTTTATTTAAAGAATATAGTTAGTTTCAATTATACAAATAATAGGAATATAGATGACATATAACTTACACCCTGTAGTATTATTAATTTTAATTAGTTAGATGTAAAGTATATAATGTAAATTAAATATAATATATCACTTACAATCTAATCATTTAAATAAAGAGTATAATTAGTAAAATTATATAAAATATTAAACGAGTATATATTATTATTTTTAAATATTGTAACTTACCATCTGTAATATAATTTATTATTGAATAGTTATTTAAGTAAAGAATTTAGTTATTAAATATTATGTAAAATAAAGTAAAGGATAATGATTTAAATAACTGATAACTTACTAACTATAGTATTATTAATTATTAAATGAATTATTTAGTTATAGGAATATAACAAAAATGAGATACTTTTATTATTCAATTATAAGATAACGGACTGATAACCTATTAACTTACGAGCTAAATTATTTAAATCAATGTTAATATTACATTATTATATAAATTATAATAATATTTAAATTATTTGCAAATAATTCTTATTTTAGTTAAATAAATATTTATATATTATATTTACCTTCAGATTCCTTGGTGCCACTTGAAACTTATTGCAATTTGATTGATTTGATTAAAAAATTTTAGAATAATTCAAATTTATATTAAATATTCATGTTATATGCTTTTACCTCTGTCGTTATTATGAGTCATTGCTATATAATTATACCAAAACTCTTTTTTAACTGAAAAAGATAATGTAAATATTTGTTCTTCAATTCTTCAATTAAACGCCTTGGGTATATATTGTTGATCATGTATGACAAATGCGTGCCAAGCCTCATTGTAGCGCAGCAAAACTAAGACTCAGCCACAAATCATACTACACTTCTGATTGGTTGACCATTTGCACCTGATTTAATCACAAAAATTTAAACGCGGTTTATAATTCTCCCATTTTTACGCAGTAAATTTTAAGTCTTTCGCCCAAGGATTCTTTGATCCGCCTTAGGTTGAATAGATTAAAGGACTTGGGACTTGGGATTAGAGTGTGTCAAAATACCAACCTATATTAGTTAATTTTGAGTTTCCTTTGTCACATGTAATGAAAAAAGTTTTTTTACTTAATTTTTTGAACTTTAATGGTGTAAAAAAAAAATATTGAGATATTATTAATATTGCTAACAAAGTTGATTTACCAAAAAGAAAGAAGCTGAAAATTTTTTTATCTATGATAGATAGTTAATATGTTAGGAGTGACAGACAAAACTTTAACTGTTAAGTCAAGTCAACGTCTGCGTCACATTGCCACGTGACTGTTGTAGACTTTTTTAAAAAAAAAATTTAAATTTTTTTTTTTATGATACTAAACTCTTGATGTGAAATGCCTTGGATTTAAACTTTTGACATGATTTACTTTTATATTATTGGACTTGATATACATATACTTGTGTGTTTCAACTTTCAAGTTTTAATTTTTTTTATGTACTATCATAACGAGAAAATAGAAATATCAGTTAACTTAGCCACTAATCTTCCTCTTACTTCATTATAAACAAATATAAATGCTAATAGAGAAAATGGTGATAATAATGTGGATTTAATTTAGTTAATAATGGTTTGAATAGATTAGAAGAATAGATAAGTAAAAATGTTAAGTTAAAGAGTAGGAAATGAAATTTATTTTTTTTTAATACATAAAATTAAATAACAATTTTTGAACTTGTTAAATATAATATTTATATTTTGATACATCAAGCCGTATGAATTTACGTCAACAACATAGCACAACAAGGCGCAACCAACACCTCTACTGTAGTTATTTTGCATTCTAATCCAGTATAAATCCGCAAAATTCACATTGCTTATATATATCGAATTTATTATCTGGATTTGAATCCGAACACTTTTTTTTCACTTGAATGCAAAATGAACCAAAGTATATTTATAGTTAAAAAATAATGTTCGCCCAAATTCAAATCATTGGAAAAAATGAATAAATTGACATTATAACACTAGAAAAAAATAGAACGAAGGATGAGAGAGAAGGGAAAAGAGGAAATGGAAAGGACGAGAGAGGGAAAATGAAGGGGAATAAAGCGAGTGGAAAGGATAAGGGGATGAGAAAAAGGGAAAGGAATGAAGAGAGGGGGAAAGTGCGAGGGAAAGGGAAAAAGGAAAGGAAAGAACGAAAGAGAAGAAAAGAGAAGGGAATAGAGTACTAATGGAGCGAGGGGATGAGATGACGAGAGAGAGGGAAAGAAAGAGAGGAGGAAAAGTGGAATAGAACGAGGGAAAAGGATGAGGAGACGAGAGAGAGGGAAAAGTGCGAGGGAAGGGAGGATGAATAAGAAGGAAAGGGAAGCGAGGGAAAAGAATGGGGGAAAAAGAATGGGAAAAGGGAAAGGAAAGGACGAGAGTGGGAAAGGGAAAGGGAAAAGAATGAGGGAAAGGAAGAGAGGGAGAAATGGAAGAGGAAAGAGCGAGGGAAAATAAACATATACCACACATACCCACACCACCCACATACATACCTAAAATAAGATGTAAATAAATGTAAAGAAAAGAAACCCTAATAAAGAAAACCTAAAGAAAAAAGAGGACAGGAGAAGAGTCCTAATAAAGAGAAACCTAATCGGTATTACCGGGATTAATGTCTAGTTGATAAAGTTTACGTATTTTTCGTAATACTTGAAGGTTTTTTTTTTAAAATTTAATAGTAACGCATTTATTAATTATGATTAATCAAAAATAATACACAATTATACAAACACCTAGAAATAATATAAATAAATTATATTACCCTCTATTGTGTAAAAGCATTACTAATCTAAAAATATTTTATAAATTTTTTTCTAATTTTTTTTTATATTTTCCTATGTTTTCTAAATTTTCGAATTTTCTAAAATCATAAACTAAAAACAACATTGGCAGAAAAATAAATCAAATGTAAAAATTCCTATTATAATCTAAAAAAAAAAACAAATTGAGATAAAAAAAAACAATAAAACAAAAACAATATAAATATAAATTATTAAGAAATAAAAAATCTTAAATCTACGCCCTTGACGGAAATGAATCCAAAAATCGGTCGAAATTCCTTATCGTCCGCGTGTTATCTTCAACCAAATCCCAGCGCAAATCCAAAAACCTTAATCTTAACTTTGTTTCATTAATAAGGACAAATTTGTTTATTCGCTATCGGAATCTTCTCTTCGTCCTTGCGTTGCCACAACACGTTTTTTGTTTTCGTTAAATTTGTCTTTCTCTGTACTCGATAATACTTGAAGGTTTTTTTACCAGTACCAGCTATAACGAAGTACATATAGCTAAGACATTCAAACAAGTTTTAATCACAAACTTCGTGATGTTTTTATCGAATGTTGATAAAATTTAAAAAAATATCAAGTAATATCATAAATACCTCTTGAAACACCCAGATTTATAAAAAAAATAATATATATTATTGCCTGAGATCAACATCATCGTTTTGATGACCAAAATTTCTTTGCTCCAATTTTCTCTTCATATATTCAGGTATATGAATTTCGACCCAAACTTAGTTCTATCACAATCATTTACATTGAGAAAAGGTGACGAGTATGGTTTCGAAGCTTTCCTTTAGGGTTTTTTGTAGTAGAATATGCATAAGTTTATACAAATGGATATTATATAGTTCTCATTAAGATAACAACGTATAGTCCGAACCCGAAATATCAATTACCATTATTGCTGAATGTTCTAATTTTGCATCCTCATTCCTAGTTGGCCTTTTGCAAGGGGTTTTTGTTAATAGAAATAACGTATCTCATATAACTAATAATTTAAACCCAGAATTTGCTCATTTTCAAGGCGGTAATCTTGCGGTTAACATAAGTAATGTAATCAGTAACAATGATAAATTGAAACTTGAGTATAAAAGTTATAATTTACTATACTAGTAAACGCGAATTTGCCGCTGTAACTTTTGTACATTCGATACAATAGCGGTAGAAGGGAAGCAATAAAGATTATAATATACAACAGGGGACATCCTTATATTATCACGCTATTGCCGATCATTTCAATTATTTATTCGATATTATCTCATGAAGAAAATACGATTATTGGGCTATTTTTATTGCAAATTGTATAAAACCAAAATAATTTTTATTTAACTTTGTTCATGTAAAATTGATTGAGAAATGATGTTTTGAAAATTTATATTTATTACATAAATTATAACAATACAATTGCAAGTATTTATTTAATGATAACTTCTCGGTTATTAAAAATTATTCATGGTTATTTTAGTCATTAATTCTTGAATACCTAATTAACTGTTAATATATTGTAAAAGTTTCAAATTTCGCCCGAAGCTTTAAAGTATTAGAAAATGGTCGACATACAATCATACATATTAATTATTGAAAATTTTCGCCTAAAGCTAACTTTGGAACTACATTTTATTTTGCCACAAAATTTTTATACCAAAATATTAATATATGAAACTACTAAATAAAATAATTTAAAATTATTTTTTAGAATATTTATGGCCTGAAATAAAGTTTCAAAATTAGTGTGATATCACATATGATCGGTAAATGATCGACATGTGATATAAGGTACTGTATGTCTCCTTAACCTAACCTAAGTGTAGACCTTAAACCTAAACTGGGGTGTACGATAAGATTTGGTATGATTCATAATCATCTTATTATATGTATGTTCTAGTTCCGTTTGCTCTGTACGCATTTGAGTTTAAATTTCGTCTTGAAAGGTATGTCACTTTCTTTTTTAATTTATTAATTTATTATTTTATTTTTATTTTATTTTACAGTTGAAGTAATTTTTTAAATATAGAATATACTGAAATATTTTTTATTGAAAACTTAGGATAAAAAAGCGAATATATTATTAGTGTTAAGCTTAAAGGTCCCAAAAGCCTTTACATAAATTCTTTAGTCATGTTTTATTAGTAAAAGACATAAAATATATAAATTTTATATATTTAGTTCAATAATATGGTCTATTTATCTTTTAATAATAAATAATATATTTATAACAAATTTTATAAATGAAATAAAAATTGCAAGAATTATAGTTATTTTAGATAAATATTTCTTATTTCTTTGCTCATTTTCTTAAAAACACTAATACAATAATTTTTTTATATAAGATAAATATTTCTTCGCGCGAAAAACAACACGAAAATTTTTCTAAGATAAACACAAAACGAAACTTGACCAATGAAATTCATCAAATTTTAATAGTACACCCCAGTTTAGGTTTAAGGTCTACACCCCACAACCCCACATTAGGTTAAGGATGCTCATGTCCACCCTGTTATAATATACTGCGTTATCGATACCTGATGCTTATTATAATTATGAGTTGTTAAAAGTGAATAAAAAAAATTACTCATGCATACATACAAATCGATTTTCTTAGTCAAAAAAAACGTGGTACAGAAATATTATAAATTTTTTTTTAAAAAAAAAAATTAGTAACGCATTTTATTAATTATTTAAATCTTAATAGATTACATAATTTTTTTAAAATACTTACTATTACTTAGAGGTATCAATAATAACCCTATAACTAACCAATCTATCTATAACAATACTATAGACTAAATTAAAATAGAATATGTAATTTTTTTTTTTTTTTTCATTGAGCCAATCGAGGATTTTATTGATATTGATGTAATGGTATGAAAGTGTAACTTGATTATACATGCATATTCAGTACAAAAATACTTACTACAAAAATACTACTAAGTTACGAAAGCTAGCTAATAGAGTCACTAAAACCCAGAAGCCCGCCTTCTCAAATCAAACGGATTATATAAAAAAGGATAAAACTCACCCAGAAAAAGGCGAACAGGAAAGAAGACTATAACTAAAGGAATGGAAACAAATAAAATTTGTATCAATTAAAAATTTACCGTATTCTAAATAAAATTGGAAAATATCTAAATACAATTCATTAAAAAAAATTAAAAATTATATCTAAAACTTCCTATACTAATTATCGTTAACTAAACATGTAATTTCAAAAAAAAAATTTTTGTAACCCTAAAAAATTCTCCAACAAGGTCATAATCCCATCCAACCCGTATAAGACCTTTGGTTATTAATCTTTCCATAGGCCAAACGTAAAATAGAATATGTAATAAATACTATTCCGTTTTCTAACTAATAACTAAACACGTGCCAAGTCGCCCCAATAGACCTATTATCAATTATGCTATTCATCATTTTCTGTTCGGTTACTAATTTTAATAAATTTTTATCGTGTCTTTGCCAATTCCTTTTTTCTTTTCTAAATTGATTACTTCCTCGCACCTTTTTGTACAAATTTGTTTTTCAATTCCTCGTAACAATGGACCCATAAGCTGAAAATCATCCTTATCATTAGTGATTTTGTTAAGTCTATTATTGTACACACCTCTTAATAATTCCCACTCTCTTGTTTTACCCAATAAAATTGATGATTGATCAAATAATATACTCGAAAACGCAATATTTATATTTCGCACCATTGCTGCTTGATCTATATCGCCCTTTTCTAACATCTTTTCTTCGTAAGATACCATTGCGCTCAAAATTACCTCTCTAATCTTAAATCCATTAGCTTCACATATCCAAATATGGATCCCAATCTTCGACTTCTTTTTCGCAACGTATACATATATCGTTATCGATCATATTTACCTCTCTTTGATACAATATAGTATAAGTCGGTAGTGCCTTCAGAATATTTTTAATTTTGTAAGCACGTTCATAAGAATCATGAATTAGATTGGAATAAGTCATTACATTTTGTTAGCAATTTAAATAAGTACTCTAAACGACAAACAAGCGATCATAAGTGAAATTATAATAAAATAAACCTTCAATTAGTTCACTATTTAAAATTTCATTCTTGTATTTAACCATAGTTTGTAGTTTGGCCCAATCCCTAAACTCAATGATTTGTTCCAATACAAATTAAATTCGTTTATTAACAAACCATCCATCATAATAGAACAATCAGGAAGTCTTTCTATTGTTGAATTATTCATTGATTTCATATAGTTCGCTAATTGAGCACTGACTATGTTAGCTTTTGTATATTCAAACTGGTTAAAAACCTTCAAAGTAATATTCATTTTTTCCAACCAGTCTTCTAACCAAGTCAATTCCACAAAGTACCGTGCATCTAATCTTTTTCTTTTACTTGCCAAATTTATAAAATTAAAATCAAGGATTCTACTTTTCCGACATTTTAACATATAGATTATTGTTAATATCCAGCAGCAACAGAGCCATTATTAAACCATGTAATATAGTGCTAGTTGTATCCTTTAAAGTTATAATCAGGCTCACTTTGATTTCGCCGTTCTCAACATCTAAATCATCTCTTATTATCCATGGATCCGATCTGACAGGTCAGATGACAGATTCATCCGCGGATGAAACAGATGATCTGAATCATCCGAACCTGGGTTAATCGCAGAAATTCCGTTCGGTACTGCGGATTTTGAAGCCTAATTCCACCGAAAAATAATAATGATTTTTAATTAAGAATTTTTCTAACGGGTGGTGACTGAAATTATGACGATCGACCAGCATTAAAAAAATATAGTGCCAGTAAAAATTGATAATTCTGGCCAACGGTGATGATCACCCGGTGATTTGAAGTAAAAAACTTTAATTAAATATAATTTATAAATTTGTTATTAATGGAAAACAATTCTTTTTGTTATTACATAAAAAAAAAAATCGCTCTAATTCATTTTATTGAAAAAACTGGATCGGCAGGTTAATTTTTTTTTTCTTTTTATAATGCAAAAAATATTCTATTAGATACAAATAACATTCACCTTAGTTTATCATTTTAATTGAGTCTGGCAAATATCTACAAGCCTAACCCATAAAAAACAAAAATAGAATGACTTAATTAAAAAAAACACAAAACCATACCATCTCCAAAGTCATTACATATAAAAAAAATAAACCTAAAAAGTTTTTTTTCAAAAAGTTAATTCTGACGGATGAAAACAGATCATCCGGTCAGATGATCTGTCATCCGTCATCTGACCTATGGCAAGCCGAGCTGGACTAAACTATCAGGCATTGGGCGGGTGAAAAATCAAGCATGGATTGACAAAATGTTACACCGTGCCTGACATTTTACCTGTTCATGCTTGATATTCATCTGTCCGTGCTTGATATTTATCTGTACGTGTTTGATATTTTTATCTGTTCATGCTTGATGTTTATCTATCACGTGCTTGATATTTTTATCTGTTCATGCTTGATGTTTATCTGTTCATGCTTGATGTTTATCTGTACGTGCTTGATGTTTTATCTGTACGTGCTTGATGTTTTATCTGTACCGTGCTTGATGTTTATCTGTACGTGCTTGATATTTATCTGTACGTGCTTGATATTTATCTGTACGTGCTTGATGGTTTTATCTGTACGTGCTTGATGGTTTTATCCGACCATGCTTGACATTTTTATCCGTCCGTGCTTTATGTTTTTATCTATCTGTGCTTGATATTTTTGTCCGTCTGTGCTTGATGTTTTTGTCCAACTGTGTTTGATTTAATCCAACTATACTCGATAATTTTATCTTTGTCAAAAATTAGTTTCTTTGTCAGCACAGGGTTGATATTTTGTTGGTCACATGTTTTTAAGTTTAGCGTAGTTTTAAAAAAAATTTTTTTTTTTTGGCTTTTTTTTATAAACAAATTTTGTAGAGAATTTTTATTTTTAATATAGGCAAAGGCTTTGTTTGGTAGAATTTCTTTGGGAATTTTTAATAAGATTTTTTTTGATAAAAAATTTCGTTAGAAAATTTTTTTCATTGATAGGGACATTTCTGAGTTTTTTTTTTTTTGATGATAATTTCGTTAAAAACTTTTATTTGATAGAAATTTTATTGGAGAATTTTTTTTTAATAAGATTTTTTTTTGACATATACTTAATTTGTTGGAACAATTTTTTTTAACAGGAGAGATTTTTTTTTTTTGATAGAGAATTAATTGAAAATTTTTTTTTTTTTGTAGAAAATTATTTGAAGAATTTTTTTAATAGGGAAGATTTTTTTTTTGATAGATAATTTCGTTACTAGAAAATTTTTTTAACTAGTGAGATTTTTTTTGATAGAGAATTTCGTTAAGAATTTTTTTTTAATAGGACTGAGGGAGTTTTCCTTGATAAAGAATTCTTTTGGAATTTTTTTTAATAAGTGAAAGTATTTTTGACGGAGAATTTTATTAGAGAATTTTTTTTTTTTTGATAGAAATTTCATCATAAAATTTTTTTTTTAATGGGTAAGATTTTTTTTTTTTTGATAGATCATTTCGTTAATAATTTTTTTAACAGGAGATTTTTTTTTTGATAGAAAATTTCGGTAAAGAATTTTTTTTTTTAATAGGAGGGAAGTTTTTTTTTGATAGAAATTCTTTTGAGAACTTTTTTTAATAGGTAAAGAATCTTTGAATTTTTTTTTAATAGGGAAAATGTATTTTTTGATGGAAGATTTTCGTTAGAAATTTTTCTTAATCAGGGATATTTTTTTTGATTGAGAATTTCATTAGAGAATTGTTGGTTGAAAAGTTTTTTTATTTTTTTGATGGAGAATTTTGTTAGAAGTCTCAATAGAAAATTTTATTGAAAATAGTTTTTTTTTAATAAGGGTATTGAGAATTTTGGCTTGAAATTTTTTATTTAATAAAGAATTTCATTAGGAATCTTTTTTTTTTATAAAAAATTGATTGAAAATTTATTGGAAATTTTTTATTAAATTTTACAATTTTAATAAATTTTTACTCCTCTTCGTCATCCCATAACTTCTTTTAATCTTCCATCGCTCCTTTTCGTCTCCCATCACTCCTTTTCGTCTCCCATTGCTTCTTTTCGTCTCCCATCACGCCTCTTCGTCTCCTATCACTCCTTTTCGTCTCCCATCACTCTTTTTTGTCTCCCATCGCTCCCTTTCGTCTCCTATCACTCCTCTTAATCTTCCCATCACTTCTTTTCGTCTCCTATTACTCCTTTTCGTCTCCCATCACTCCTCTTAATCTTCCCATCACTTCTTTTCGTCTCCCATCACTCCTCTTAATCTTCCCATCACTTCTTTTTGTCTCCCATCACTCCTTTTTATCTCTCATCATGTCCTATTTCTCCTTTTTGTTTCCTATCACTTCTCATTACTCTTTTTTATTCCCTTTCATCTTCTATTACTTTCCATTACTCCATTGTTATTTTATTTTTTTATTAGCATCTTTTTCCTTGATCATTGTAATTTACTTATCTTTTTTATTTCTTGTTATTGTTTCTTTTATTTGTACACTTCAATAAAAATAAATATGGTGATTTTTTTCTTTAAAACTTAAATTTTAATATTTGTAAATAAAATTTAATTAAATAAGATATTTTGAATAAATATATTTGCAAAAAAATTTTTTTAAAAAATATCTTTTTAATAATAACCGATCAAAAATTAGATAGTACATATATATTTGAAAAAAAAAACCCAGGCGATGATCGCCCAGGCAATCCCAATTTTTATTTATATATTAAAAGTATTTAAAATAGTAGATTTTCAAAAATGTTTCCAATTAATGATAAAAAGAAGAAACACTTCAAACAAATTTCTGCTATATACTTTTCTTAAAGTTAACATTATTAACTTTTTAATTTATGTCGGCTCATGCGAAGCTTTACTAGTATATAAAATTTGCTTAATTTACTATGCTATTAAGGATTCTATCATAGTTTTTTTTTAATTTTATCTTAATTTTATTAATGTAATTTAGTAATTTTTTAATTTTATAAAAAAAGATCTCTAATGAAATTCTTTATTAAAAAAAAAAATTTCAAGCCAAAATTCTCGATACCCTTATTAAAAAAAAAACTATTTTCTAACAAAATTCTCCATCAAAAAAATAAAAAAACTTTTCAACCAACAATTCTCTAATGAAATTCTCAATCAAAAAAAATATCCCTGATTAAGAAAAATTTCTAACGAAAATCTTCCATCAAAAAATACATTTTCCCTATTAAAAAAAAAATTCAAAGATTCTTTACCTATTAAAAAAAGTTCTCAAAAGAATTTCTATCAAAAAAAAACTTCCCTCCTATTAAAAAAAAAAATTCTTTACCGAAATTTTCTATCAAAAAAAAAAATCTCCTGTTAAAAAAATTATTAACGAAATGATCTATCAAAAAAAAAAAAAATCTTACCCATTAAAAAAAAAATTCTATGATGAAATTTCTATCAAAAAATACTTTCACTTATTAAAAAAAATTCCCAAAAGAATTCTTTATCAAGGAAAACTCCCTCCTATTAAAAAAAATTCTTAACGAAATTCTCTATCAAAAAAAAATCTCACTTGTTAAAAAAATTTTCTAGTAACGAAATTATCTATCAAAAAAAAAATCTTCCCTATTAAAAAAATTCTTCAAATAATTTTCTGCAAAAAAAAAAAATTCTCAATTAATTCTTTATCAAAAAAAAAAATCTCTCCTATCAAAAAAAATTGTTAAGTACATATCAAAAAAAAATCTTATCAAAAAAAAAATTCTCCAATAAAATTTCTATCAAATAAAAGTTTTTAACGAAATTATCATCAAAAAAAAAACTCAGAAATGTTCCTATCAATGAAAAAAATTTTCTAACGAAATTTTTTATCAAAAAAAATCTTATTAAAAATTCCCAAAGAAATTCTACCAAACAAAGCCTTTGCCTATATTAAAAATAAAAATTCTCTACAAAATTTGTTTATAAAAAAAAGCCAATAAAAAAAAAAATTTTTTTTAAAACTACGCTAAACTTAAAACATGTGACCAACAAAATATCAACCCTGTGCTGACAAAGAAACTAATTTTTGACAAAGATAAAATTATTGAGCATAGTTGGATTAAATCAAATACAGTTGGACAAAAACATCAAGCACAGACGGACAAAAATATCAGGCACAAATGGATAAAAACATAAAGCACGGACGGATAAAAATGTCAAGCATGGTCAAATAAAAACATCAAGCACGTACAGATAAAACCATCAAGCACGTACAGATAAATATCAAGCACGTACAGATAAACATCAAACACGTACAGATAAAACATCAAGCACGTACAGATAAAACATCAAGCACGTACAGATAAACATCAAGCATGAACAGATAAAAATATCAAGCACGTGATAGATAAACATCAAGCATGAACAGATAAAAATATCAAGCACGTACAGATAAATATCAAGCATGGGACAGATGAAAATCAAGCATAAACAGGTAAAATGTCAGACACGGGGTGACATTTTGTCAAGCCATGCTTGATATTTTATCGCACAATGTCTGATAATTATGTCCAACTCGGCTTGCCATACTGACCAGATCTGAAATCTGGTCGGATCGTCGGATGACAGATGATCCTATGATCGTAACCAATTTGTCTATATTATCAATTCTCGAATTGTATTCTACATCTATTTTTTCTTCAATCATCATTTTATTTACTACCTCGTTCTTCATTTTAATATTTCTTAACGTTCAAAAGGTACAGTATATTATGCAGTATATCGTCCTGAATGCTTTTCTTCCTAATATCTCTTTCACAACCCTTAAACTTGATAAGTCCGGATGATTATATGAAAAATTTTTTGTTATACCAAATTTTACTAATTAAATGTGGTATAACATTTAACGAAGTACAGTGGTGTGCAAAAAAAATGACAATTTTTCAAGTCACGTTAATTTTTTAACCAATAAACCAATCAAAAAATAAAAAGTATTATTTTAAAGCTAAAACATAGTAGACTTTATTAAAAAAAATTAATATGGTATTCGTTCACCATTTCTGTCAATAACCTCCCTACAACGTTGCGGCATTGAATTTACAAGATTAATTAGGAGGTTATTTGGAATTTTTACCCATTCTTCATGCAAAAAAACATCTAATTCATTAAGATTTTTTGGTCTACGCAACTCTGTATTTCTCTTAACAATTGCCCAAAGGTTTTCTATGGGGTTTAGATCTGGACTATTGGATGGCCAGTCCATAACCTCTGGGACATTATTTTTGAGAAATTCCTTAGCAACCCGACTAGTATGTTTAGGATCATTATCTTGTTGCAGCCGCCAACTATCTCCTAACATACTGTACACCTCTGGAATTTGTCTTTCTAATATTTTTGTGTAAAATTTTCCATCCATTATCCCTAAAACAAAAAAGACTTGTTTTACCTCTTATGCAAAAACCACCCCATGCAAAAATTTTACTTCGGTCTTTTGGTATGGGACGAATTGGCCGTTGTTTTTTATACCAATGCCTTACTGTGTTGCGGAATAGCTGGAAAGCTGTCTCATCACTAAATAAAGTATTTTGCCAGTCATCATTCATGTGATTTTGTGCCCATTCAATACGTTTATGCTTATGGGCTGGAGTAAGCATTGGTGTAGCAAGGGGGAGTGCATTTTTGTATCCGTGGCTGGTCAAATACCTTGAAACTGTTGAGCGAGAGACGTTAACACCAACATCTTCCAATTTGGCAGCAATGAACTTGGCGGTAATTGTGGGTTTTCTTTGAATATATTGTCCAATTTCACGAGCAGCCTTTTGCGTTATTTTACTAATACGTCCATTGCCACCTCTATGTTTCACATCTCCGGTTTTTTTGATTTTTTTAAGGTTCCTATATATTGTCCTAAGTGGTATCTTTGTCAAAGAATGAATTTTGGCGGCAGTACGTATTCCTTGCCTCCAGAATTGTAATATCGTTTGTCTTTGAGTTTCTTGCTTAGATAGTGGCATTTTATACGGTTAATAAAATACAATTTTATTATATATGGGAAAAAATTTTTCGTTAAAAAATAAAGTAATCACGGGGCTTTCATACGCATATTTATTTGTGTAGATACGACTAAAATCGGATAAGTTATGCCTGCTGATCATTACTCAAAAAAATTGTCATTTTTTTTGCACACCACTGTATAATACATAAACCCACATATGTAAATGTAATGAATTTTTTTTTTATAATGAACTTTTTTCTGAATATAATGATGAAGATTTTTACGAGATGAATTTTTACCATAAGGGATAATCTGACATTCATTTTACATGAAATTTTTTTCAAATATAGTAATTTCACACATTATTTATTTTATTATAACCATGCTTCATGTTTCATTCTTTTTGTTTATTTTACCTATTTCCTTATATGAAAATGCAAAAGGTAAACCCCAAAAAAATCTTGACGAAGTTGAAGGCCCTAAAAGTCTATATTAATTTCTATTTCATCATTTGATGAAGAATCATCATTTATATTAGGTTGGTCATAATCTTACTGCTGCGTAAAAAAAGAAGTCTGTTTAAAAAAATAGCAACACCTTTTTTTAAACAAAAAGACTTAGCTAATGAATATGGTGTTAGCGAACTAAGCAAAGGAATGATTAGTGGCATTTTAAAAGCAAGAAACCATTAGCTAATGGATAGATCAATAATTTTAAAAAACGCCACGCAATATAATATTCATGGAGAAGCAGCAAGTGCGCCACTTCAAGTAATGCGTGAAGATCATCATCAAATTTTAAAAAATTATGACCCTAAAGAATCAATTGTGATGAACTGGGTCTTTTTTGGAAGATGCGGCCTAGTCATACAATATCTAATGGTCAGGTTACTGGATACAAAACGGTCAAAGATCGTGTAACTGTTTTGTTTACCTGTAACGCAACTGGAAGTAAAAAATTGTGTCCTTTGTTTATGAAAATCCCTGAGTTCTTAAAAATATTGATAAAAAATCACTTCCAGTTGATTATTACAGGAATACTAAAAGTTGGATGCAGGTGTTGGTTTGGAACCAATATCTCAAGAAACTTGATATCAAAATGAGAAATCAAGGTCGTAAATTCTTCTTCTGTTGATAATACTCCAACCCATGCCTTATATGAAACTACACATCTCACAAATATTACTATCGAATATCTCCCCTCTGCGCACTTACAACCTTGCGATCAAGGGATTATCAATAGGTTTAAAGTAAGTAATAAATTACTTCAAGTTATAAAAATTCTATACATACTTAACTTGATTATGTAAAAATACTTTCGATATTGCGCCTAAAAAAATAAAAAAATTAATTAAAGGCATATGATAAATATAACGAATATGGCATTAATCCTGTTTGAAATTAATATTATAAAGTGCATTAAGTATATTGCGCATGCATGGAATAATGGTGCATAAGATACGATTGAAAATTGTTGGATATTTGCCTAAAAATGATGGAAATTATTATAGACGATAAGACTGATGCACAAATTTATTCTACGCATATATAAGAATTGGAAGATGTCCAAACATTGATCGATGAACTTAACCCTGAAATCCCTTTAATGCTAAAGAATTCGATAATGATGAAATTACAACAGAAATGTTGTCTAACGAAGAAATTCTCAAAGCAGTTCTTCCTAATAATCAAGAAAAGGAAATAGAAGAATCTTTGAATCCTTTACCATTAATTACTCATAGCGAAGTTGATAATAAGGTGATTTTATATTTAGAACAACAAGAAAGTGATTTGATATGAAAAGAAAGAATTGAAATATGTTAAAAAACTAAAAAAAGAAGCTTTAAAGCAGAATTTTACTTCTGTAAGGCAAATTAATTTTGATAGTTTTATTAATAGATTATTAATTAAAATTTTTTTTACATAGCAAAAGTTAAATTTTTTTTGTAATGCAAAATTATTACAATTACTTGAGCCATGCGCACCAGCAATCAAGATCTCGTATGAGCGTTTAATCTAATTTACGTAAAATAATAACTTAAATATGTTAAGTAAATTACTCCTGTCAGAATTACCTCTGGCGTGAATATACAGTGCATACTTTTTTTGAAATGCACATAATAAATTGCTTTTAATTAATAAAATTTAATATCAAAATATTTAACAAATTACTTAATATTATGTAAAAATATTCGTTATACGATAAGTTCATGGTTTGTCGATACTTCCACACTAGCACGTGATAACACGTAAAAAAATTTCTTTTTTCTTTTTTTCGTACCGCTACTTTTAATGTACTGCTATGTATTTTCTATTTGTTTGCATAAATAATTGTTATATAATAAACAAAGGAGATGCGTAACTAACAAAAAATAAATAAATAAATAAATAAATAAAGAATATTAAATTCCTTCCTTTTTTTTTAAAGCTTGATGATTGAATAAATCAATATCTCTTCAATTATAAATAAAGTGTATAGATAATTCTAAAATTCACATAAAAAAGAAAATAAGAGTTGGATTTGTTTCAATTTTTGTAATATACAGTATTAGCCTCGTTCTGTCTTGCTACCACTCGATCCTGATTTTTTATCAATTTACCTTGATTTTAGATTTGAAGTAAAGCTAGATATCTATGATGCCAATCTGACTGCTGATTCTGTAATTGCTTTACGTATTGCTTTTAAATACTTTGTTCATGAGTTGTATCAAATGAATTTTAATGGTTTCCGTCAAAATATTTACCACTATTTCAAAGTGGATAAACACAATTGAATCTCTTAAAAAATTCAAGTCAAAGCACCGTTATTATCAGCATTACCTATAATTAACAAACATTTATAAGTGACTGAGGTATACCAAAGCGCGGTAGCAAAGATTTTCGAACCGGTTGGATCAGAGAATCAACATGACACGCTTACGAGCTCGTTAAACGCTTTAGAAAAAGCACTAAGCAAAGAACGAAATGTATCCAGATAAATCTTTTAATAATGCACGTGACTGGCCAAGATTTAAATATCCTAGACTTGCCACACTCCAACCCACACTCCCAACCCACACCTAAACCAACACGTAAAGAAAAGAGGCCTAAGAGAAGACTTCCTAACGTTTTTAAATGGTACAGGAGTTTTCAGCAACAACGAAATTAGACCTAGTAAAAAAAAGAAGATGAAAAAAAAAACGTTAAACAACACTCCCAACCCACTCCCAACCCCACACTTCAACCCACACTCTCAACCCACACCCAAACCCACCCACCCAAAGTCCCAAACCCACACTCCCAACCCACACCCGAACCCACATACCTAAAGAAAGATGTAAAGAAAAGAGGCCTAAGAGAAGACTTCTAATAGTACAGGAGTTCTCAGCAACAACGAAAGCGTGCATCAAAATTAGACCTAAAAAAAAGTAGACGAAAAAAAAAAACGATAAACAACACTCCCAACCCACACTCCCAACCCACACTCCCAACCCAAACCCACCCAAAGTCCCAAACTCACACTCCCAACCCACCCAAAGTCCCAAACCCACCCCTTTGTCTTCCCTTTTCCCTTCGTTCTCAATGAACGATTGCAATCGTTTATGTGAAATGTGTTCCATTTCGTCTGTTTCATCTAATTATATAATAAAAATTAATTACAGTATGATGAAATCGTGATAACATGATAAAAATAATCTTGCACATACCATGGCTGTAATTATTGTCAACTATTGTGGTTCATTCTCTATGAAATTAATAGAAAAAATAATAAAAACACTATTTAATAAATAAATACAATTTTTGTCCGAAAATAAATTATAATTACCAGGATAGATATTTTTTATCCCATTCATTAAAAATAATATAATTCATTAGCAGTTGGCCTTTTTTCAGGATCATTATCCCATCATCTTTTCATTAGTTCAACGTATTCAGGCATAGTTCCTTCTATAATTTTGTCTAATACCCTTGCAAATATTTAAAGAAAGATCAAAGTCATGAAGAATATTATGAAATGCTGATGCGATAGAGAACTATGGAGAACTATGCTTAAATTAAGTGAGGTGCAGTAGCCTCTAAATAAGAGGGTGGGTCCCCTAGAAATGTTAGTTAATGTATGGTCAGTAAAACTGAGTACATTATCAATATCACAAGTGTTTTTACGTCTGCAATGCCTACAAGGTTAAGCTTAGACCTACATGGTAGACAAGGTGAAACGAAGGTACAAGGTCGTAGACCTACATGGTACCATGATAAACACGTAAAAATAGAAATGATAAGACTATCTCCAACGCAAACGCCGCTGGTTGCTGCTACGTAAATAAGCCAAAGATGTGTCATACGTACTTTGGATTTGACATTGGTACCTTCTCCTTAACTTTCGAATAGACTTACGAATTTTCATACGATTTTTGGTTCAGTTGTTACATTATTTTTATAAAGAGTATGGATTCTTAACTCATATGTATTAGTTCACGGTGAGGATCAACTTGTTCGTAAATCTTTTATTCGTGTTGCTTCAGAAAATAAAAGTATATATCACGACTACCACCACGAATTTTCTTTAAGATGTACTGTACATGATGAATCTAATTATCTATAAAAAAAAGTAATTAGAGTTAGCTAGCTAAGTGAGCGTAACGTAGAAGCTTCACAGTCTCCAAAAATTTGGTGAACAGCGGCACCTAGTCTTATGATTCATCAAGTGATCTGACAAAGACACAGCAATAGGCCATTGCTTCACACCACCAACTTCTCTCCTAGACATCATTAAAATAGACGTGAAGCAGTATCCATTACAGATTTATAGACCTGCCAGCTCAATAGAGTTGCCGAAACTTCCCTTATCATTGCATCCACTTGTTCTATTTTAATGACCAGGTCCATTGGTTGACTTCACTTGAGTAGATTAGTCAGTCTAACGTTTCTCACCTTTCTATTCTTTTCATACTTAGGAATGAGAGAAAATGAAAAATTTATTTGCATGAAAAAAATAATTTATTTCTTTTATCTTCTTTTTTTTTCTTTCTTTTTAGGTCCATCTTCTCTCTGTCTAGTTCTTCCGTCTTCTCTTTATTAGGCCTTCTCTTAGGCCTCTTTTCTTTAAGTCTTCCTTTAGGTGTGAGAGAAAGGGGAGAACGAGAGGAGAAGGGAGAACAAGAGAAAAGGGAAGAACGAGAGGGAAAGGGGATGAGAAGGGATGGGTTGGAAGTGTGGGTTTGTGTGCAGGTGATGTTTTATCTTCTTTTTTTTCATCGTTTTTCATTAGCTCTATCTTCTCTCTTCTCTTTATTAGGTCTTCTCTTCCTTTAAATAGAGTATGGGTTTGTGTGTGGGTGGTATATTTTTGCGTTTTATTCTCCTTTTTATGTAAGAAAAAACATATAGGTGAAAAAATATATAGGTATGAGAAAATTTTATTAATGGGTAATAAAAAGAAAAAGGACTGTATAAATATTTTTTTTTGTCGCACAAGCTTTTCGTATAAAAATTTTGTGGATGTGTAATATCAGAATATCAGATATATAATTAAAAACCACAACCTATTTACTTTTAATATTTTGTGCGTAGTTTCAATTCATCTTATGTTGAATTTTCCAATTACCCGCAATTTATTTAACTTTTAACAACCGATAATAAGTTCATAACACAAGCTATCGGATCTTATTTATACAATGTATTATAATATCATTTCGGAATTTCAATAAGTTATTAGTCATATTTCAAAATATTAAAAGTACGGTTATAAAATAAATTTTTAGAATATATATACTCTCACATTTTGAATTAATATATTCGTATGAAATATACATTTTATTATGCTTGTACTGATACAATTCAATATCTGAGTTAATTTTCAATAAAGAATTTTATTTAGAAATAATAAATAAAAATCCAATAGTTAGAAAAAATATCATACTAACGAAATATTTTACACTCCTCTACATATCTACATACAATGAAACTATCGTCATAAAAATTCTAGAAATGGAAACCATTATTAAGTCCGAAGTGCCATACGGGCATCCGGACATATAGTCCTTCATGGCATGTTTTATAACACAAATTTCATATTATATGACATGAATTATTTTAACAAGGAAGGTTGGGCAAATTTGTGTGGTATAGATGAATCAAAAATTTATTTTAATTGGATTGCTTTTGATAATGTTATTGATAAGGTTATTGAAATGTTGATGTCGTCATCCAATAATAAGTTACACGTATCATTTTCAAGTATCGATGATCAATTTCCAGCTTCTAATGGATAGTAGATAATTAAAATTCTATAATAATGTAATTAATAAAGTTTTAATATAATAATATTATAAAAATATATTGTATTTATTATATATTAATATTAAGTGTTATTCATTTTTTTTGTAAATGGTTAACATATTGGGGCGTGTGCACAAAATTGATTCGTGTGCACAAAATTGATTTTTGAAGTTTTCATTCCCAGTCACCCGCATTATATCTGCTTCTTTTTCATTAATTTACGATCATTCTCATGAAGCGCCAAAAGCGTATACGCTACAGGTGTTGCTTTCTTAGTATGCAAGGTTATAGATTTTTCTAACAAAGAACTTAACAAGGAGGTTTTGGTGAGTACTGACACGTCATAAAAGAGAAACCCAAATTTAGAGTTCATACTTAATAATATTCTTAAAATATCAACCGTATTTCGTTGAATTAGTGTTGAATTTTTATTATTTGTGATTATTTCCTTTTTTTTACATGATAATCTTTGAAGTTAAAAGAGTTTCCAGATCTAATACATTAGAAAATTAGGAATCGATCGATCGATCGATATGATAAATCACGATTTATATACCCCTTTAAATATTGGTAATGACTCATGAATATTAAGTTTTTTTTATCAAGATTCAAGATTTTATGAGTCATTATTTCCTTTATGAAACAATATAGTAAAAAAATCTTGATCTACATCGAAGTCCCATATCATCTACTGTGTAAAAGGTTTTTAAAAAGTATAAATATACCCCAAACTCCTTCAAATTTCTCAATACTTCTTTTTCATTTTTCTTTTCAAAAACTTCAAATAAACATATTCATATAACGAACTCACTCAGAAAAATTAAAGTATGGAATATATTCCGTACTTTATTTATGGAAAATATATTCTCAATACTTCATTTTTCGTTTTTTTTTATCAATATATTTATACAACAAACTCACGAACTCACGAACTTAAAGAAATTAAACTCGTACTTTATGGAAAATATATTCAATATGAAATCTTTCCTCTTTACGAACTCTCTCTCTTCGATAGGTAACTCGTCAGATGAAACTAATAAACCAAGAACACCTTTTACCAGATATGTTCTTTTGTTTTTCGATATTAGAAAAAATACATTTTATTATTTTATGAAAATATTTTCAATATGAAATTTTCTTTTTTATTTTTTTTATTTCCAGGCAAAGACTTGTGTTTCTTGGTTGGCAATGAAATAACACAAAGCAATATAAAACAATACTCAAACTCAATATTTAAGGTCAGGTTGAAAAATAAAGAATTGTATTTACAAATTAAGATTTACGGTAGACCAATATTAAGGTAAGCATGCGCTCCCTGCTTGCATAGTTTTAATGATACAGGCTTACAGATAAAAAAAGTTGAAAGAAAGTACATGTATATATGAGAAACTGGCTTTCCTGGAGGAGGGTTAGCCTATGTGTGGTATCCCAAAGGACTATTACAGTAGGGGTTTAAAAAAAAAGTGACAGAAAATAAAATGAAAAAAAATAATATAAAAAAAAAATGAAAATGAAAAATAAAGAAATGAAATGAAAAAAAAAAACAAAAAATAAACAAAAAATAAATCTTTATTGTGCAAGTTCCAGGGTGTCCACTCAAGTAGTATGATACCATCACCTTTCCGGAGACTTTTTTTTTACGCGTATGGTGGTGGTTGCTTCCACCTGGTACCAGCCATACTAACGACTTTTTTTCTTATTATTTATAGATTCCATTTATTGTTAACCTTGTTTTGCGCCTGTATTAACAAACATTCATAAGTGACTGCAGCCACCAGTGTACATATGTCAATGTCATCATTAACAGTCCACCAAACCTTTACAACTGGAGTGATAAACCTTACAACGATTCCTGACCATAACAGTTTACCATCCGGAATGACTTTCAGCTGTAACCTCGGATGCACCAAGCATGATACATGCGATGCGTGAACCCTACAGTGCGCACCTACTCATACGTCCATCCAGCAAACTATAATTTATACGTACCACTTAATGCCTCGTTCTCTTTATGTCATGTATGGCATTTGAGCGAAGTTGGTTTGTAAAATTATTTGAAATATATTGATATATTGAAAAAATTATATATTGATGATATATTGAAAAAATTATATTTTTTCTGGTTTGTAAAATTATTTGAAATATATTGATATATTGAAAAAATTATATATTGATGATATATTGAAAAAATTATTGGATATTTAACTAAGGGGGTAAGGCCTTTTTATATATATATTTTTTGTTATACAAATTAATAGTCATTTTTAATGATAATTACTTAAATTAAAATGTGTATTATAGTGATCATAAGTGCGAAAATGTGTGTAATTTTATATACAAAAACTTTGCAGTGAGTCATTATGAATTTATGATTATAATATAATTCTAATTAATTCTTACTGTATATGTGCGAAAGTGTGTGTCAACGCCAAACAATTTGATTATGTAACACTAATTTGTATATGAAAATTTTGCAGTGACTCATTATTATTATATTAATAAATATTAATAACATTTCCACTTGGTCGTCTAGATTGTGATTTTGTATTATTCAATGCTTTTTGGATAATTGTTATTTGTTAAGATGGCTTACACTCGTCCAGGAACAGATCGTTTCTATACTTAAAGGTCGTAACTTCCGGTATTCATAAATCATAATCATTGTTTAAAATGATCCATGTATTTAGTTGTAAGATCATCTATTAAAATAAAATTCGCTGAGAACAAGTAATTGGACAACTTTGGACTGCATTAGCCATTAGATAACTCTAACCGATTTTAATCCGATGATAACTTATACCATTGTAATAAACTTTATAGCTAGTCCTAGTTGTGTACTTGGTACTCAAATATACTATTATTAACCTAACACTAGAGTGAGACTGTAAGTATAGGCGCAAGAGTACATGATGCTCCAACAGTAAGCTCAAGAAATTACAAAAATTCATCTTATCTACGATTGACTATGTATTATGTAAACATGTTAGATTGCCATAATGATAATTGTGCGGTAAATTTTATTTGTTTTTTTATTTATCACACAAGGTGTATGCATCTTGAATATCTTGAATGCATCATCCAAAGAACTTCCATCATAAAAAATTAAATAAATAAATAAATTTAAGACGACAAAGTTAGTCAAATTATAAATGCGAAAATTTTTTATGTAGTAATGACATAATAAAATAAAAAAAGGTTTCGCGAGAGTACTGAGACCAAGATTGAATTTAATAATATGTAACGTGAATTGGGTCATTCTAGAATTTTTTTTTTTCAATGTCTTTCACCTGAAAGCAGATTTTTTCACCTGTTTTTTGTTCCCAAGCTACTGTAAGAAAAAAGATTAGTATTTAACCCAATTAAGTGATATGATTTTTATGATTTTGAAAATTTTTATTTTTTATTTTTTTTTTTGATAAAACACGTGATCACGTGATAAATTTCTATTGGTTGAATTTATATCATGTAATCTCATGTGTAAACTTTTTTTAGAAAACCGCAATAAAGTGGTAACAACAACAGGTCGCAAACACAAAATTTGCGATTTTTTGATCACTACAAAATTGCACAAAATTTATCAAATTTAGTCAGAATTCACATAATTTGTTTTTTTTTTCGTTCACATAAATTCACATATTTTATTGAGACATGCCGCAAAATTACACATAATCAGTAAAAATTTTCTTTTCACCACAAAACACAAAATTTATTTTTGTCACACACAAAATTTATCTTATAGCGCCGCAAAAAATCATCGGCCCTGGCACGCTGTATAATTTGGATTGCGATACCAGAGACACAGAAAAATATATATAAAGGGGTAGGGTACACAGATGCGTTGCCATCATAGTGAAATTAGACAGAGTAAAGTTTTTGATTTGCGTACAATCTAAGAATTTTTCATCCATAGTTAGGCCATCAAGTTTGCGTATTTTTTATCAAAATTTTTATATGTAAGAAATTAGTTTGCGTATTTTTGGCCTAAATTGGCTAATATTATATTTACTGTACGTTAACCGCATTGTAATATTTAGTATTAATTGAAAGAAATTTCTTAAGGGTTAAAAAAGCGAAATTTTAGAAAAATATAATTGAAAAAATGGTTTTTCCTCCTTATTCTAAATTTGAACCCAAAAGAACTTCCCTAATTGACTATGAAGAAATGGAAAAAGAATTTAAGAATAAAACCTGGTCTTTTCTTAGAGTTTCAGAATTCTATATTCATGGTGATGTTAAGGCTACTATAAATTCTATTTTTCACATTAGTATTTGGTTTTATAAATAATATAAAAGTCATGATAAAATAATTAATAACTTAATGTCTGAAATTTTATTTGCGTATTTTTGCAGGATTTTCAATATCAAGTGTCAATTATGCGTACTACTCATGTAAAAAGTCTCTGCGTACAGCTCATAGTAAAAAAAAATTTTCGCCACCTGACCCTTATATATATATTTCTGGGTCCTGCGATACCTCAGTACCTCCACAAATTGTACAGAAAAGATGCAATTATTTAGGATCAGTTAGTTACTGGATTAGTAGTTCAAATAATAATATATAAAAAAAAAAGGAGTAAGCATCCCGAAAAGGTGAAGAAAGTAAAGAAACTTTTGCAATTAGATATAAACGAACGTTTGAAGAATTTAGAATTATATTAAAAAGCGGGTATATTCTAACTTTGATTTGTGTAACATTGTGATTTTAAGTTACTGCGCATCTTTTGCAAAATTCTCACATATCCACATGATAGATCCGCAATGTATTTATCAACACACATACATTATTCCTAATACAGCATTTAATAAAAAATCACTAAATTTTAGCACTTTTTAAAGTCTGTTACATTTCATTCAAAGCGCAATGTATATATAATATACTAAATATATATATATTTCTATACGTTTTTGAATAACAGGACTCTGACATAATACTAAAAAAGTTTTTCTTCTGTCCTAAAGTGCGTATCAATAATCCGATACGATCTATATGGAAATATCGTAAAGTTCTTTCACTAGTTCCATTCATTACATGTTATATAGAGATTTACTTTTTAGTAAAATAAAAAAAAAATGACGAATTTTTTTTTAACAATATTTTGTTTGTTACCTTATTGTGTGACTATGCATGAGTGCATGACTCATGCAACAGGGTCATGCATCTGCATCATGCACCTTTGCTGAAATGCATTTTTTTATTTTTTGGCATCCTAACAAAGTAACAGATTTAAACTTGAGAATATTTCGTAGAAGAGTCAGGTGAAAAAAAGTACAATAGAACAAGCTATCCTTAAAAATAATCACGAGGATTTCCGGATCTAATTTTTTTGAATAATCCGTGCCTAAAAACGACTTTTTTATATATGTATAATATCTTTTATAATATCAAAATCTTTACATAATAAATATTCATGTGAAAATTTTGTAACGTATTAGGTATTTTCAATACTATTCTTTGATCAACTTTTGTTGTGCTACTCTATAAACCAATAATAGGTCGCCCCAAAATTAGTATATTGATTTTTTACCCAGACCGGCACCTTGCACATCAATAAAAAAAAAAACTAAAACTAATCCAAATTTGATAAGTACATTGATGAAACGCCCAGAGTCTTGTGAAGCGTCACTTGACAAGTTTTTAAAAATAAACAATTATGAATTTACTCAATATAATGCAATATTGAGTATATTATGTTTAAAATTCATCGTATCCATCGTTCGATTTTTTTACAATAATAATACAGTTAAGAGTATAAAAAATATATCTAAAAATTAACGATAAAAATCGTAAAAAGTAAAAAAAAAAGAAAGAAAGAAAGAAAATTTGCGTCATCTACTATGCAATATTTTTATTAGCCGCACATTTTACATTTTACATGTTGGTAAAAAATCAAAGACAAATTGTTTATTTATGTTTATGTTTACCGAATATACCGTAAATGAAAAACTCTATTTTTATATATGGCACATGTGGTCACACAGGTCACACAGTTAAACAGTAATGTGATTATGGTTTTCTTTTGTTTGTCACAAAATTTTCATATTTCCTTATATACTTTCAAATTAATCAAATTAATCGATAAAATGATAAAAATTCCGCTAAACCCATACGTAACTTTAATCCGTGTAGACTGTATATAAATAAACAGATTTTCTTTTCATCCTTTTTCTTTCTTTTTTTTTTAAAAAAAAAAATATATAGATATAAATAAAACAAAATAATAAAAAATGTCTGAACTTAACATGGGTATGCTCTCATTAATATTAGAAAAATTACAAAACGACGGAAAAACCCTTTACTCATGTCTTTTAGTTAACAAAACTTGGTGTGAAATAATTGTTCCGATTTTATGGGAAACCCCTGGACGATTCAAGTCAAATAGTAACGCAATTGAAATGTTATTTGATACGATAATTTCACATTTACCAAAAGATTCGAAGAATACTTTGAGAGAAAATGGAATTAATTTTATTGAACAAAAATATGAACAACCTTTATTTAATTATATTAGTTATTGGAAGAATTTAAATCTATATCTCTTAGAAAGTATGATTTCTATTAAAAATATTAAAAACTCCAAACGTACCATTATAAGAAAAGAAATGTTGAAATTATTTATTAATAAAAATACAAGTTTTTCATACCTTTATATAACAAAACAATATAATCATCAAATACATCTTTTTCCGGGGGTTGAACATTGCTTTTCAGGGCTTGAATACCTTTGTTGTAACGCTAGTGTAGATAAAAAAATATTAGAAGGATTGGCTAAAACAAGTAATTCGATAAAGAAATTGAAATTAAGATTTAACGTTATGAAAACTAATAATTATGAAATTATTAAGTTAATTGAAGCTCAAAAAAACCTAAATGTTGTTGGTTTTAATAAACAACCAACTAATGTAATAGACCAATCATATTGTAAAACACTTGAAGAGTCATTAATCAAAAACGTGAATAATATCCAATATTTTAGCATGAATTGGAAACCTGTTACGAATATTCTTTCACAACTTGTTAATTTAATAAGTTTAGATATAAAATTATCAAGTTACGCAGATTGGAATTATTTGGATAAAGTGTGTTTACCTAATTTAAAAATTTTGAAAACTCAAAAAATCCCATCTAAAGATTTGGCAAATTTAATTCAAAATACGAAAGGAAATCTTATAGAAATAAGTATTCAGTATGAGGGTAATGATAATAGAAGACTTTTACAAGTAATTTATAATAAGTGTCCAAATCTTAAATATCTTAAAATATCATTTAATAATATTGATATTATAAAATTAGAAAAATTATTAATTGAATGTAAATATTTAAATGGGTTATTTTTAAACACATTAGATAATAATGATCCTGATTGGGATAATTTATTCGAAATATTAATTAGATCTTCACCTAAGAATTTATTTAGATTTAAATTTTCTTATTATTATAAAATTTTTAGATTTAATTCTTTAGAATTATTCCTTGATAATTGGAATAAACAACCAATATTATTACAAACAATTCCTGTTTGTCTTCTTGTAGATGCAGATTTTAAACGACATCAACAGCAGGTGAATGATTTAATTAATAAATACGTAACAAAAGGTTCGGTTAAAGCTTATGATCTTGGGAAAATTTTTGAAGATTTCGAATGGACTCAAAATAAGTCTCGTGCATATTTTTGATAGCGTAGTAATGATAGATTAGTTAATAGTTTGGTGAATTACAGTATATGTATTATTATTTATAATTATCATATTATTTTCTTGTAATGAATATTTATTTATTAATAAAATTTTATAAAATTACTCGTCACGTGATTACGATGTGCAGTATATGATATTTTTACTATTACCCTGAAGAGAGTCAAGGGACATCGCATATATATAATGTTCTATATTCCCCTTCAAAGCACATTACATCTCGGTTTGACGTAGTCTCCCAATTTATGAATATACAACTTTTTTTTGTTTTTATATTTTATTATTCCACGAGTAACGTAGGATTCACGTGATTTAATTTTTATCTGACTGTTATTGATATTACATGAATACATGGAACGAAAAATTGCGTATTTTATCAGGGTGTCATACAGACTAATTGGTCAAAATGACAGATTTTATACTATATAACTATAATGATAATTTTTAATAATAAATACCGAAAAATGCAACCGACCTTGTGTGACACCCTAGACTTAATTTGTAATTCATAATTCATAGACATATTAATATAATAATAAAATTTAAAATTCTTTTAATGACATAATAAAGGAGAAATTTGTGTTACCTTGAAAATGAATTATCCTTGAAAATGAATTATTGTGAATGAACAATTTCCTTTTTTCAAAAAATCTCCTTTCTTAGTATTTAATTTGTGTAACCTAAAATATTAGTAGATCTGTATGTAAAATAAATTACAAATTCAGCATTACGCCGATATTATATCATGATTTTGTAAAAAGCTATTTTTTTTTTATTATTACAGCTGATTTCATAATATACGGGACACCTAATAGTTACCGAGAGACAATTCGGTACATTCGGTAAAACTCGGTAAAGTACAGAATAAGGTCGGAGCACTGGTCCGAGCACAGTGGTGTAGTTTTTATTTTATTCCGAGTTATACCGAATCTTACCGAGTTTCTCTCGGCATGAAGTAAAAATGATTGGTGTCCCGACTATCCCGTATATTATGAAATCAGCTGTAATAGAAACTTTTTATCAAGACTATCTTTTTTTTTTTTTAAAAAAAAAAAGGAAATAGGATTTGTTGTGTAATAAAAAAAAAGTATATCTAATACTTATTTATTCACGTTTTTATATACTTTATATATAATTTTCTTACGGAATAAGGAGCGAAGAAAATTCCTCCTTAAGTAGTATCAAAAACATCAGTAACTGGAAGTATTAAAATATATTATATAATTTATTTAGTTTTGTAATATTTTTTTTTTTTTTCAAGTTCATTAGCTATAGAGTAAAATTGTTTATTAAGTTCCATCGCAAAATGAATATATTAAAAGCGGGTTTACCCCAAAATCTTGACAACCATAAAATCTACAGTCTACAATCCCGACACCAAGATCTCGACAAACCCAAATCTCGTTGAAATAAAATCCCGATAGTCACAAGTTCTGAAGGTTAAAATATTGACAGTCGAAATCCCAAAGTTTCTTTTTTTTAAAAAAAAAAAAATTATATAAATTTTCCAATTAAGCATATAATTTTAAAAATGCAGTGACGCAGTAACGGATCTTAATTTATTCAATATAATTAAAATATAATTTGTAAATTTTATTAATACCAATGTAAATTGTTAGCAAATATCAATGCAAATTAACTAACGTTACGTCGTTACTATATTATTAATGAAATTAAAAGAAAAAATTTTTTATCTTAGTTAAAAGGATTATGTACAGTATATTACTAGATCAGTCTGATGGTTGGTACTATCATCGGCTATTAATTAGATTACTAAATGATTCCTTATCTTCTAAAATTAGAAATATTTGCATTAAAAAAATTAACTAATCTCAAATTCATCTGATCGAATCTCGGTCTGTCATAATTTTGATTCAATCTGGATTTACATTTATTGGGGGAGATTTTGGTGTCGAGATTATAGACTGTCGATATTATGGGTATCAGGATTTTTGGGTGATCCATTAAAAGTATAATCCTTAGAGTATGTGTAACATTTTGAATGTTTTTGGAAACAAAAGATTTAACAATATTTAAAACCGTTTTACAATTTTATAACAAAAAAGCCTAAGAAGGGGAAAATTGAAAAAATTTAAAAAAATTGAATTAAATTGGTTTAATAAATATCGAAAAATATAAGAAAAATTAAATTGATTTAAACAATGATTTGGTCGAAAAAAATTAATCGAAAAAAACAAAATTTAATAATTGAAAAAAGAAATTAAAGTTGATCGGTTGGTTAAACCGGTTTAAATATAATCGGTTAATCAAATCACAAACCAGTTAAAAACCAAATCGATTAAGCTCGGTTATAAAGGTATACTGTGCTATATACAAAGCTTTATTACACATATACTGTGCATTTGTATAACAAACGAGTTTTAATAGGTTTCACACTCCAGTTATCCTTTGTCTTATGACTCTTATCGTGTCTCATACATTCCTTGCAAAGAAGGTCGTACTACGCTCTACTAGTTTCACTTCTAATATGTAATGATCATGTGACTGTTTTTTGTTGCAGAAAATCAAAAAAAATTCCCACGTTTTAAAAACTTGATCACCTGCGTCACAATAGCGCTTTGGGTGTTCCGGGTCTTGATGCTTATTATGAAGACCTTTATATAGTTATTTCGAGGATTGGATCCCATGGAATAAAGTTAAACTTTATATGCTTTCCTATTCTTTGCTTTGAAGAAGTTTGTGGGAGGGAGTCGGGATTGTAGATAATTTCTTTCGGAAATCTAGCATATAGAGAAATGTAGGTAAAAAAAATGCAAATGATATTTAGTATTAGTAATTTATCTAGCGGAGCCAATCACCAATCTGAGATAACAGCCCAATGTTGTCATCAACCAACGAATAACAGTAAGTTACTGGTACGGGTCAGTGAGAAAGACGCACACAATCAACTACTCCAAGAACACCAACTACCTCAAGAACACCAAATAGAGCGCAATAAAATAATATTTTTCACGGTTCTCATCTTAGTATTTTTTAGTATTTTTAGTAATTTCATCTTGAATGTATAAATGCATATTATTCTTTTTATTATAGTTTATTTCATAGAACGCATTTTTTTTATTAACAATTATGGGTAGTCAGGTGACGTTTAAGTCACCTGGTCACGTGATTTCGGTGTTCGCATTGTTAATATTTATTTCAGGGAAGCCTCTTTTTTTTCGTCTTTCTTTTTCTCTTTGTTCTCTTTAACTCGGGCGGTGGCGTATGCTCCTGTTCCGCAGAATTATTTTTTGTCCGATTCGTTATTGTTTGGGATAGGTATTATAGCTCATTCTTTAATAGCCAGTATAGCCGGACTTGTGCCGTTCCTGTATCTGTGAAATAGTTTGACTAGAATAACCACACTTCTTAAAATAAAACTGATCTATCTCTCTCTATTTGTTACCTGCATAATATGTCACGCAGTGTGACTACTATTAATTGTGTGGTGTACCCAGTGAAAAGGATAAGAAACATTGTAAATTATTAAAAAATTAAAAACCACAAGTACACGAGTAGAAAAAACCGCTAAAATTTTACAAAAAATTTTTTTTTTCATTATCATATAAACTTAAAAAAATTTTTTGAGGCTGAACCCCTTGTTTTGCTGTGGGTGTTCTCGTATATAAATATTTTTCTTTCACTCTGTTTACTCACTTTACTGTAAATTTTTATGTTATTTCTTTTATTATTAATTGAAATATATTTTTTTTTTTACTGAAAAACTTCATGAAGGCGAAGAAATGTCTTAAACATGCAAGCTTCAAGCTTTTATAAGCTAAGTTAATTATGTTTAAATAGTAAAGGATATAAATATATATTTTACATATTATTTATTAGACTGTATTTGAAGAAAACGTTATTAAAATTTTATTATATATGCGTATTTTTGTAATAGAAAAAAAACAATAAATAAAAAAAAATTGTTTAAATTATACTAGATAAACGCTTCTTTACTGTTTCTTTGCTCTTTTATTACGTAAAACACTACAAGAAAGTAATCTTTTTGCGCTATTTTTTTGTTACATAAACTAATCCTATCAAATTAAAAAAAAGGATTCTTTTTAAATTATTAATATATACAGTATAGTAACACCTTTAACCTAATAATTAATAAATTACAGATTATATGATAATGATATGAATGCTCAATAGAATAATATTTACAAATAATTAAATATACAAAAAATTATAAAGAAATAATAAATATATTAAAAAATAAATCTTTTTTAAAGAAAATGTTTGAATATTTGAAAAACTACTAATAAAATAATTAAATGTGTTAATTACGCTGACAGAGAAAATTTTTATACGGATTATAAAATTCTGGTCGAAATTATTGATTCACGTGAAGTAAAGTAGGCCAAATTATTTTAAATTTTTATTAATATAAATATACTAAATATAGAAATTGATCGAAGTTTAGGGAAATTTCGGGTACGGATATCCGTCAGTAAATCCTCGGATAAATTTCTCGGATATCCTCGGAATGTATCCGCCATCCGCGGATACTGGAAATTATCCGAAAATTGGAACATCAACGGAAACCGTTATCGAGTCCGAAGCGCAGTTAAGCCATCACGTGCCTGACGGACAACAGGACATTTGTGAAACCGATACGATGATTCACAAATTTATCTGAAAATATTTTTTTTCTTTACTATAAATATAAATGTTAAACATTTTGCTGAGACCAATAAAAAATTTTTGAGAACAATTTTTAATAAAATTTTTATATTGTTGGTTTGACTTTGCATCAATCTCATCAGCCTCATCAACCTTAGACTTCAGTAAATACTAAGCCAAAAATTAAATCACGAGTGTATATTTATCCTATATATCATATCATTTTTCAACAAATAATTATATAATAATAATACTTCAATGTTTTAATATATATTTATCCATTTGCACTTATTAATAAAAAATATTATTATATGAAAAAAACTATCCGTAATACTTTCCAAATGTTTACTTCTCACAGCCCACAAAAAGCCTACCCAAGCCTCTTGTTATATTATATTATATAAAGAGGGCCTCATCTTATATTTTGGTATTAAAGTCTATTAATTATTGTTAACATTAAAGAGTATGCTTCTAATAAAATAAAAGTCGGTTCACAAATCAAACAATGACCATCAAACGAAATTCTTCAATATTTTTTTCTGGGACATTGTCTTTGATAGAGGACAAACTTTATTTAAAATTACAAAATTTTAGTTTTATACATAATAATACATCTTCTGAAAAACAAACGGAACAAAATTTGAAACTTTTTTATTGCTTAAAAGTGACTATAATTCTAATTATTATAGGATTGATCGTGAATGATTTTTTTGGATATATTTACAGAGGAGAATTATCTTTAGAAGATTATGATAATTTGATAGTATCTTGACTACCATAAATATATTAAATGTCTAAGAAATGGCTATAAAATATGTGTTCTTATAATCATTTATCACTACCATTTTTTGAACAAAACATAAATTTTGTTACAATTTAGATGAAAGGCTGCACGAATAATTTATCTAGAATGAAGATCTATTTGACATTAACAAATAAAATTAGATAGTTTATATGATCGAAAAGAAGATACAGTTCTTTAAAGTGAAATTTAAATAATTAAAATAATTAAGAAAAAATCATTATTGTCTACTATTTTTATGTTAGCCTTTTTTGCAGATTATTTCTGGTAGAAATATCTGGATATAAAATTTAACTTATCTTTTTCTGTTTTATTGTTGAGCATACTAATATATACTAATAGAATTCCATATAATAGAATTAGAGTATTGTTGGCACAATATATAATAGAATTCCATTTAGAGTCATTAATGAAAAAATATAATAAAGGTTAAACAAAATCTTCAAGAGGAACTCCTTCAAAAGAATTTGCAGTATCTATCGTAATGGTGTCAAATGCAAAAGAAAGCATGAAACGCACAGGCCAAAGCTTTCCATCAACGTGACAAGATCGAAAAGTTGAAAGAGAATGTGGGGCAGGAAAGATAATATACAACGAGAAAGATACAAGTGGTATGCTGAAGAACTTTATTCCCAGGCCAAAATTTCGCTTACTCTTAAATAATTCTTAATAGAATTATTACTTAAAAAAATTTAATAACGCCCTTAGAATTATTACCTATTACAACCAAAATATTTAAAAATATATTAATACACTAAAAAATAATACATATTTTTTATATTGGGATTATTATTTATTATCTTTTTACCTATAAATTTTTGTTAAAAAAAACCCAAAAATGGAATTATCTGATAATACCAATTATATGTCAGAGATAGTAGGTAAAGCAGTTGCAAAATTTAACCACTGGAGAAACCACTTTTTGAATTCCTTGTACTTTACATGTAATGAACTAATTTTGAAGAAATTGCCTTTGAAAAAACCTCTACAACTATTGGATTTTCTAAAGAAAAACATCCATTTAATCTTTCAGTGAATTAAGCAAGATTAAAATGTCTAGAAATAGGTGACTGTAAATGTGTAGGTTTAAGTTGATAAAGTTATAATATAAGAATATGGCTGAGTTTGTTTAGAGAATAATAATAAGATAAACCTCTTAAAGCTCGATGATGATTTTGATATTATAAAAGAAAATACTAAAAAATGTTTAGTTACCCATTTAGTGAAAGTTTATGACAAGATTCTTAAAGAACACATCAAGATGGAAATAAGAAGAGGAAGAAAGTTTAGAGGAAATACAATATATAACTGAAATTAAAGATCAGGTAATTCCTTCCCAATAGCAATATATGTGGAAACTAATGTTAATACCTCCTTATCAACACATGTAAAATAATCATACTCAGCTATGACTTTTCTGATGAAGTTTATAATGAAGATTTTTCATTTTACATATAATTTATAATTTTAACATGTCTAATACTACTACCTTATATAATTGAAATCCTTGTGAAAAATATCCTATATGTCAAGTATTTCAAGTTCTTTCTCTATAATATTTTCTATGGGGAAAAACAAAAGTCAAAATGAAATGAATTTCAAAGAATACATTAACTATATTAATAGAAAAAAAAATTGATAATACTCTTTATTATTTTTATATTTACAATGCAATGAAAGGTTATATAAATTTTAATATCAATATAGTGAAACTAGAGAGAGAGACAAATTGAGAATGGTTGCAAAAATCTGATAGAATAATAATAAATGGTTTCCTCACAACTACTGTTGACTAAGGTAATAAAAAAAATTAAAACTAAGCAAAAATGGAAAAGTTTTTGTGTGGACTTGGCATAAGACTGTCATATACTTCTGAAACCCAAATTTTGAAATGACTTTATAGATCATTTAGGCGAAAATAGTATAGTTTTAGCTTATATTGAGCAAAATTTGAGTATCAGAGAGAATTATTTACAAGAGAACACAATATAAATGAAAAAGTGCAAGCATGGCAGAGAGATCTTCTTAAAAGAGAACATGAATAAGTGAGAGAGAATTGGAGTTGAAGAAGTGTGAACAAGACTTTGATGAAATCATGAAAAATGAAAGCAAAAAGTAATGTTTCAGATTTTGAAAAATAGGTTCGCCTAAAATTTATAGAAGGTTCTTTAATATACGCACATCATAGATATGATGCATAGTTGTCATTCACGTTATAAGAGGATTTCCCATGATTAAATTTCTAGTTTTTTTCCAGATTTCCGGTTCTTTTAAGTTCTTTAAAGAAAATTCTTTAAATATTTAAGGATGTAAAAGTTTGGACTTTAGAATTTAAACTAAAGAATTTAATTTTAATCCTTGTTCTTATATGTCTTAATTTATTAAGATAATTAGGCATATGCATCATAACTGAAACTTTATTATCTGATCTGTCTCCCATTTTCAAACTATAATCATAATTCTAAATAGAACTACTTTAAGAGTATGAATATATTTGCAAAATGTTTAGAGCTTATTATTGTAATAAGAAATTGCACAAAAGTAATCTTTAGATATACAAAATATTATAAAAGAAAAACCAAAGACCAAAATCCACAGAAAAAATGAAGAAAACAAATAAAATTAATCACTAATGATGCAGATACAGACTTTTGAAGAAATTATTAGCACCCCTAAAAAAAATTAATCATGATCATTTGGTAAAACACGTCAAAACTTTTCTTGAATCAAATGATAGCAGTAATATAGATTATAGAGCTCAAAAAGTTGTTGACATTATACCACATGATGAGCCAACAGAAATCAATTTTAAAGGAGGGAACATCAACAAAAATTAAGGCCAAACTGAATAATATTAATAAAGTCACCCGCAATAGATTTCAAAGAAAAAACTATTGCAACTCACTCTGGAGTTAATTTTAAGCTCTATTATTGTCCAATTTTCTGTGCAATTCAAGCCCTTGTACAGAGACCAGAAGTGGCTAATAATTTCATTCTTAAGGAGAGCCAAACTTTTTTCATGGCAATAGAAGTGAAAGAAACATTACGAGCACATGAAAAAGAGAGCTTACGTGTGGACATGACAATTGATGAAAATTTTATAACAAGCAGATGTGTAATATTTTTTTTGTTTCCTTTATTAAACACCTTGTAATACATGATTAGTTCTATACTAATAAACACAAAATTTAGTAATCATAATATTAAAATTTTATCTATCTACAGTATACAACATCTATGCTACTATACACTATTTTTATTATGATATCTTTGCTCTATATTTTATTGTTATACTAATTGTCAGCGTTATACATGGACATAGTTGTTATAGCAGACATGGCATGTTCATAAAATTGCCCTATAAAAAAAAAATTATGGGAAAAACATCAATAAATGAGAAAGAAACTCGGTCACGTGATCATTTTTCTGAAAAATTTTTTATAGGGTTGAATATAAAGTTTTGAATTATCTTAAGTTTTTCAATATAAAGTCTTTATTATGATGATTAGAAATATTTTATTTATCAAAAAATAAATAAATAAATAAATACTTTCTGCAGTATTAGATAATTACGTAAAAAGAATTTTAGGAATAGGATCTCTAGTTAATATACAAAATACGGGAATTAAAAGCCCCATCTCATGGAAGGTTCATACACATTTACTCATGATTTTAAGTGTAGACATAATTAAATAAAATATTGATTTTATTATGCCATTAATTTTAGAGGAAACTTCATTACGGTCAGGTGCATCCTATCACGTGATTATTAAGATCAGTTGATTGGTTCTTTTTACTTATCATCATGTACATAGTCAATGATAACATGACGCGAAACAAAATTTTATTGGAAGTAATCAATGCTGAACTACTGATCATTTCGTAATGTTTATATATTTTTTTATCTTATTTTTTTTCTTACCTTTCGGACTATGACCTGCTTTTTAAAATTGCGAGGTATAAAGCGTTAACTATGAATGTAGTATGATTTTCATAAATTAAGTAAAAATGGATAAAATTGTCCAAAAAAATAAAATAAATAAATAAATTTTTCAAAAATAAAAGAAAAATGGACAGATAAACTTAGCACAATTTTATTTATTTATTTATTTATTGACGAGGATTATAGAAAATCAAAGATATAAATAGACGAGTACTGAGGAGATACAAAACAAGTAGACGCAATATAAAAGTACAATTGAATTGAAAAGTAAAAATGCGTAAAATAGTATGATCACGTGATAGGTTCAGAATAACGATCCTGAACCCCGGGTCTGGGTTAAATCATTTTTATCACAAAAATCAATTATCACGTATATCACGTAGATCATTTTATCTATCCTGAACCCGGGTAAGCGATCCCAAACCCCGGGTCTGGTTAAATCATTTCATCACGCAAATCATTTATCACAAAAATATTTTATCACGTTATCACGTATCACGTAAATCGTAAATCATTTTATCACGTAAATCACCTTTTGACGTTCTTACACGTAGCATTTACAGTATATTTACAATGTATTAATATGAAAGGTTATTGGTCATAACTTAAGGTTTTAAAATCAAAAATTAAATAATTTAGTTAAAAGAAACTTTTTATTGTATTAATATAAGGTTTACTATAAAGAAGTCTTTTGTTTTTGTGAATATTCGTTATAGTGAACGAAAATGGTTAGAACCGACCAATGAATTATTTATAATTTCTTTATCTGATAATAGTTCTATTGACATTTCATAGTATGATCTTGTAAATTTAATTCCTTATACAAATAATATCAATAATAGAGTGAAATACCAAGCCTAATTTTATGATAAATCTATAATAATATACGTTCTATATAAAGTTCACTATAAGCCAAATTTACTATAACGAGCTTCACTATAACAAGCATTGACTGTATTAACTTTGAGCAATGTTTAGATATTGTTTTTGATACTATTTAAAATTATATATTTAGTGATCTAATTTTGTCTAATTATTCTTCAAACTTATTGTGGAAAATCTAAAGCCATTAAATTTGGGCAGTTTTTCGATATCGTTATAATCAATTATCTTAAAAAGTCCATTAAATTTGGACAATTTTTTGATATAATAATAATTAAGTTAATGTGCGAAGAATCGCCCATTAACTTAATTGACCATTAGGTATGGACATTTATTCGTGCCCAAATCTGTTCCCACCAGATTTTTCGATTATTAATGTCCAAATCTGTTCTTACCAGATTTTTCAATTATTAATGTCAAAATCTGGTTTTACCGGATTTTTCAATTATTAATGGCCAAATATGTCTTTACCAGACTTTTCTATTATTAAGTTGGCCAGAATTGGAACATTATTTATGGCTTCTTTTCTAATATGTGTTTTTATAATTTTAAAAGTGTTTTTTGTTAAAATACCAGAAGGGCAATTTGGTAGAAAATGAAAAATTATATTATATAGTTTTTTACGTGACATTATTATTGAATAAAAACAATAAAATGACGACGATAAAATATATTATAAAATTTTAGTAAAACGTACAGATAACAAAACCGATAGAAAAAAACGATCCATATTTATATAAAAATCTGCGATATTTATAGGTACGGAACTCGGAAGCCTTTTGTTAAATATAATTACCATATATGTTTTTATTAGAATAATTGGTTTATACAATATGAAGTTCTATAATAGAAAGTTTTTATTTAAACAATCGTATAATCATATTTTGAAATGATCTACAAACCTTATGATCTTAATAATATATTTTAATTAATGAAAAAATGATATTTTTTGATTATACAATAAGCTTGATTTGGGAATTCAATTAAAAAAAAATAAAGGTTGTATCCAAATCATTAATATTATCGATTGTTTCATTATTTTCAAATTAGGAATTTTAATGTTTCCATTTAAGATTTCATTGAAAATTATGAAACAGGAGAAATTAAGATTACCATATATAGTTTAAATTTGTGATTTATTAGGATAAGTGTTTACATGTATATTTTTGTTTCACAATAAAGATATTCACACATTTTTATTTAATAAAATAATTTTCCTTCAATCCTTTTAAAGAAATGACCTTCATATACGGATTATTAAAGAGTTTTAAGTCAACAAAATAAGCAATTTCGTAGATTTCATTGTTTCCAATTTTAGGCATAAAAAAAAACAAAGGAGAAATTGATAAAAAACAATATGACTAAAAATGGTATACAATTAGTAAAAAGTAAATTTATGACAAAGTATAATCCAAATTATGAAACATAATCATAATTTTCGATAGAAATTAGATAGTTATTATTGTCCCTAAAACAATTTAGGCTTTAGTATTATTTATTAAATCGATTGTACATTAATTAATACGACTTGGTGCAACCGCATGAGATGTGCAATAATATTCTCACACTATTCAATGCTATTAGAAACAATATATTTCGATGTTTTTTTTTCAGATATCGAATGTTGCAGTTTTTATCTGGATAAAATATCCGGATATCCGAACTGACCTAGATACCAGATAATAAATATAAATTTATCATAAAATTTTGTGGCGCAGCAATTTGAATGACCACGGCAATAAAACCAATCTACAAGAAAGAATTAGTATATATCCAGATTTTGGTTTCCATCTAGATGGAGACTAGAAAATATAAATTTAATAGTACGGATTCGATATGAATAAATTCAAAGAAAGAAATAAACATCATTTTTAAACAAATTTACAAATACAATGTTGCATTATAAATACTATATAATATAATTCGAAAGAAAATATACATTTAGTCTATAAAATTAATGCCACCACAAAATTTTTTGTCAACTAATTATACTGCGGTGCTGCGCCATAAAGGAGTACGCAATATGTAACCAAATGTAACCATCCAGAGTTGGTCAACCATAAGAAAAAAGATTAATTTTCAAGAAGTGAAAACCACAAAAATTTAAAATATAATTTAAACCCACCACCTACAATATTTTTTTAAAGTTAAATTTAAATGTACACTTAGCCAAAACGTTGTCACCTGATCACCCACGTGAATTCCGTCGCACTATAGTAGCCGATTTGACGCACCTCATTTGACTATATGAAAATACTTACAAAATTGACGCACTTATACCTGGGAAGTTGGGTTAGACTTTCCAAAAATCCGCGCATATGCAATGGAATTTTACTTTATCAATGGTACATTTTAACCAACTAGAATATGATAGATTTCAAAAAATTTTGCTTCAGTAATCATGTATTCGTTTCATAATTGACCTATAAAACTGGAAAAGAACTTATAGTCACTCATTATTATATAAACGACCAGAAGGTCAACAATTATTAGGGTTAATGCACGTAAGTGATAGAATATCCTCAGCATAGAGGTGTTTGGCGAAATTAATGGTAAAAGGCGTTCGAAAATAATGGTAATCCCTATTTCTCCTCACTAAACACATTATCATGTTTGTGTATTGACCTCAAGGTGCTACAGGTGCTACACTGCTACCCGTATATCCAATAATAATTGAAGACAATGAAGTGTAAATAATTTTCTATATTTAGTTAAAATTCAAAGGATTTTTTATATAATAAAATGCTGATCATTTTATCACGTGATACCGGCGAATTTCCGATTTTTTTTTGAATAAACGCAGTTTATACCTAGGTTTCAAGGTTTATTTATATGTGTATTTTTGCCTCCTCTACAATTGGTAAAAAGGGTTTAAAACTTCATTTTTGACTTATACCATGGGGTGCGTTCAAACGCAGTGCGTTTAAATTTTTTAAACCCAAATTCAAATGATGTAAATTTAAGTAATTCTATAAAGAAATTCTCTTTTGGAAGTCATGTGTAATTCACCAGCCATGAACAGATAAAAATACTCACACTTATGAATTTAAGAGAAGACCGAAAAATAATATTCTTGCGGAAAATCAAAATGTTGAAATCCAAACTTTTAACATTAACCAGGACCTTGAAAAAAAGGAAGGGGAAAGGATGAGAAGGGGAAGGGGAAGGGGAAGGGGTAATAAGCGAGGGAAAGGCAGAGAAGGGGGAAAAGAGCGAAACATACACCACACATCCAGTCACCCACATACTCACACCATACACACTAAGAACGAAGGGATAGGTAAATATACTGTATATTGAGATGTACGTGAATGAAATTGTTCATAAGTTATAGTCTTATTTGTGGGAAAGTCTATCTTTATTAATTATAAGTCATGAATAATCTAAATAGTATAAAAATTGCTTGATAATTGATTGATTTTAAAAAAATATATTTATGATATTACGATATACCGCGTATCAATAAAATAATCTCTTGATCAGTAGCTTGTGTTATTCTGTGACATACAATAAATTTTTTACTAATATTATTATTATTTCATTGGTTGAAATGAAAACCTATTAACTAGTAAATCGGTAATTTTGATTTGAAAATAACAAACTATTTTGCTATGACAATCTTATTACCAGATGAAAGGATTGTTTATATGAGAAGAAATAATATTCTCGGTTTGTATAATTACTTGGGATTGATTATTATCATTATTAGATACTGCATGTTTATTATAAACATAATTTATAATTTACAGAGAATCCATTTATATGATACCAATTATGAGGGATGGAATGCCACTAACGTGGCTTATTTACCTCTATCACGCCTATTAATCATATATACTTCCCAGCGTAACAACTTGTATATAGGATACGGATAACACGTTCATAATTGGAAAATAATTCCGCTTGTTAATTTATGAAGTCCAAGCAACTTATTAACACAATGAATAAATTTGTAAAGTACATTAATTATAATAATAAAAATAATTTGATATAGGAAGATTTGCTATTCTAACGAGTTTCTTAATACAATTCTCATTAGCTGAAAATAATCTCCATCATATAATTTTCTGTTTCTGGGTCTTTAGTGATGCCAAAAAAAAATAATCTTTTACCAAGTAATAATACAAACAAACGCAAATAATTATAGTTACTTCTTCCTTCCTTCCTTTCCTTTTCAAACCTCCTGACTTCAGTGGTGGAGTATTTGCTACAGTTTTTAATTTTCTGACAAAATTTTTCTTGTTTTTCTGTCTTACATCCCGTCTTTTCTGTTTCGATAATGATGAATTTGTGTCAGCTCGTGTATTTTTGAGAGGATAAAGATGTTTAAGTGCATATATGTCATCTTCACTTAACCTTTCACGTTGGCCTGAATTGTAGAAAGATATTTATCAATAGATGATGTTGATTGTATAAACAAATTGAAAGGAGCCTTATACAAGACCAACTATGTAAGGATCTATTTCTACTCCCGGCTTTCATATTTATCCGTCTACGTGAAGAATAGTGCATTATAGAATTGCGATCGTACGGCTATAACACCGCACATTCGATGTTGAAAGCTTCTTATAATTTTCATCATATTTCTCAACGTTCAAATAATCGTCACAGTCAGTCAATGCACTCAAGTGTATGCATCAGTTCGTGTATAGCACTGCCTATGGGCTTGGCCAACCCGTGGTAACAGATAACTTCTTTATGATCGCGAAATGAATAAGAGCCACTGGCATTATAGTATTATAGACAGATTACTACCTAGGATCAGTATCCGCTCGCGTCAATAGTCTTAATGCAGTCATTTTGGTTAATTCTCACCACAATCTAAACGAACTATCGCTTAAATACTCTATTATTAACGCAATGAGAGAGATTTTAAGTTCAGGAAATATATCTCCGAATTCATATGGGACGATCCATGGCACAGGAATCAGAGTCACTCATATAACTCAGTACAATGATCTATTTTCTTGTTTATAACTTAGTTGCAAAAAAATAAGAGGATTCCTGGTCTATTTATTTAAAATAGTAAGAAACATGGTAATAATAATTTTTCACGATTATGAAGAAAGTTTTTTAAAAAAAGTTTCACAAAAATGTCAACAACTGTATAACACAAACGGTAAATAATAACAGATCAATAAAATAATAAAATGGAAAATATAAATATAAAAAATTCTACTATTTTGTTTAATCAACTTAAAACCTGATCACGCTACTCGGAATCTAAGAATGCCGAACGCATTTTTTCTAATCTACATATCATCATCTTTCAATAATGGTGCGAACACTTAGAAAATTAATTCATAGATTATATATATGTACTTCGCTAATGAACATAATGTCTGTCCGATTTCTTTTTCCCACTCTTCTGTCTTTGCCAATCACACTTTGATATGAATTTACTCACGTGTTAATATATACAGATTCTTTGATTGGCTGATCTCAATATATTATGATAACAAAATTATTGGTTTTTAATATACTGTAAAATTTAAAAAAATGAAGTACAAATTTCATAAATTAAAACTAATCAAATAATCTAACATATATTTATCAATTCTATCAACCATTTCATTTTTCATATTTTAAAAAAAGTTTCGCAATCATAAAGCATCACATGATCATCAATATAATCATGAGTCATCTTGCATAAAGTTTAAATTTCAACATTTATCTCATCTCTCATTCTTTCCTTTTCCATCTTTCTCATATTCATTTAATATACTTCCTTTTCTCTCCATTTCGTTTACTCTTCCATCTTTCTCATATTCATTTAATATACTCCTTTCATCTTTACGTTTAACCGTACAAAGAAATATTGAAGATGTTAGAATAAACTCTCCTTGTTTTTAGTACTTTGTTGGATACTTTGTGAGTCTGTGAGTACCAGCTTTGCTGCAGTCTCACAGTAGAGCTGACTGGGAATTTTTTGAAGCGGTATAGTACTATGCGAGGGTTGGAGCATAGGCGCTTGCTTATTAGTAAGCTCGTAGGTACCAGATAGGGCCGGTTGGTGTGGAACTGCATGGTGCTATGCGTAGTATTTTTTACAGGGTGGGGTATAGTGCACTTCTTATGAAGTCCCTTTGTGGCAGGGCCGGAGTACTTTGTCATTAATATAATGATGAAAAGTAGCAAGATTTTAAATAAAAATTCTTGCTTTGTATAAATCAATTATCTTTTTTATAATTTATATTAAATGATTTAAAGAATCTGACAAAACTTTATATGTTTGATATTTTCTATGAAATTACAATCAAATATATATAACTTGTTAATAATCCTTGTTTTATTAATTAATCAAATGCATTTGTAGCTAAACATTATAATTAATTTACAATTTTGTCCTAAAATATATATTTTTTTATGGAGAAATAAAAAAATCGATTTACTTTTTTTTTTAAAAAAAAAATAATAATAATTTCAATTCTTTTTGGCTATTACTGAACTAATAATAAAATAATTTTATAATTTTACCAATAATGATATATGATAATAATTAATGATATATGATAATAATATGTATTTTTTTTTATTTTCTATCTAATTTTTTTATTTTTCTCAAAATATCAAATTCCTAGTGATAATCATTGGCTTAGTGTTGAATTCCAATGGCGAAGCAAGAATAGGACTTGATATAACAATTATTAATAGTTCATGAAACTTGAATGTATTTTGATTAAAATGTTGCTATTCTTCGTTAGACAGATTCTTTAAAGTTCAAAGTTTGCTGTATTTGTACATGCATAACTAGGATAGAAATTGCATCAAAACAACACTTCAATGATAAATTGTGAAATCTCGAAATTTGGAAAAATTTTGCACTAAATAATAAAAAATATATATCTATATAATAAAAAAATTACAATGGATCTCCTTTTCCGCCTCTAAAATGAATAATCCTATCTAATTTAAATTGTTTCAATTAACTTGATTTGTAGAACTGGTAATCTCACTCTAGGAAATAAGGAAAAGATTGTATTTCTTTTTCTTATTGGAAAATTAAAAATCTTAAGAAAGAAATTATGATTAATAAGCTTTTCGTATGTAACATTATTGGTATATTCTTAATTAGATTTTGAAATGACCTTTTAATTCTATTCCCATATAAATAATATAACCATCAGGATATTTTTCTTTCAGAGATATTACCGATTATATTAATATTTCTGTTTTTTATCTTTTCGAGGGAAACATTAGTTTGTTTTACACAAAGATCTCTACACAAAAACTTTATCAAATTCTCTCCATTGATCCTGAATCCATAAATCGACTTAAACATAATATTTTGTAATGCTGCCTGTGATGATTTGATAATTGCGACATACGAAATTAATTAGGAAACATGTAATTAGATTTGAGGATTTAAAATTTATATCGGTCAATAATCCTTTAAGGTATGTCATCCGTCAATCTCACTTCATTCTTTGGTTTAACGATAATTATTTAACATCAACAAGTCAAAATATACAAAATGTCAAATGAATTTCAAAACTTATCAAAAGTAACGGACTAAAACAGAGAGTATGTAATAAAGGAAAAGTTTTAGATTTATTGAAATATTAAATTGTTTCTTTATTAGGTAAAAACATTAATTACATAATATAATGAACATATTCTCTTTAGACTCGGACGAGAATGATTTATTATTTTCTCGACCTCATAATGATAATGTTTATCATTTTGCATCCTTTATGAATTAAAATAAATAAAATAAAATTTTAATAGAATAAATATTCTAAATTCAAAATATTTAAAACATACCGGCAAAATATTTCATTATAACTCTTCCATAATCAGATATAATGTTGCTGATGAATAAAAACATCTTTCCGTTGCTGTTTAGTAGTAACAATATTTGGCCATTGTTGCCGAAAGGAAAGAATTTGCTGTTCCTGTTGCTGAGGAAGATTTTGCTGTTGCTGTTGAGTAGAAAGATTTTGCTGTTGTTGTTGTCGAGTGAGAACAATTTGCTGCTGTTGTTGTTGCTGCAAAGTACGTTGTTGATATTGTTGGAAAAAATTATCTTGTTGTTGTAATTGAAAGGGAACATGTTGCTGAGAGTACTGAGGGAGAACGTTTTGATACTGTTGTTCAAAGGAAATATTTTGCTGTTGCTGCTCAGAAAGAACAGGCTTAGGTAAAATAAAACGTGGAGTTGTACGCGTAATATAACTAGTTTTATTATTAGATTTATTTTTCTTTTGAGGTCTAAGTTCACTAAGTTCACTAAGTTCATGAGAAGGACTAGAAGAACTAGTACGTTTATTCATACTTGTTAAATTGAGAATTTTAGAGAACGCGTATTTACGTGTTAAAAAAATTAACTATGGCAAGTACGGTAAGTACTACTGTACATAAATACTTTGATCAAGTCGCACAAATTTTTACCGCACGTGATTTTGATCCCTTTAAAGAATAAATCATATATAGAAATGCAATAATATATAAGTAGAAATAGTAGAAATTCTAATTTTTTAATTAAACTGATCTCGTATTCGTGTTTAATTTTAACTTGTATGATTCTTTTGTGAATCAAAATACTAATCCTTAATTTTTATATACATAATCTTCATAATCTTAAAGATAAAAAAACAAAAAATTTATGAGAAAGAGTTTAAAATTAAAAACAAATTTGGTATTTTCCGAAAACCACTAAAATTTCAATTTCACTGCATGCATATCCATGAAATAATTAACCCTATTTTGATAAATTCTTTCCTTCTTTATAAAAATAATATAATAACAAACAATAATAGATTGATTTTATTATTGAATTCAATTTATTTAGGTTGATTGACAATTGTTATGTTGATTGTGTTATATTGGAATATCTTGAATAATGTAGATTGTAGAATTGTAGATCATATATATAAATTGATAAGTTGATGTTACCTAAATATGCTGACTGAGGGTACCAAATATTTTTGGACATAGTCAAAGTGAAATAATTATTAATATTTTTCCAAATGATCATCTTTTTTTGGTTAAAGTGGTTAATACCCCTTCTACTATATTAATTTTATGATGAATGATTCATGTAATACAGTTACCAGAATTGATATATACGTATTTATGATACATGCTGTACATAATAAACAAATTCTTTAATAAAATATATGAATTTGGTATATCTAAACATCAATGACATTTTAATTTTTAATATTGTTCTTTTTATTTATTATTAGTAATCTATATCTCTATGCTAGTTAACATGCTTATACGATTGTTTCTTTATATATATATGTTCTTATATGGCGTTGCGCATTGCGCAGTCAGCTTCAGGAGCACATCGTATTACATTGTACAACGTATAAATAGATTTGAAAAGAAAAAAAAGGAAAAAAATTTATAACTTAGACTTCTCGAATTCTTTACTATTGATTAAACCATCGTTGATCCGACTGTTAATTCAATAATAAATCCAACTATGTCGGCAATGGAATTCGATCAAAATTTCGATTCATCTGGAGGATTCAATAAAACTTCACTCATTAACTCGCATAATAATATTAATCTTAACCCTCCTAATTTTGAGAATGATGATGTTATCACTTTAAACGTTGGTGGTATCAAGGTATTCGATATTCTGACGTTTATAAAAAAGTAAATTTAAACAAATTGCTAACGTAAAACAAGTTATATCATTATTTAGTATGAAACGTATCGTTCAACGCTTACATCCTATCCTGAAACGTTTCTTGGAACCATGTTTAAAGAAAGAAACAAAGATTTGTTAATTCCACGGGGAAAGAACAAAAATGAATATTTTTTTGACCGTTCTGGGGAACTATTTAAATATATTATCCAATTTTATCGAACAGGAAAAGTTATCATACCACGTGAGTGTATCTATATTTAATGCATTTTTTTCTTTAAAATAATAATAATAATAACAATAGTTTTATATTAAATTTCATTATTTTTTTTTTATATTTGAAAAAAAAAGCCGAAGTTGATACCAAAGAGATGGAAATTGAATTAGACTTTTTTCAAATACCACGTCCAATATCATCTACGATTGATAAAATAGCGATTTCAAAAGTAAATGAATTAGTAAACACTTTTAAAGATTTAATAAAAGAAGTAGCGGAGTATTATATGAGGAAGAATTCTTTCAGGGGGTTCGAGGCTGAAATTGATATTTGTTTTCTTGATAATGGACAAGCGACCGTAAAGGCCGGATTGGATAATACTTTAACAGATGCATTTGAATCTTCAAAGCATTATGCTTATAATATAATGTCAGTTTATAAAAATGAAATTAAGAAATGTCTAGAAGCAGAATATCCAGAATTGACATGGACGGATGATCATAAGGTTGGTTCCGTTCAATATTACAAAATCAAGCTAACTATTAGATGGAATTTAGACTATGATAAAATCCTCAGTAGTTCTTGTATGTCCTAATTTTTATAGATTAATTAATTTATTTCAATTAGTTATAATAATTTTGTTGATATTAAAAAAAAAGTCTGTGTTTAATGTATAATGATGTACTTTTTAGAAACACAAAAATTTCTTTTACTGTATTGATGTTGCTTTTATCATATAATTAATTTAATGGATAACATTAAGTTTCGAATCAATTAAATAATTATTTCTGTATGCAGATGGATAATTATAGAACGAAAATACCAACATCATCAGCATGTTTTGCGAATTTTATTTTCGGGTGATAACTAATCAGTTAAATTTATAGATCGATACTTGTTTAAATATTACTATTAGACATTCATAATAAAAATAAATAAAAACTGTAAGAAACAAAGAATATTCAACGAATGAACAAATTTTTATTCATGAGTAGCTTATATTAATTTTAAATATATGTAAAAATATATTTAAAATTGTACAATATATTGTGCCAAACATAAAATTACGTACACGCTTATTTATTGTTTATTATTTATGATAATGAATTTATAATTGAACGCTATTTGAAGAAGTAACAATAGTTTGCTTTATTTCAAAATTAGTAACAACCACCACATCATATTACAACTGCCTACTACAAATATTTCGCTACAAATATTATGTAATTAATGCTAAATATATAAGCAAACTATAAAATTGAAATTAATAAATGAAACTTTTAAAAAAAAAAAGGAATAAGGATTCCTCTGATCGAATCAAATTTTGGAGTTACCGTTACTAGCTAAAGATGTATTATTATCTGCTTTTCCAGCTTCAGGAGAATCCATCAGATCATTTTCTTCCTTTGATGTATTCTCATCTGTTTTCGTTTCAGGACTAGTTTGCTGTTCATTCTGATTTTTATCACCTGGAGCATCATTCGTTTTTGCCGCATCGGTGGTATTGTTTTCATTCTGATTTTTATCACTTAGAGCATCATTCGTTTTTGCCGCATCGGTGGTATTGTTTTCATTCTGATTTTTATCACCTGGAGCATCATTCGTTTTTGCCGCATCGGTGGTATTGTTTTCATTCTGATTTTTATCACTTAGAGCATCATTCGTTTTTGCCGCATCGGTAGTATTGTTTTCATTCTGATTTTTATCAATTGGAGCATCATTCGTTTTTGCCGCATCGGTGGTATTGTTTTCATTCTGATTGTTATCACTTGGTACATTATCATCCATCTCTGTTACATCGGTGGTATTGTTTTCATTCTGATTTTTATCACCTGGAGCATCATTCGTTTTTGCCACATCGATGTCAGAACCCTTCATAATTTCATCATCTTGCTGTTCTGTATTCCCAGTCGTAGTAATATTAGTCATATCAGTCTGTCTCTCATTTGTATTACTATTTTGTTCTGTTTCTGCACCTTCATGCGACCGTTTCTTAGGATTTTGTTCAGTTATTACATCTGTCATTTCAATATCACGCGTATTATCCTCGTCTTGTTTCGTAGTACTATTGGTTGTATCGCTTGTATCATTTTGTTCAGTTTCTCCATGCGGCCGTTTCTTAGAATTTGGTTCAACTGCATCTATCATTTCAATATCATTGTCTTGTTCTGCATCTGGCATGTCAATATCATCATCATGTGTCCCATCTTTGATTTCCGTACCAACAATATCAGTACTATTCGTCTCATCCTTATCTTGATCTTTCGATGCAGTTGAAGTATGAGTGTCTTGAGTCTTATCCTTTTCTTCAACTTCTTTATCTTTAACCTTTCCTTCATTTTTATCAGTATTTAGCTCTTTATCATTGACTTGTCCAGTTGTCGAAGTCTCTTGATCCTTATCTTCTTCAGCTTCCTTGGTTTTATCAGTACTTAGCAGCCCTTTATCATTGATTTGTGTTGTCGAAGTCTCTTGATCCTTATCTTCTTCAGCTTCCTTGGTTTTATCAGTACTTAGCGGCCCTTCATCATTAGCTTGTCCAGTTGTCGAAGTCTCATGATCCTTCTCTTTTTTAACTTCCTTATTTTCATCAACACTTAGTGGCTCTTTACCAGTTGTCAATGTCTCATGATCCTTCTCTTCAATCTTTTCTTTGACCCCTTTATCATTATCAGTACCTATTATCTCTTTATTATTGACTTGTTCAGTTGTCAGAGACGTGTGAGTCTTCTCTTGATCCTTATCTTTTCCGGCTTCATTACCTTTCTTTTCTTCATTAGTTTTTGGTTTTTCTTCTTCTTTTACATAATTATCGATATCAACTGAAGGTGGAAAATATAAGGGTAATAAAGTCTCATATACATCCTTATTTTCGTCTTCGAATACGCAAAATATGATCCTATCAAGCTAATATGTGTATAGAATGAAAGTTAGTGAGGCGAAATAAAATATCATGGATTACATAAAAATCAAATGTTACCTTATCAAAATATTCCGAATTCTCCTCCAACCATTTTCTTATGGTGTCTAAAGCAAGTTGTCCAGCCTTACCACGTGGGTACCCATAAACACCTTTAAATTTAGACGTTAAAAATTGTTAATGAATTAAAATGATGATAAAAAAAGTATGATGAAATCTTACCTGTACTAATATTCGAAAATGCCTAAATTGTTAACAAACTATTATTAAGAAAGATATAAAAATATAAAACGATTAAAAAATTTATTATTTGTACATACTATACTTTTTAAATTATTTTCACACATGACATTCATAGATCGTACGTAAGCGCTACGAAGTAGGCCAGGTTTTTCACCTACAGGACCGACAGTGTGAATGACATCTAAATAAACAGAATAAATGAAAAAAAAAAATTAAATCATGTGCATAACGATAATTTCAATTACGATTTCAATTTTAACGTACGTTTAGATGGCAAGTCATGACCTAAAATGATGATAAGTTAAAGACAACAAGATTAGTTAGCGATCGTGCAATTAAAGTTTAAATTAAATGAATCTTTATATACCGCCAGTTATCTTGGCATCCTAAATATTCATATTGAGGTAAAAAAAAAATATATATATTTAAAACCCGATTCTTTTGTAATATGGAATAAATTCACGTCAATTGTAATTACTTACTCCAGTATCGCAACCGTTAAGATCCCAACACTCTTTTCTCAGTCCAGGTCCTGCAGCGCTAAAATATTATAATTAAACAAATAATCAATAAAATAAGTACGTGCATTTAATATTCAGATAATTATTTACCTGTGAATTGCTCCATCAACTAATACACGGATAAAAAAAAAATAATATAATAAGTTAACCAAATAAAGATTCTATTGGAAAAAAAATTTTTAACAAAATAATTTACCTCCTCCACCTCCCAAGAGTGTTTCATTCGCAGCATTGACTTAATAATATGTAAAATAAAGATATTGATATTTAAATATACCATATTTAAAAATTGTTGTTGAAATTGATTTAATATCGCGTAAAAACAAACCTATAGCATCAATCCTCAATTTCGTGATATCTGCTTGACTTTAAAAACACAAATAAGTAAGTTACAACATAAAAGCAAATAAAATCATTTGTTTAAATGTAAAAAAGAAACATACATTAGAGAGATCTTTTTATTAAATTCTTCATTGTGTTCATACTTGCGAGTAACTTCAAATATTAAACAAGTTTAAATAAATCAATATCTAAATATATCTTGTAAGGAAAACCACGAGGTTAAAGGTAAAATATATGAATTGATTTCCTTACGATTTGCCGCCCTTTTTAAATTACGCGGTGAAAAACTTCTTTCTTCATAGGCTTGCTTTAAGGTAGGAATTTCTTCCAAATCGATATACGACCTTCGTCTCGACATTGAACTAAAACTCATTTGATTTTGAAAATAAAATTGTCGCTTCAATAAACCATTCGATGCTGAATAAATAGCTCGATGAATCATGCCCTCATATAGAGTCAAAAAAGGAACATCGATTCCGATTATTCCTCGGAATTTCACGGGTATTTCACGGGTATTTCGGAATTTTCATATTAATAAGGAATATGATTGATATTTTATTAAAATTTATAAAAATTTATGGAAGATGCAATACTAGTGTATAATACATATAATTTTCAACTGTGATATAAATAAATTACATGAAACTATATAATCATAATACAATAGTTCTATATAAATCGTCTCGCAATTTGTCGCTCGTTTAACCAATAAGAAGTGTATGTAGGTTTATTATTACTAAATGTTTAAATCATCAGTTGGAGATGACGTTGGCAGATTAGTGCCAGACCAAGGTTCTGTACGTCGAGGTGGAGAAGAAAGTATAGCTAAGGCTTGACATGCTCTATAAATCTTTAATAGAGATCATATATTGGTTACAAATGATTAATGCGTAATAACTGTAATAACTAATATAACGATAGATAATACATACTCTTCGGGCCAATCTTCTAACATTTCCATCAATCGCAACAACTTCCCAAGCGAAATCTATACCAAACATCATTTTAATTCCGTAAACAATACGCTTAGCATGAACTTCCTTCATCAATACATAATCATCGCTGGTATTATATGGAATTAGGGCAGGATTTGAGTCAAGTGCTCTCTGTACTAACGTGAGAACAGTTTGTTCAATCGCTGGAAGATCAAGCACACATTCGGGTGCATTAACTAGATAGTACATTATAAAAATTTTAATTTTAGCTTAATTCTTTTAAAAATACACAGAAAAAAAGGAGAAAAAAAAATACCAGCGATTTCGAAAGGTTGTGATACGGCCATGACACCATATTTTTTATCATGATGGTACCTAAACTCGTAAGTTCCTACTTCCCATGGTAATTTATCTCCTTTAAAGCATACGTCACCAGTTTCCACTTGATCATTATTATCAATGTTCTTCGATCCTGTGTCAGAATCATCCTCTTCTGGTGTTACATAAAAATACCGTCCTTTACTTGATACACTGGTCACCATCTTCGATGAATTTGCAGTAACCTTATAGATACCAATCCAATCTAAACGCGAATGATTTTTTGGTGCAGTCCATTTGACACATATTGGTGAACCTAATTCAAATGTAATGGGATTCGCGTCACTACAGGTTTCATTCTTATCATTGTCAAGTGAAGCCATACTATTTGATGATGAATTATGTAAATCATTTGAAGGATGAACCGGCGCTAGTGAATATTGCTTAAGATCTTGATTTTTTATATTTTCGGTAACTCGTCTGAATCACAAACACAATACACAATGTGACAAAACTTAGTAAGTGTGTGAATAGATATAAAGAAAAATAAAACATCACATACCTAATTATAATTATGAACGCGCTAGTTGAATTTTTCAATAAACTTCGAGTCTCAAAAACTACGCCTTGTAATCTGGGTCTTGCAGCTTCAACAATCTCTCCTACGACTTCGGCTGTCTCCTCGACAACCTTTTCAACCGTTTCAGCTACTTCTCTGACAACACGTTTAACTACTTGAAATTCCGGTGCTTCTTGAATTTTAGAAACTTCTTCTTTAACCTTGACTGGGATAATTTTGACACGTTTGATGGTCTTTGTTACGCCAGCATCCTTACGAATCTTATCACCATATAATTTTCTCATATGTGGACTTTCGACATAATGTAAAAATAAGAAACTCGAAATTTGAGCAAATAGCGCTAGACCAAAAATAAGCCAACTGTTTGCCATTAAAGTTATTCCCCAGAAGGCAGCATGACCAATAAGTTTTTCTGGATTATTAAGAAATCTATATATTCCAGTGTAATATAATGTTGTGGGATAATCATCGAGGAAGAAATCACCATAAAACCAACCAAAATCACCCAATACTTCAAATACTGAAACAGATGTCCAGATATGTAAAGCAATAAGAAGCATGCCCAAGGTATGACGCAATAATACCATGCCATAAGTCCAATCTTCGGGGAAATAGTACATCTTCCACGCAGCGGCAAGAAAAGTTACGTAAGTCATGCATAACGAAAGATTATAAATACTAATGAATAACAAAAGATTAATCATAAGTAAAACCTTTTAATTATACGAAGTCAATAGTATTTAAAAACGCACCTCTTCCAATTTGAAAATGCTTCACTAACGTTACCGCCAAATTTAATGTAATGTTTAGTTAAAAACTTATTTTTACTCTGAAAATATAAAACTGCACCTAAGACATAAGAATGAAAAATATGCCATGCCAAACACTGAGCAACTAAGAAAAATTTGATCGCATTATTAGAAGCACCCGCAATGGATAATGGAATAATTGCCGCGTAAATAACAATAAAAATGACGAAAAGATCATTTGAACGGAAAAGGTCGAAATTTTTGAATACGATAAGATCACGACAAAAATGATAATTTGATGTGTTTGATAAGTCTGGAAGTGTAGGTTGAATTTCATTTGAAGCTGATAAAACTTCGTTTATAGAAGTTGTAAATTCATGTGTTTCTGATATAATTGGTTTTGATAATTTTGCATTAAGTGGTGTAGGAGGATTATAAGTCTTTTCAATATCTAACAATGAAAAATCATAATTAATTCACATGAACCATTAATACGACAATATATAATTATATTTATTTATGACTTACGTGGATTTTCAACGAATGTTAAAAATGCAAACTGTGCCGCATGCGCCGCCAAACTTACAAATAATACTTTATAACTTGCCATCATGAGGGAAATTCCATAGTAGCCTGCATATCCAACAGAGTACATCGGGTGTGGTGCCATTTCAAATACACCATCAAACGTAAGTGATTGATCTATAAGAAAAAAGAAATCCCCCCAGTCTGTGATATAACATATAAAAAAAAATATATATATAATATAAATATATCATTAAACGGTTCCTTAATTACATTTCCAAACAATTCCAAAATCTTACACCATGCAAAATCTTTTACAACACGATGCGCATCAGTTTTGACCCAAACATTAAACCATAGTAAAAAAAGACCACCAGACCATCGTGCTATATTAATTAACACGCCAGAACCTTCTGGAATATTAAAATTAGCAAGCGCAAAACAAATATACGAAGTAAAATCGTTTAAAAGAATCAGGTCAACAAGTTGACGAAAAAGAAGCCACGCATTAAATTCCAAAGGAGCAGTCTAGCGATATAAAGACAAATTAAATATAAATAAGCAAATCAATAGAATATAATACAATACAATAAATGTAAAATGTCATACCTCAAAATTATAGTCGCTTCCCATTTTTGTGCTCAATTCTTTTTTAAGAAATAAATATAATTTTTTATTTTTTTCCTTGTCGAAAAACTTATTGCGTTTAATCCACAAGACAACACCGCGCTTATCACTTTGATATTTCAATATTATTCCTAAACCAACATTATACGCGAATCTCCAAAAAAAGAAAAGAAGGAGGAAAAGCCATCTTGAAGTAGAAGCAGGAAGTACAAAAAACAGAATGACTTGGCACCCGATCACAGTAAACGTAAAAATATCAAATGTTGATTTTTTTGCCTTAGTGTCAAAAACTGTAGTCAACATGTCTACAGTATGCGGGACTTGAAAGACTATAATATAATAAAGGGTAAATAAAAAAGTTCAGAAGCGACGCGTATTATAATTATAATGATTTAAGAAAGAGCTACGCTTCAATTCTCTTAGCATACAAATAATAATAACTAACCTCCGGCATCGTGAGTTTTCCCATATACAATTTCTTCTTTATCTTTGTCGTTATTAGCTTTAACATCATTTTGATTCTCGTTAAGCATTTTTTTTAAAAGCTTTAATTTTTTAATATATACAAAAGAAAATCGTAATGAAAAACAACATAAATTTTTTTTTATTGAACGAAGATTATTTTTTTGTACATTATGATCACCCCAACAAAAAAAAAAATAAACCCGATTTAGTTGTATTCAGGTGTCAAAATGCCAATTTTGCAACTTACAAATAATCTTTTGCCATCTATTTACCGACTTTTTTGGGGAAATTTTTTTATAATCGTATTAGTCTTATTCTTCATGTTCTGAATATCATGATCTTATCATGATGAAATTTCTAGAAGGTTAGATAAGATATCATTACTTTAAAAATTCCCGATATAGAGAGTATTTTAAGTATGACGAATTTATTAAAAATTACGGTCATTCCAGTCCCTACATCATTTGTAGTATTATACTCCAACCGCCAATTATCTTGTTATTCAATTATTTTCAAGACCAACCGTATCAATTAATTCAAAAAGTATAATTATAAAGATATTTAATTTTTTAAAGTCTCAATTAAAAT